>NW_027279547.1:0-543952 GCF_046629955.1 Centroberyx affinis
GTTACAGTTACAATTAGACTAATTATAAAAGGACAAAAACAAACACACACACTCACGCACCATGCACACACCAAGAAATCTAGACTCCCACACCCGTATTATAACAACAGTAAATAGTGACAGTTAACAAGAGCAGTCTGTTGTGAGGTGAGTGATAAGAGTATTTTTAAATGAACCTAAATACTGCAGAAATATATATTAATATTAAGGAATCAACATCATATCTCCCATAACCAAGATTTTTGGCCTGAATGGTCGTAGCATTCTGCAATCCATTAAGGATGACAGATAGATGGATGGCTCTACCAGTGTCTCTATGGGGAAGAGCAGAGATATTGAAAATGAGTATCCTTCCCAGGCTTACATGTGTCATTGCTTCAATCCCCCTCAAATTCCCACAATCCTGGTTCAGAGAAATATGCTCCCTCTTTTCTCAGTTTCTCTGGAACAAGAAGAATAGCACACAAGAAACTAGTCATTCCAAGATCAATGGGTGGGCCTGGTGATCCCAGATGGGTTTCAATATTACCTTTCCTACAATGCAAGGTACTGTTTAATGGTCTTAGAAATCTGAGTATTGGGTTGGTAGCTGGTTGGAGTGGTTGAAAGAGCCCAGCATATGGGCATATCCTTGGATTGTCTGTGTTACTGTGATAAACCTTGGGTTCAATAAGGCTGTAAGCAGCAGTAAGCAGAGCAGTAAATATGCTGCCACCACATTTTTAAAACTGGTCTGGTCCAGGCCATTACACATACCATCTATGTGTAATGGCCTGGGTATGAATCTGGCTCAGGACCTTTGTTGCATGTCCCTCTTCTCCCAGTCTTTCCTGTATCTCTCGACTTTGTCTAATAATGGTGAAAATGCCACAACAAACAGCCAAAATGACACAATAAAAAAAGGTTCTTTACTTGAAGTTCTTGAAGAGGTAGCACACGAACCTCAAGGAAGTACAGGAGACTGGTGTTCTCATTCAACCCCACCCACCAACAGCAGACACAGAAGCCCAATATCACTACAAGCAACGTGTGCTAATATAAAGGCTACACACATTAAACCTCTACACACAGGCAGGCATAGTCTACAGCATATGTGCAATAATACACATTCTCCCTAAATAAGGCAACTGAATGCATATGGCCTGCATCTAATGCAAGCAAAGTATGAGCACACAATAGCAGGGCCACTTTAACTAGGCCGGACCGGACCCACTGCTACCTCTAAACCCACAAGCCCTACATTCAAAACTAAATTAGACAGACATTAAAAACTGTACACCATACATACATAAACAATCGGAAAAGTTAAAGGGCCACATAACTCTCCTGTTGGCCAACACCCCAGGGGTCGGAGCTTGTGGCGCTGGTCTGACACGGCTCTTATGTAGCGGAAACCCACGGGGAATCGTCCATGTCCAGGGTTGCAGACAGTGCGGTAACACTTTATAATAACCATCATTAATAAATGGTAAATTGGTAAATGATCATTAATAATGTTTACTAATTATTAGTAATGCTATAATTTATGTTATTTTATCATTTGTTTGTGTAATATAAAATCATTTGTTTATAAATTATATATTGTATCATAGCTTTTTACCCTTTTTACCGTCTCTTATCAGCTATGATACAATATATCATTTATAAACAAATGATTTTATATTACACAAACGAATGATAAAATAACATAAATTATAGCATTACTAATAATTAGTAAACATTATTAATGATCATTTCATTGTTTGTTAACAGTAAAATAACTATTAACTAAAGTTTAATTAACTATCAATTTACCATTTATTAATGATGGTTATTATAAAGTGTTACCGACAGTGCTTACACCTCTATTCAATTGGCATGGGAACATGACCTTAACACCTCTCTGTGGGATATGGAGGTCTGGCAGGCTCTCATCCAAATGTGTGAGGTATAGGTATCCAGTACAAGATTTTATGCAGAGCATATATCACCCCTATTAGACTGTTTAAGATGAATGAGAACCATTCTGACTAGTGCTGTAAGGATGTTGGTTCATTACTTCGCCCACTTTGGGTTTGCCCGGCTGTGAAATCTTTCTGGTCAGAGGTAGTATCTGTCATGTCAGGGATTCTTGATACTGACTTCCCTTTGTGTCCTATTGTATGTCTCATTGGTCAAATTCCAGAGAAATACAGAGACACAATCAACCAGCTCTGGACACCAGGCCGCCTATCTGCTGAAAGACTGATTCTCCTGGAAAGAGCAAAAACCGGCCTCCTTCTCCAGGGACACTTGGCTGGACTTGATAAACATGGAGAGAGCAGCCAGCCTGCTAAAAGTCTTTGACAAGGGCCTGTGTGGTCACTGGGAAACTGCGAGGAAAGCCTTGAATGATGCTTTGTGCTTTTTCCACATTCAAGGACATTCAATCTGACTCAGGTGGCTTCAATGTGTACCACCCCTCCCCTCCCTGACCCTTACCTGTATCTGCAGTGTTTTGTAGTATGTCTTTGTAATTGTAAAATTGTGCAGTGTGCGGTATGTTGAGTCTGTCCTAAATGGATCTTAAAATTTAAAAAAATTCTGAATAGCAAAAAAATAACTATTAAAATTGGCTACATTTACATGCAGTAACCCAGCTATTGGCCATACTCCGGTTCTTATTCCCAGGTCTTATTCAGGTTAAGCACCTTTGCACCTTTGATTCCTTGTGATTGAGTCTCCCTGTTGCCATGAATAAACACATTTCACTAGCAAGGACCACACCATCAACAAGATGTATTTAAATGATTTATTGAGGACGATGATGAGCGTGGTTCTGGTAGTCGCATGCGTTGTGGGGAGGCTTCTTGGGGAATCCGCCGCAGCGCCCGGGCAATGACGGACCCCCTCAGGACCCTATAAGAAGGAGGAAGGAGAGGAAGAAAGAATAGGGCGGGGGGGAGGGGCGCAGAATACGAGAGCGAAAGGGGAACAGAGGGTTAGGATGGTATATTTAAGGGGTGCCGGAAGAGGCGCGGTTGAGGTGTGGTCCTGCTCCTGAAACTCGCTAGGTAAGCTTCAATAAGAGAATATTCCTGTCCACCTGCAGTGTCCCATCCACAGACAGAACGGTCTGCCAGCAAAAAAGTATAAAAAGGTGCGACTGCCAGCTACACTCTTTGACTCAGCAGTAGGTTACTTCCAACACAGGGGAAGGAAATGATGATCACAATAGTAAGAGTCATAGTAATAGTAAGTTGTGCTTGCTGGCAGGTTTTTTTGTTGACATCAAAATGCCCCTAACGCTGTGGGAGTCAGAGTTTGCACGGACGGTATAAACCAAAAGTGAAAGGAGTAAGATGTTTCCATGCCACAGTAACCTGTTTTAATATGGGAGTAAGCCAGGCATCTTAACTAGGTTTCTCTCATAATCAGAGTATGACCAGTTATTCGAACACAGTTATGATGTTTACATGTGTCGACCTACAACCGGGTTAGTTAACTGGGTTGGAAGAACAGGATTCTTTGTGCATGTAAACAGCGAATGTTAGTCAGCAGTGTCACAAACATATTACAAGGTAGTTCTGTGTCCAGGTGGTTATCAGGTCTTAATGTAAGTAATGCCCTGGCAGAGCAGATTGTGTGATCATGATTCATTCATCTGAATGTGATTATGATTCTAGATTATTATTAATTTCATGAGGAAATTGAGTCTATTTTGCAGTGCCACTCATAGACCTCCACACTGTGCTGGCTATGGAGAGACCCTCATCTATAATTGTCATAACATACACACTTGGTCTCACACACTCCCACAAAGTCAGACTCACACACACACATGGAATGCAACCAGCAGTGTTCCTCTCCCCTGAGGACCAGCTCAATGTCAGTTTTACTCAACACACCCATACACATGTGCACAGACACGCGCACACACAAACACACGTACACACACACACACGGTCCGGACGGGGGTCCTGGGGGGAAGAGGGATGTGATACGGAAATCCCTGTCCACTGATATCTTCCTCTGATAACTATGTGTGAAGGTCATTTGTCCCCTGCTTTGGCAAGCCTCACCATAAATCATTGTGGAATTGGCATGATGGGTATTCATGGAGGCAGCAAACTGCCTCCCAGTCTTTCCCGCTCCCCCATCTTCTCCTTGTCTTCCGTAACCCAGGCAGATGTGTACAATAAATAATGACACATCAGGACAATTTCATCTATTACACTTGTACCAGACATGACATGGCCACCATCCTACCCTCCTGCCTCCGCCTGTTGTTTTTTTTCCTTCCAGCATCTTGACATTTTAGTGCATTTCCTCAGTTATATTAGGGATCTACAGTATATCCACAGTACCTGCAGTTTCTTAAAAAAACTGAAAAATCTTAAAATATATTATCTAACTGGAAGTCCCTAAAAATATTATAATGCCATAAATACAGTTGTTGGAGCTCTTATTTTTTTCAGCATGCAATGACAGGGTTCTTTATACTGCGTGTTCACTCTTATGTTAACACAGAACCAGGTTGGTACAATTCTTAAATTGGCCTTAAATTCATTTCCATTCCATACCCTGATATCATAGGTGAAGTGAAAGTTACTTTTTGTTCCCCACGCGATGAAATTGAGCCGGTGGGACGTCACCTCATTTTCACCAATTTATTTTTTGGCCAAGACTGCTAACGCATTTCAGTATTACACTTTCATCAGAGCATCAAGACAATCGTCATCCCTGCTGATATCTCAGACACCACTGGCCTGATTTTGATGAAGCTTGGAGGGATGATGTATCTTGGCACTGTATTTGAAAAAATATACTGATTGGCCTAATGGGGGCACTATAATTAAAGGTCAAAATATTTAACTCAAGCATGATGTCCCAGACACCACTGGTCTGGTTTTGACTACATTTGGACCATGTTCTGGCAATTAAAAGATTACACTCATTGGCCTAATGGGTGCACTATAATTAAAGGTCAGAATTTCAATATTTCAAAAGCCATAACTGCTATACCAATTGTATAAGTTTGCCAAAACTTGGAGCTCTGATGCATTATGGCACTGTGTTCTGATGTTGAAAAAATTACACTGGTTGACCTAATGAGGACGCGATAATTAAAGGTCAAAATTGTAAACTCAAACTTAACAACTATGTAAAAAATTAATCAGTTTTACAAAAGAAATTGCAAAAATGGCAAAATCTACGCACTCTAAGTAATGCTGAATATCCAATCCTTTGTGTAACCTCTGCAGCATGATGCAGACATTCCTTTAGCCTTGTTTTGCTCACAACACAAAGACATACCAAAGGCATGCAACCAGCCTGAACCTAATTCACTTTCTCACATTCTCATGCAGATGGCAGTTGTTCTCTGTGTGTGTGTGTGTGTGTGTGTGTGTGTGTGTGTGTGTGTGTGTGTGTGTGTGTGTGTGTGTGTGTGTGTGTGTGTGTGTGTGTGTGTGTGTGTGTGTGTGTGTGTGTGTATGTGTGGTGTACTTATGAGAGCGGCAGGTTTGGCCCCCGAGGCGATGACAAAGCGATCAAACTCTACGTGTCAAATATAAATTGCTTTGACCTTTTTTCCTCTCAGACTCATGGCTCGGTGGCAACGAGGGACATTTTACCCAACTGGAAAGAGTGCTCAAGTCCGCAAAACATGAGGAAATGGCAAGTGAGGAAATTAACAGTGGTAAGTGTTTGTCCTCTGTGGGGTCAAAACTCACATCTCCATTCCCTTGTGTATATGCTTTGCCAATTTCCCAAAAGACATCTAAGAAACCTTGAGCATTTATTTCAACAATTTCTGTTCCCAGAGTAAATTGAATTTACTCTATGTATGATAATAGACAGTGTGTGAATGCTGAAACAAAATGTTGCTCAATATCAAAAAATTATTGCTATAACAAGCAGACAGGTCAGCAGTGTTAATTCAGGTGCAACAGAACGACCTACCTATGTAGCATTCACCGTCACACCTCTCAACCCCATTAAGTGGAGTAGCCATTTTATTTTGGAGTTCTCAGTTGTCACACACTTGACCACTTTAATACATTTCAATTCTTCATGGCTGCATAAATAGATTTCATAAATGAACCTGTTGTCTGTGCTGGCCATCTGGCCAGAAGTCATGTATATAAATGGACCTCTAGACACTTGACTTTTTTAGCTATCGGCCGTGATTACTCTCTTGGCCTAATACAATATTCATGCATTAAAGCAGGCATGCATTACTTTCTTTCTCCTCCTCATGCTGCCTTTAGTAATTGAAATTTCTGAAGTGCGGCATGTTTAATAATGGAATTAATTTCCCATGGAAAGTGCATGAGATTGGCCATGCGCAGGGAGCAGAGGCAGCAGGCTCTATTTCTAGAGAGGAGAAGAAATTAGCAGGCTGTGAGCCATATTGTTTAGTTTATTAATTTCTAAATGTAATAATAATAATAATAATAATAGCATTGTTTTAGATTATATATATAATTTGTATTACAGAGCATATGGAACATGTAACATATTGTTATACCAATGAAAAGAGGATATACATGACTTATTGCAATTTGACTGGAGGGAGTTGCCTTGTAGTTAGAAAATAAGGTTTTTGGAACTTTGACACCCATCAAATAATAAAGTTCATTGTGAAAATATATTCTTTCTTACAATAAATAACTATGTCAGCAAAACCGTAGTAGTGTGACAGTTTTTCAACAGAGGATGCATACTACAATCATGGATTAGGGGAGACGGAGAGAGAGAGAGAGAAAGAGTAAGAGAGAGAGAAATTGGAGGAGGTGGCACAGAAATATGCAAAGTACTTTAAAATAAACGTAATAGAATGGGGGAGGCTCAGCTCCTTGTGAAAGCTAATGATCAAACTGGTCTGACCTCTCAAGCAGTTAATGTGGAACAGACTGCTCCCGGCGAGCCGTATCTAAATGACAGGCCATCAGAGGGAGAGAACAAAGGAGCAGCACTCACATGAACACCACTGGCCACGTTTTATAAAGGCAGAGAATAAAAGACACCAGACACAGAGCAGGGAAGTGGATGTCCAGCCTCACTAGCTATTTCTGATTCAGACAGGGTGTAATGCAGTCCTTTCTGCCGTTACTGTTCTTATGCCAGCCTGCATAGCTTTATTTCCCCCTACATTTTGATCGCAAACCACTTGTCATACAAACACATCCTCCCTGTTCTATTCCTTCTCCTCTTGTATCTCTACCTGTAAAACAAGACTGCTGCCCCCCGTTCATCATGCCCCACCTGTTGTAGGGCCCTGTCAAGTCAAAAAGTCAAGTCAAACTTTATTTGTTCAGCAGATTTCATGCACAAGGAAACTCAATGTGTTTCGTATAAACACAATGAAAGCAAAACACATACAAAAGTAGTGCAAACACTCCACACTGAAATTGGTCCAGTCATGCCAAATTTAGTTTGACAGCCAAGGCCCTTCATCAAATGCAGTAGTATCTATTGTGATCAATGCAACTCTCTTAAGGTGCTGTTTTGGTTGTGAAAACAGAATGGGATGAATACACATTCGCTGCTTTTCAGATGACGGGGCAGGTGGTTACCTTGGTGGGGCATGGACTGTCTGCCTCCAAGTCCACTGAGAGTGTGAGGGCTGTGATGAATAGAGTGGGCTCAGTACAGTGATGTCCCAGCCAAGACATATTAGGCTAATGAAATGTTCATCGACTGTAATTGTTGTAATGAGAGGACAAATCCTCAAGAAGGACGGGCGAGATGTAGCAGCAACTAAGGACTGGAGAGATGTCGGAAACCCAGCAGAGAGAGGGAGCGGACCGTAAAAAAGATAACCATGCTGACTAAATATGGCTGTTGTCTGGTGAAAACCTTGTATTTCCAAAATGTCAGCTTTTCAGGAACGAAGAAAAACAGCCTTGTTTTTAGCTTGATGATCATGCATTTTTGAGTTTATCCAACTGATTTTTGAAAAGATTTCATGAACCCGAGGGTTGTAGAATTTTCTCAACCCATACAAAGATGTAATCCTTCTATTGAAATTAAAACATGAAAATCACCAAAATTGGACAGCGATATGTTCATTGTGTTCACATCTGATATTGAAAGCAGTCTCGCCTGAAGAATCATACTTGTTTGCAGAGATTTCCTAATGTTTCTCCTCTCCCTTGTTTTTCTCTAATCAGTTCTCATCTCGTTTCTGAACATGCCCCAGGTATTTTGTGAAAACAAAGGAGAAGGTTGCTTTGAACACAAGAACAGCCCACATTTCTATTTCTGAAATAGAGAAATATTTACAGTTAGCAGGTAGAAGCTACTGTTAGGTAATTGTCAACACGTAATCTCAGTCCCTCCTACTATACAAGATACTACCCACACATTCTCTGACAATTTCACAGTTCTGAAATAAACACAGATGAAGAACAACACAAACAGATTATGATATGCAAAGATGCAGTAAAGAAAACATGTAATTCAAAAAAGGCAGTGCGTGGGTGGTGAGAGAAAGAACAAGAGAATGGGAGATAAACACAGAAAGAGGTGAGAAAGAATCAGAGAGAGTGACAAGAGTGAGAGAGAAGGAGTTAGAGAGAGACATTAAGGGAGAGAACTGAGGTGAATTCTAATACCCAATGATTACATCTCTTAACGTGTCAAGTACATTTCCATTTAAAGTGCTTGCCTAAACACCCATGAAGAGGTGTTCTGTGGCTGCCATGCACACAGTAATGACTGGGGAGTCTCCTAGGACCCTCAAGCCATGCAATCGTCACTTTCGTCCTCATTGCTCTGCCTCATCCACTGCAGCTTCACAACAGTATACTGTGTGTCTGTGACGGGCCTACACATAACAATACATATAATGGCAGTGTGCCTTAAGATGCATAATCATAATATAAAGTAAGGGGGGGGAAATAGTAAAATTTTACGCTGTCCACACACATGCATACACACATATTACATCATGTTACAGACAGTTCACAGTTTGATGGGCCTGAGAAACAGGAAAAGTTAGTGAGAGCTGGTTAAATCTGAACCACATTCACATTCATTCAAGTTTTCATGGTGACTGCCTTTGGCATTGATAATCCTGTCACTCACTACAGGCCCATGTATTAAAATGCAGCACTGATGTTTGCCTTTGTGAAAGGCCTTTATTATTAAAGTGCCCTCACCTACTAACACATTACAGCCAGTAAACAACATGAATGATGTGCTGAGTACTGCAGCCTAACACGCATTTATTAAATTACACTTTTCAGCCACACATCAGCTTTCTCCTTTGATTCATTTCCTTTAATGAGTTTGCTGATGTAGACTGGCGTGCTGTAATGAAAAGGTAAAGACAAGCAAGCAGGAGAGCCATAAATAAGTCTCAGAGCTTGAGGAATAATGACAGGAGTTTAATGTCCAATTAGATTAAAAGGCTCGCTGACACAAAAGCAGGATGCTGGCTATGGTGAGTGCACTGCTCAATGAGCCTGTGAGCGACATTGATTAACGCTAAACGGATCTATTACTCCCATCCATGCTACTGATCAACAGCTCTACCTGCCACTTCTCTAACACTATAAATGTGTGTGCGTGGTTGTGCATGTGTGGATGCATGCATATGTGTCAGTACCCATTAGTGGGTTATAGATTAACAAAGCTGGCAACTAATGTCCAAAATATCCATCAGCGTGTATAGTTCTCAAGGACATCCAAGTATTATTTATTCACCATTAGTTTTTGCTTATTAATTTCATTTTGCAAACAAAGGACAAAGCTAAGGCTAGTTTTGCAGTGTATTACCTCTGATGTATGAGTTTCATAAAGTCTCATTGTGAGTCCTGAGATCTGCCAGTGGCTCTATATTATGGGCTTCTCCAGAAAAAAAACCTTAATGACACTTTTGTGGGATGTCAGTCCATCATCACATTAGTTTTTAGACACTTGTCTAGTCACAGGCTTGCATTTTCGATTTGAGGCAGATACTGGAGGTGTTTAAGTCTGCTTGGCTGCAGGGAAAGGAAACTACCTTGTAGTGTTGTTCCTCATTACTCTGCTGAGAGAGCTATGTGGATCTTTCCTCTGTTGAAGAGAGACAGATGGGATGATGAGAGATGTCCCTCCTCTGGAGGAGTATGTCAACACCTTTGACATATCACACAGCCTACATCAGCATTCATAGTTCACAGGATCTGGTGTGCAGCAGCAAGATCAAACAGGCAACATTATCCAACAGACTGTATTGTATGTGTATAATATGTTGTTCCCTTTGAAACTTGAGGTCAGACATTCCTCTCTGAGAGCTGTAGGATATTTATTGTAGATCAGAATCCCCTTCAGTGACTCAGTAGTAAGAGAAAATATTAGCTGTCAGCTGTCAGATCCAGATCATTGCAAAAATACAAAAAGAGGTTTCTTCTTTTCCTGCAATGTAAATGTGCTCTGCATGACATTACCATCAGTGTTCTGAGGCTCTTTTTTCCACCAATAATGTGCCATGTCTCATCTCTACAGCTCATGTATTTTAGGAATATTTTTTCCTCAGCCTACTCTTAAACTAAACAGCATAGAGGGATACTGTATCTTGCTTATGCCAAATGCAAGAAGAAGACGGGGGCTAGAGTAACATGGTGATTCATGATGGGACAAACAATATCAGACTAAGGCAGAATCACAAAGAATAACATTGTCTCAGTTTGCAACACAAATTTCACATCAAGTCACTGCCAGCACCGTTTTCCTCTCAGTGTCTCCCAGTCAAAGAGAACGATGAAACCTAGAGCAGGCTCCTTTCCTTAAACCACAGCCTGTCTGACTGGGCCTCGTCTCAAGGCCGTGGGTTCACAGGCATATGCTAAGTAAACTGGGGCAGCCTAAGCCTGTTAAAGAGCAATGGCCTCTACCACAGTTGGAATGAAACTGACCTCCCTTCCCCTCCAAAAACATGGATGATCACCTCCAATGCCTGTGACAACCCAGAGCGCCTATAAGACAGCATATCTCATTTATTGAATCTTGTTCTTTTCTCAGAAAGAGTAACCTATTGAGACAGTGTCTGTTCTATGCCTCGTCACCATGAAATGTTAATCTCATAAACAATCTGATCAGTGTTAAACCTTCCCCCCTAGCTGTCAGTAAGCTCTTGAATGCATTCATCCAGTTTTGAATGCGAAACTGGCTTTTTAAGCATAACATCTCTCTTATCTAAGGCATTTCTGAGTAACGATTTGATTACTGATGAGAAATTAGAGTTCCTATCGTTAACTGAAAACTGAGTTAAACCTAACAAACAAATACTTTAAAATGAAGTACCTCCTACTGGGTTTTCATGCTACCTTGTCCCACAAGAATCTAATTGAAGTGGGAATGTGCCAACGAAGTGTCAATGATTAATGATTCAAACTTGAGAATTATGCCTAAATCTTGCTTCTCCTCATTTTAGATCCTGGCAATAAAGTCCCTTCAAGTACCACCAACAGCTGGTTTACTTCAAGTATTTTTTTTCTTGAGTCATTTGCTAAAAAAGATCCTGGTGTGTATGCCTCCTTTCTTCAAGTGGATGGATTTCCTTATATTCCTTAAAGCTCTGGCATTGTTCCTGACTCATTCACCTGTCAAACCACTAAATAAGACCAATCTCAAATCTGAAATTACAGAGCAATATCCAATTTCCCATTACTCTCAAAAACACCAGAAAATGTCATAGACATTCAATGTACTCACTTTCTTAAATGATAAGCTTGGTGTTTTTTAATGCATTGCTTACCGTCAACAAATCCTATGGAAATAACAAAATCAGCAATGAATTTGTTTTGCTAACATGTCTCGTCCATTGTATTAAAAAAATATATTAAAAACACGTCAAAGAGCCATGCCGTTGCTCTGGGCAGCATATTTCATCATCGCGATGCACCGGCCGACTTTTTCCTCAAACAACTTAATAAGCCGACCTTAAACACATTTTCGATCTCAGAAAAGTAGTCCCCGGAGTAATGAAGGTTTGTTCCCATTTGAATATGATTTGGTAATAACTACAATAGCCTAACTTTTCGTGGTAACAGTTAGCGATTTAAACTTTGTGAGCTGTATTTAAAGGTTTTTAGCTTACAATTGGAGCCAGTGTCTCCCGGGTTGAAGGCTAAAAACAGGAACATGGGAAGTCGGAAAGTAATGGGAGTAGAGCAAACGCATTGTTGATTTTGTTATTTTCATAGGATTTGTTGACGATAAGAAATGTATTTAAAAACACCAGCCGTATCCTTTAATTCAAACAAAATATATATTGCATCCACTCTGGCTTCAGACTATAGCACAAAACTGAGTTCTAATCAAAGCAACAAATCCAAGACCAAGTTCGACCACTTCACTTTGCACCTCTGTGCTCTATCAAAAGTCACATCTGGGGTGCAACCACTCTGTACCACTTCTCATTCACCTTGATTTTGACTGTAGCATCTTCCTGGACCTTAGAAAATATAGTTGGCCTTCATGGCAATGCTAACTCAAACTTGACTAATAGATTCCAGTTTTCTACCTCTGGCTGTTCTAATGGCTTATTTTGGCATCCCCCAGGGTTTACTTCTAGTTACTCTATTATTGTTACTTTAAATGCTCACCCTCACTAACACAGTTAGCCAAAAATAATTTGTTACAAGTACTGGCATTATCTTTAATGCAGACCTAAGTCTCTCCTTTGACAATCACATGTCCAAAACAGCATATTTTCAACTATTTTCAGCTGACCTAGAAAAACTGGCCTATGGTTTTGCGTCTTCTCAGCGTCTTCTCAGCATATATTATTGCAATGCATTTCTTTCCAGCTGTTGCAACCACACAGTTATAAAATTCCAACTTAATCAAACCTCAATGGGCAGAATATTTATATGAACCAGAAAACATGATCACATTACTCCTCTCTTAGTCTCTTTTCATTGGCTCCCTGTAAACACACATTATAGTAACTTGCAAAGCATTAAATGGCCTTACCCCACAATATATCACTGATGTACTTTCTCCCATTAAACTCTTCAATTATAGCCTACTGATCACCAGTGGGAAGAGTATAAGGAGTCTGAAGAGGGAAAAACATCACATTTTAGACAAGTTAGCAAATAGCAAGGTAAAATACTATGTTATCAATGAATTTGGTTGTGGGACTTCCTTCATGACATGGTAGTGGGTAATATCCAGGTTCTTCATTCATTTCTAAATGCCTTGAAACAGGAATATGTTGCACAAAGCTTGTGTTTCTCATCACCTGGTTGCCAGGCCATGCTTCTCAACTTTTGATATTTAAAAGGTGAACAAAATCTACATTTTCCTTATAATTCCTCTCAGGGAATGGAGTATAGTGCAGACGTTTGGCACTGTTGCATGTACAGTTATATTTACTTACAGTATATTTTTCCTTATAGTTTAGGATTAATTTGCCTTTTCACTCTTCATAAGTATCTCACCTAGCCAGTGTTATCGCTTAATTTATTTCTCTTGCAGTGGGTAAAGTCACACACACACCCACACATTTCTATATCTGGATCTTCCTCTCCTCCTCTTCATGGAATTCAAACTTTGTATCACCAAGACAACTCCACTGCATAGTTCATGTACTCAGCAAAGTTTCTTTCACTTAGAGACTTTTACTTTTTTACTTTCAGTTTTACTGACATTCATATTTTAGGCAGAAAGGCCATGCACTATTCATGGCATGTACCCACAAGTGACTTAGATCAACCTTATCATTTCCACTCCAGCACATCTCCTAGAAAGTGGCAAATCTCATCATATTTACAAAGAGAATATCTTTGACTCACAGTGTTTTATGCCACAACATACAATATGTTTGCATCGGTGATACACGCTGTATTCTAAATAGACGAAAAATCAAGCCTTCATGCAGAGGAAAAGTAATGTCTATCAGCCCCTACATGGTAATAGAGAATTAGCATTGTGGAAGAGTTACATCGTTCTAATGGCAGAAAAACTTAATTAACTAGGTGAGCCTCAGGGGCTCTTACAAAATGCCTCCCCAAGCAACAGCAGAGAGCAAGAATGACCCCCAGCTACCACAGACCTGCTTACGGATACAGAAAATATGATTGCTTTTCATATTCCAGTGAATTTTCAACATTTCCCGTTTTACCCCAGGACACACAGTCGCCCAGAACGCATTAGAATAGGTGCATTGCAGGAAAAGGGGCAGTGCATGTGGGCGTTATTAGCTAAATGCATTTTAATAAATAACACTGAAACATAATGAAACATAAGACAATATGAAAGAAGAAATTAAATGCTTGTTGAAGTATGCAAGACAGATAATGGGATACAGTAGTGGAAACAGATGAGTTTAAAGAGGTGTGTTAATACTGCTTGTTCAATTTATATGTAAATCCAACCACCTAATGGAATGACCTCCGCCAGGTGCCAGAGGATAGGAAAACGATCCCACCCAAAAGCATTTTTGAATTTTGAAATCTCATGAGCTTTTATGGGAGCTGGGTGTCAGCTTGGTATTTCAGTAACCCATTAGAGAACAGGCTAATGAGGTGATCTATTTGTGTTTCTCTGTGTACAATCAGAGAGCACAGAGCAGCACCCAACAGTCTGTGGAACCACACACACACACACACACACACACACACACACACTACGCATTTTGTGCCTGTCTGCACAGGGTGCCCATGTGATATTACCTCCAGCAGAGAGCAAGCTGCCCTTTTCACCCATGTGTGTTTGAGTATAAGGTGGATGGATGGGTGAACAACATGCCACCACTATCTACTACTTTCCCATGTCACCTTTTTGTCCTGTCTGAGTCGGCTGCGGAGACACTATTTGTCTGTCAGACTGACTCTCCTTGTTAGAGAGACAGCAGAGGATAATCAGGAGAGAACAAATGATGTGCTGCGAGTCCCCCGGAGAACGACCTTTGACCGCGCACGTACTGTAGACACGGCAGCCTGTCTATCTGATTTCTGTGACATACAGTAACAACAGTGATTACATGTGATAACCAGATAGTGTGCATCAGAGAATCCACATTTTAACAAGATGCACAAGTTTTTTTTCTCTTTCCAGACCCCAGTATGGGGGCGTGTTCTGTAGGATGAAGGCGTCAGTCCCACCGTCAATCAGTCACTAATGGTGTGGAGCAGAGGGAGGCCAGGACACCTGCGTCTGCTGGCTGATAATGAATATGATGAAGATGGATAATACTTTCCCCTGTCTGAAACCCTGCTCTCAGCTAGGGAATGATTACTGCAGTAATTGGGATCCATGGTGGCTGCCGCTGGAGATACTGATGATGAGGCTGTCTTGGCTGAAATGTAGATAACATTGACATTACTCATCTCCCTACTGGACCCAAGAGCTAGAACTTCACAAATCACCACTGACAGCCTCATAATCAAATTTGTGACCTCCGTCTCTGGTTTACTGGAATCTTACTGTGTCTTTGTGTTGTTTAGTTATTTTTGATATCTTAACAGCAACAGTGTGTGTGAATTAGATAGCATCCTGATCTTATGAGTCCACAATGTGCATGTGACATAGAATAGACAAAGAAGTGAAAAGCTTTCAGACACTAGGTTAAGATATGGGTATATGGTTCAGTTTCACGATCCTTCACACCCAAGGGTCCTTCCCTCATGATGTGAGATCCTACCATAATCAGCACAGGGTGACCACAGTGCAACAGCAGCACCTAAGTGACTGTCAAATCCTGACTATCAACCCCAGGTAGCCCTAAAAATCTGACCATGTCCATTTATCCCTAGTCACACCTGTCTGAACAACTGTGCTATCTCAACCAATATTCCTGCGCCAGAGAGAAAGACCTACATGAAATAGAGGGAGAGGGGGAAACCACTAGGGATAGTGGAGGTGATATTAATCACATCTTGGAATCATTTGTATTGGTTGTGCCACTCTGACTATTACTAGCCACATGGAAACTGGGTCACAGTGTTTGATATCAGTCAAGTTTTGATTATTACCCTACATGGGCCATCTCCATACTTCATACCATTGTTTTGAAAGATTTTGAAAAGAGATTTATGGGGATCCCGGAGTGATCATTACCAGGTGGCCTCACATGTCGCTCTTCCTCCTCTTCAGTGAAGTGTGCTGGGACTCTGATGGGCCATTGGAGGGGCAATGGGTGTCCTCTAGGTAGTGTCCTAGTGCATAGAGGGTGCTGGGAATAGAGAGGGGGGTGCTGTCAATGACCATCTGCTCAGAGAGCAACCTTTTTAATGAAGACGGATGTTGTAAGGATCTGACCAGGAGGCTCCATGCAGGGGTCTAATGACACACCCTCCAATGTCTGGACCTCCTAGGTTGCCTCGCTGCTCTGATCACCCTTATCAGCCTCCTCCACCACACTGGCACCTATAAATTCGATAGACTCAAAGCCTGCCTGAAGCTACACCACTGCTATCAAAGCACACGCACCTACATGCATGAACCCTACCACTTAACTGTGATGACGATTATATAATTGTACAGCACATCCACCCTAAGCTTTTTAACTATGCAGGTCTAGCCAAACCCAGACCACATGCTGAGGCATGAAGCACAGTGCACTAAATGACAAATAGAATAAACTTGCTACTGCATTTTTCTCTGCTTCAAGCACAAATAACAGATGCAGTATATTTAAAACTTGAAATGCAAAATAGCTACACTATAGAAACCTAACCCCTCTAATTTCATGTATTGAGAAGATAGAGGGGGAAGTTTTGAAGCGGCCATGTGGATAGGTTTCAGGCCTTGTGCATAAAAGCTCTTCATAAACAGAAGCATTTTGTTTAGTTTTATATGGAGGGAAATAATAAAAACCTCTGCTTTGCAAGAACTATATAAAGAGGGGTCTTATAGATCCAGCAGGGTCATGACAGTTTACTAAAGCTAGGAACTGAGCAACACCTTGTGGCTGTTGAGTGATCCAGTGAGTGAATTGGATTTTAACTACTTAGATATAAATTTCTGTCTTTGTTTTTATATTTAGCGTTGGGAAGTGTGTCTGCTGATTGGCAGACGCAGAGTCAGACCTGTGACGGTGCTCCATCAGGCCTCATCATAGATGTGATTCCAGAGCTGCAGTGTTAATAATATCCAAAGAGGAGAGAGGGAGCTTACAGCACACATGCCCTTAGGCTTCACCCTGAATGTGTGCTCAAATTAAAAACAAGCCCATGGCCTAACGGCAGTTTTAAAACATAGGGGCTGTTGTGTCAGCAGTCTTTTATTAGAGTCATCCTGTTCAAAAAGACAGCAGGAGGGGGGGAAAGACGGAGCTCGGAGAAGACATGGGTGCCTCTGTTTCCTGCTGTCCTTTCATTTTCATCAGACATTACTTCTCCGCAAAGGTTATTAAAGAAATCAAATAAGATTGATGGATGGAAGTGAAAAACACTCAGAAGCCCATCTCTCTCCCACTCATCTTCATCTGGATGTTGGGACTGACATTAGAAGAGCAGAGGAATAGACGGATGGATGGATGGGTCTTTCCTCTCCACTGTACTTTGACATTCAGTCAGTGGATAGCACTGTAAAACAGAGAGCACACAGTATGTGGTCTTTTTAGTTTAAAATTCACATCACTTAGCGTTACTTCACCACCATTGACTATACTACAACATGATTGATTTCAGTGATGGTGGGAAACTTGGCAGCATCAAATGCAATCTCAGATATGGCATTGTTTTTGTCTATTAACATGCTAAGTGTGAGCATGTGTGGCGCCCAGTGGGAATAGGAGCCGTTATAATGAGGGATGATTCCAATAAATTGATACCTCCAAGTCACCACAGCCCGCTCTCTGGCTGCAGTAAAAGGATTGACTCAGCCTTCACTAACCTTGTGTTTGACTTGAACTGTCATTAGCAAATCAAAAGCAGATTAATTAATTGCAGGTCCGCAGGGGCGTGCATTACCTTAAGTGACTATTGTAATATAAGTTCGAGAGAAATTACCAATGATTTCTCATCTTGACACCAGAATGAATGCTCTGCTGCTTCCAGGAGTGCTGATGCTGTCATCAAGAATGGAAATGGATTCTTTAAGTGGTGGAGAGTCTGTTAGAGCATTAATTCTCTTTTCACAAATGGTTAGCGCTGCTGTATCATCTCTCCTTCTTCAACTCTCTCTTTCCCTTTACCCCCCTCCCTCTCTATTTTACTTTCAAATCCTTTCATCATAAAATACTACTGTGTAAAGTATACAGAGGAAGCTCTGCACAAATAAGGGGGGAAAAAAAATATCTTCAGGGGTAAAGTGACATGTTGTTTGAATTTGACCGAGAGGGTAATAAACTAAATGTTATCCAATACGAGCATAAACATGAAAGCTCTGCTCCTAGTGTCAGTGTTTGTCGTCGGGAGGAAGAGCAGCTCTGTCTGTGTTGTTGTTGTGCCTCCAGCTCAGGCGTTATTCCATCCTGTTACACTCTGACATTTGGAAACACACCGTGACTCACTTAGCCAAAGGAAGGAGAGGCCACATCACAGTGGGACCAGTGCATCACTGCTGGAAGCAAACAGACCCCGGCAAGTTTTACAGCATTTCCCATAATCATGTAAACAGCATTCAGTCTCACCTCCATAACCTTCACAAGCATCATACTTTGTCCTTCCTTAAATCTTTACCTGTTTTTTTTTCTGTATCTGAAGATTTGTAGATGCCATTAGCCAGATTGCAACCAACTCACTTGTGTACTAAGAGTAGCCCCTGCTGGCAAAAGAGGGAACTTTTCACACAAAAACATATGGGTAAAGAAAAAACCACTTCACTACATTCCTCTTTCTAAGAACACGGTAATGATGTGTATAATAATGTTTTAATAAAGGTCAATGAGGAATGTGAGATGGGAAAGTGCTATTGTGAAGAACTGAGAAATTGAAAAGAAAAATGTACTGAATGTATATAATAACTTGCTGCTGATGTATTTACTGGCCTAGTGGATCGTAACCACCATCTGTAACCACCAGAGGTCACCACTATATTCAAGACCATGATCTTTTGTATCTGAAATCTGTCTAAATGAGGCACAAGTGATGATTACAGAACAACGTAGGCCTACAACCCATTGCATTTCCTGTTCCAAAAGAACATTTTTAATTCAAAGGATAATCCAACGGGCATCTTTTACAAAGGAATGTGAAAGGAAGAATATCCTCATAGAATTCCACATTTTCCAAGTTTCAGAGTGAGAAGACAAACAACATGGGGAGCGAGCCAAAACAGAAGCTCCTGTGCCTTCCACTGCTACACTGCACCGTTTTGATCAATGCACATTCTCTCCCCAATGATTGTACCTGACTGTAGTCTGTGACCAGCCATTCATCATGCAAGACACAATATTTTGTATTGACTATTTCCACATGTATTATCATGTTGTGGTGGCTGTCAACTATAATCTCATCATTAGGCTACTATAGATCGTGGAGCAGAGCTCCTCCTCCTGCATGTTCCCAAGCACAGCTACCTTCCCTCCTCGTATAAACATGTTGGTTTCCATGCCAACCTGGAGCATGATCCACAGAGCAAACACTCCAGCAGCCAGGAGAAAAGTGCCGAACAATGCGGTCTGAACTGAGGTTGAGGGTTAGAGGAGAGGGGGGAAGACAGCAGGTAACAGATTTTAACATGCAACACAAAGTCACAAGCAGGATTCAAATTATGAATTTGTGGACGATGTCCAGTGGAATAAAGGGTGTTTGTAAATATCAGATCATTTTGTCATTTTAGGGGGTTTCCTTACAAATAATGAAAAAAAAAAAGAAATCAAAGAAACATAATTACACTAGGCTATGTCTTTCAAGCATCGTTAGTTTTGAATTAGCTTGTTATGAGTTGCATTAATTGTAGCCTATTACTTAAGTGTTTTGACAGAATTTTTTTTAATCTCCTTTTCAAAGCTGAAAAATTACATTTCTCTTGAAGATTCTTAAAATCTCAGTCTAACATGATACATTTTCTAGAATGCAGTCTATCAAGATATTAATCACAGAACAGTAAACATAATTCTCATGTTACTCTTAGCCATATGCCATTGTGAGGGTGACGCAGGTTCAGGTATTGTCTGGATCAGTACCAGAGCAGGTATTCAGACAGTGTGGATTGAGGATAGCTGAAATTCAATAATTATTATTATCACAAAGTTGCCGTCTCTAATTTTGCTATTACAGCAGATAGCCTGAAGCAGCCCTACCATCGATAGCCTTTTAAATTAATGAGTGGGTGAGAACCTTTCAGAAGTGTGTGTAATTAGGCTACTTTATCAAGTAATACATGCTTAGTTTCAGAATTATTTTTCTCCTGTAACGCTAACAACATAGAATTTTCAAGACTATTTAAAATGTATTTTATTTAAGAAAAATGTATAATTTTAACAACTGAGAAACTCGACCTACTCATATTCGCCATGTAGGTCATATCTAAAGGTAGGAGCACTAGGATAACAATTATTAAGATTAAAAAAAATCGTGCCTACAAACTTAACTACAAAAGGAAAAATGTGTCGCGCGCAACGACGCAAAAACAAACACAAACACACACAAGCATAAAAAAGGAAAATTGATAGAATGTTTGAGATTATTCACTGTTAACCTGCATGTTGCGCACATAGAGCTTATTCAAGGGCAAAAGGGTAATCGGGTGAAAGAAAAAAAAGTTCCTGGAAACGATGACCGGAGGAGTGAGGTGGGACGGCAGGGTGCAAACTGAGTGAGGATTCCTTACAGGCTTGACTTCCCTGCACAGTGCACTGCACCCATCACAAACTGAGAGAAAGACGAGAGTTACCCAGATCACATTCACAGCACGGGGAGCTGAAGGAGTCATTCATCCTGACATGTCACTTTGGGAAAAGTGCCTGCGACAAGAGCAATAGGTGAGTTAAAGCGCCATCAGCATTAGCAGGGCGCTGCGAAGACACATTTGTAGGCTACTGCTATAGCTGACCCGTTTTAAGGACAGTTTGGGTTAAAACATCCCAAGTAAAAAATACCAAGTTTTTTAAAACTAATACATATTGTCTTACATAAACAATAAGCTATAGTGAAAACCACAGTGTTTTATAAATGAATTTATTTTTATTTTATTTACAAGTAGGCTACCTATATATTTGCTCTTCTTTATGCTTTGTATGTGTATATTCTACTGAATATGGGGGTTGAAGATGCTGCAGATTTAGTAGAGCATTCCAAATAGAGAGGGCAAAGTTAATTTTACACTTGTCAGGGAGTCTACCATGGTGCCAATATGTTATTGAAATGTTTTTGTTTTGTTTTGTTTTTTGCTGTGTTTTTTGATAGTAGCCTAATCATGTTGGTCAATGTTTGAATTCTTTCAAAACTGAAATAACCTGTTTCAGGTACAATTTACACCATAAACAAAAATATGAGGGCACGATAATTTTGTTATTAGTCTCAGAGTGATTTTCTTTAAGTTTCATGAAAATAGAGTTATTGTGCAGAGTTGGTTTTATATTCATTTGTTGGGGTTTTTTTTAAGATCAAATAATTCCCAAATACTAAATCAGCCTTACCTTATTTGGGTTTTTTATATTTTGTGTTTTCATGTGTTTTATTCACTTCCTAGGTACGAGCAGTGGATTACCCGGTCCTGTGTAAAGTTAATTTTACTGACACACAATGCTGCTACAACTTGAAACTTCAAACATGGCTTTGGGGAAAATAAGCATTGCAGAGCAATGTGTTTTATCTTTATAAGCACAGTATTTCTGAGGACGCTGCTTCAGCCATGAATGGAAAGGGCTGTCAACTCCTGGTGTCTCCTTGCAGTGTGTCCCCGTCACTGAGCATGGTAACAGGGCACCAGTCTCCATCCATCAGGATACCCATGCGTACCAGTGTTTCTCCCCAACGGGCCAATATCAGTCCCTCCTCAGCTATGGACAAAGTGAAAGGAGGGGCAATCCACTCCTTAGCTTCTGGGAAACAGAGCGGGAACCCAGGTGTCCTTCCAGCCCTGTGCCTCCGCAGGCAGGTGTTGACCAATGGGAAACAGCTAAGCATGCCAAGTACCTCAACACGCCATCAAGTGCCTACTCATCATCATCTTCCACAAACCACAGTGACTGCTGCCATTCAGACAGGACTGTGCTCCTCTAACAGCAGCTTCAAAGGTAAAACATCAACCATTATAAAAAAAAATAAGGTAACAAGTGAAAGAGGATGATTCAAAATAGAGTGTGTCAGTCAAGTGCAGTTGTGGCCCTATATCTCCAGAACTGTATTTTATCACTTCAGTAATCTCTAGGGGATTCTTTAACCAGTTATTGAAACCTGTTGGATGTAATCCCCAGCTCCAAACAAACTCTCTCCACCTCTTAATGGAGACATCACAGTGTGCACACGTCCCATGATAGGCAGTCTGACAGAGTGATGTTGTGAACACAAGGCCTCCCCTCTTCACCAGAATTACGACTGATTTACATGCACATCTTCTTACTTCACTTGCTCTCAATGTGGTCTTCCCACCCCTACTGTCTTCTGTCTAGACCTCTTGTTCTCTTATTTATTGATAATTAACCAAGCATAAAGCTTGTCCCTAAATTTTCTACAGAGGAAAAGTGGGCAGAGGAGAAAAGCTCATTAGTGATTAACAGAGCAGAAAGTGTCTCTGGCCTGTTCAGGTTGGTTAGGGGAATTCCACAATCTATAGGCCTCAGCTGAACCAGACAAAATGTGTAGCATTTGAGTTTGATTTGCATTAGGGGGTGTCTTTGCCAGGTCTCTGTTGTGTAAACAAGATTATTATGTTAATATTGTGAACTGATCTCACAACAGCTAATTGCATTTGGATCCAAGTTAATCCCTGTTAGTTTTTAGAACTGTGTCAGCTTTGAAAGTGGTTGGTTATGCAGTAGTTTAGGCTCTGAAGAAAGAAGACAATTAGAGCTATCAATTAAACATGCAATGCTGTAATGCACTCAGGAAAGATTAATTTCATAATCTTTCGAATTATGAACGTGGCTTTGACAAATCTTCTATATTAATCAATTCAGATTGATTTGGCACCTGCAACCATACTCCAAATTATCAGTGTGGCTACATTTGAAAATCCTTCATGTTATATTGCTAATTTGTCATTAATCTGTACTCAGTTACAGCGCAATGTGCAGCACATTTTAATTTCCCACCAGTTTCTAACTAAGATCTAAACATATCACCAATTTCCACTCTCTCATTAAGCACACGTCAGAGTTAATTTAACTCAAAGTGTAAAATCAACACTATGCCAGTGTTTATATAAGTCCATACTCATCAGAGTTAACACTTTTAGAGCCATATCAGCTCCGTGAGTGAACAAACAAAACTCCAGTCAACACTTGTCAACTCAAAATAAGGTTCACTGAAAAATCAACACCTATTAACACTGGAAAATTTGCTGTGTATGTTACTTATACATTTTGGTTATAGTTAAAATAAGGTATTTTACAGATATTCGACAGTTTATTGACTTTAAGGCTTTGTGTCCAGCAGGTTGCTCTGTGTCTGGGCCTACTATGGAAGTATTTGGTCAGCCAGCTGGTGCCAACTTGAGGGTGACCAGCAGTCCCATGATTGTCCAGAGCCTGGGTCCAGTCGCTCTAGTGACAGGCCAAACATACACTTCAGGTCCTGCGGCACCACATCCCCCACCACATCCACAAAGCGTGCTGGTACCCTATACTGATGCCAGGTGGGTAATAGCTATGACAGTACATGATGATGAGCTCACTAAAACTTAAACGGCAGAGTTATTAAACTGGGCAACAACAATCTGTTTCAGATCCTTACTGTCCAGAGAATCCCTGGCATCTACGACCCTCAGTCTGTCTGAGACCCAGTCAATGTTGAGTGGCAGGCATGAGTGGCCCTATGGCTACCGTGTCCTTCCTCCACTGAGTCTACCTCAGTGCTCCACCCAGGCCAGTGAGGGCGGCGAGCAGCTCAGCCTTTCCCCAGGCACTGCCATGTCTGGCACCACCATATCAGGTGCCACCAGCAACTCTGCCTCCCTGCCCTCCTACCTCTTCGCGGGTGATGCCGGTAGCCCCAAGCAATCTACACGTTCTAAGAAGCGAGCTCTCTCCATGTCCCCTTTGTCAGATGTTATGGGTATTGATTTTAACTCCATCATACGCACCTCGCCTACCTCGCTGGTGGCTTATATCAATGGTTCCCGCAGCTCTCCAGCCTCCCACCCCACCCTCTCACCTGTCCAACCTGAGGTGTACGGTCACTTCCTGGGTGTGAGAGGCCGCTGTATCCCCCAGGCCAACCCCCTCAGCACACCAGGCTCTTCGCTGGCCCTGGCCCCACAGACGGAGCTCCAGGCTGGGACAGAAAGTGGCCGTATGCAGAGGCTTGAGGAGGGAGGAGCTCTGGAGAGCCAGATGGCTAACATGGTGGTGGAGCAGCAGTGCCTCCCAGAGGAAGGAGGGGCAATGGAGAAGACTTCAGATGTCAGGAATCAACCGCCCAACAACCTGCTGCCATCACGACCGTTAGAGCCAGAACTCTTGACTGTTGTCCAAGCAGCTACTCCTCCACAGGGCCCCCCACCGCCCTACCACTCCCACCAACACATCCACCTCGCCAGACCTCGTAGCCAGATGAAGGCCCCTTCTCAGGACCCTCTCTCACAGGCTCCCACTGCTCCTCCCAGGCATGGGGTCAGCTTCTTGCCCCAGGTCCCAATGCTGGAGGAAGAGGAAGGAGAGCTGGAAGACTATGGGGGCCACTGCTGTAGGTGGTTGGACTGCAGCGCTGTCTATGACCAAAAGGAGGAATTGGTAAGGCACATAGAAAAGCTACACGTGGACCAGCGCAAGGCTGAGGATTTCACATGCTACTGGGTGGGGTGTCCACGCAAGTTCAAGCCCTTCAATGCCCGATACAAGCTTCTTATCCACATGAGGGTCCATTCAGGAGAGAAACCCAACAAGTGCACGGTATACACCATTATGCCATTCCAGATCATAGTTGTGTCTCTTTTTCATGCAAGTGAAGCAGCGTAACTTCCACCCTCATAACATACTAGAAATCCCTACCTATGAAGAGTCTCTTTGTGTGACAAGGCTGAGAGATTGCCATCGAAGCAGAAACATGATGAGTGGCAGTGGTTCACTGAGTGCAATTCTCAGTGTTCTCAGTGTTCCCCTCAAAGCCATAGTGTCTTGTTGAGGGCTTTTAAGCCTCTAGCTACAGAAAAGAACAGACTTTATTAAGGTACACACTTCTGTAACTCTTAAATGCCTTCATGCGCTCTTTGTTTAAGGCCAAGGTTTAGTACAGAAATATGGCCTCTCTCTCCTCTTAACTCTAGCCATGGGGTAATTAGTGCAGCTCTGTGATAATTGACATGGGAGTTAACTCAATTATGTAGTTATTAAATCAGTACAAAGGCAGCCTAGCACTTTAGATCTGGCAGGGCACCAGTTGGTCTCCCATCTCCCTCACAGAGGGCTCTCTAGTCGCTACTGGGCCTGTCAGCAGGAGGGTGCCTGCCAGGCCATCGTCTGACAAACTTGGCCGTCATTCTGGGAAGGTGATGCCCCATCGCCTGGCTCTCCACAGGTCTGGTTCTGTGGCCAAAGAGTTGGGGGCTTCAATTAAATTCATCTAAAGCTGTTTATCCATGGGCCTGATTACTGATGGACTATTGGCTTTGTTTCTTTGGGACAGTTGATTCAGAGGTGTGTCAGTTCTCTCAGATATGCTACAATATGGTGAGGACTCTTGAATTTGGTTGTAATTTTTAAAGATAATTTGACTTTTTTTGATATGATATGACCTCATCCACAGACTGACTTGTCAGTCACATTGTAGTTAAAGGTTTGCTATTAAAATGCATTTGTGGTGTGCTCAAGTAAAAAAAAAAAAACTGAGATCACAGACTAGAATGTAGACAAATATTTGGCTAAATGGATAGTACACCGCTCTTTCCTTCTTCCTCCTCCTTCTTTTCCTCACTCCCACTGGGAAAATACTTGAGATTTAGATGAGTAATAGGCCAACCATTGGCCAACCATGTTTCATGTTGCTGCTTTCAACAAGTCAATTATTAACTGCATGCATACCTGCAGTCGACCTTTTGTACCAAAATACTTACTTATTAGTTGAAGCCAGCTCTGTTGCTATGGGGCTGCAATCGTTGGATGGGTCTGTGTACCATGTAATCAGGCAATAATAAGGAAAGTATTCAGGGTCACAACCTATTGCCAAAAACAGAATAGAAGCCAAGTTGCATTCATTTTTATAGGATTTTTGTGGTACAGACTAACTAATTCTGAGCCTGAAAGGTTCTGCCAAATTGAAAGAAATCTGCCAAGAATCACAGCCTGCTGATGAAAAACTACCTGAATCTTACAGAATAGACAGACATGCTAGCATTACTTAGATATTTAGAGAGAGCTAGCTTTGCTTAAAAGAGCCCACCTTATAAACCATATAATTGTCCAAGATGTAGGGTCCAACTTTTTGTAAGGAATGATTGGCAGGTAAGTGAACTGATGAATGGTAAATGAAGCGCGAGCCAGTAGCAGAACAATGAGGTAGCTCTTGTTACACAGCGAACACACCGGGCAGGCACAGACTTGTACCTGTCATTTCACAATCTGTTTAATGATGATCAAACAATTTCTTAACACATCCTTGACTCCTCAGTGTATTTGTGTCTGCCTTATACCTCTATGATTTAAACACATGAGGTTTGAAAAGCATCAATAGAACTAATCACCCAATCTACAGACTTATACAGTCATTTTGAGTCCACACATGACTTATGTTAGCAGTGATCTTGAACAAAAGACACATAAATGTTTTTCTGAGTTTTCCTCACTGAAGCTATTGAACATCTGAATTGTCTGAACACTCATCACATTAAGGCAGCTATTCCTGCACATATAAACATTGCTGTGTATACCTGTGTGTAACTTCTCCTGATTGTACTATTTTAGCAATTGTTTGGTTTGAGATCACAGTTATGGGGCTGAGCTATAGCATTGGTTGTCATGACAAACAAGACTGAATTTGTGTTTCTCCCTTGTTACTTGGTCCTGTAATATAAGTAAAGTAACTGTCTTGCGCAATTTCATTTCACAAGGTAATTTTTAGATTTGCTCCTCAGTTAGCCGGGAAATGGCTTATTGGCGTTGTTAGCAAGTCTATTGGAAACCAAATATTAGCAACTAAATTATGAGTTTTTCCCTTACTGCCGCCATGTGTTTTCCACTGTCAGGCCAAAACTGAAAATATCACAGTATCCCTTTAATCAGTTCAAGTTCAGCTAGGTAGATATCCAGTGAAGACACGTAGCTGGTGAGATGACTGAGGAAATTGTGTAGTGAAAATGTAACCCTAGTTCCATGCTAATCCACTTAATTTCCCTACATGACCAGCTTGAAATTCAAGCCTTGCTAATGCCACTGAATGCAGGCTTGAGATTTCAGGTTTGTCAACATTTTAAGCGCCATCCTTACAATTGTTTGGAGGGAACTAATTTGATTTTGGCACCAGAGACTGATGCTTCAGTGCTTGGAATATGTTTTCAAAACAGGACCGTTTATTATCCTGCATCAATAAACAAATTATTTGGGCCCCCATCTCTATTTTCAACTTGCAGGAAAAAAGCCAGGTTATACACACACACACACACATACACACACACACACACACACACACACACACACACACACACACACACACACACACACACACACATTAAATTATTTTTACTGATCCAGAACTCTAAACCACCTCCTTGGACTCACCAACAGTCACACTTCTTGTTTTCTGCTTTTAAAATATACTCAAATTTTAAATACAATAGGAGACAGGTTAAAAAAAAAAAGAAAATTAGTGTGTTGGTGGCTCAAAGTCATTGTCATCCTCAAATTAATCAGTCAAGGTCTTAATACCATTACTGACAGTGTGTTACAGCTATTTTTTACACGTCTCAAGCTGTATATTGTTGCTGTCATGTGAAAACCTTGTAACTCCAATCTTGATGATTTTCATCTTTTGACTTCAGTTGAAGGATTCAATGCTTGAGAAAATTCTACCACCTTCTGTCTGATAAAAAACCCTTTCAAACCCTTTCTTGGTTCCTGAAAAGTTGACATTGTGGAGATATGAGGGTTTTCACTGGACAGCGACAATATGTTTACATAATATTTTTATTATCTGTTAACATCAAAGCATATTTCCATGTGTTTTGAATCATGTTCTCATCAGCAAATCCTACCATTTAAGATGAAGTATGTTTAATGTACATGTCTACGGGGATAGGGACTTTAAAAGTAAAAAGCAGATATTAGGAAACAGGTGAAACTAAATGAGGAAAAAGAGCAAAGAGGGTAGAAATGTCACTGGTGAGACAGGGAGGAGTGGAGATGAGAGTGAATTGACCCCAGAGTAAGACTGGGCACTAGACTGACTCTGCTGGCAGAGATTGGAGCTGTCATTGTTCAAGCAGGGGATGGGCGCCTGCCAGGACCTGTCAGAAGCTGGCTGTAGCGCTGATCTACACTGAGGAGCCATGTTGCTTTCTTTTCAGCCCAAATGTCCCTCACGACAACTAAAAAGCCCTGCATGCTTTATGAGAGCTTCATGAGAGAGGGAGAGAGAGAGAAAGACAAAGAGAGAGAGCGAGAGAGAGAGAGAGCGAAACACACAGCCACCCCTGGCCACTACTGGGCTCCTGGCAGTGTGTTTTAGTCTTGCGCTGGTTCTCTCTTGTCTGTCTACTTTGGTTCTGAATGACTATTTATGCTTTCTCTGACTATCTGCGCTGTTTTTCTTGAGGTACCCAGTGTGAATGGTCTGTTGTTGATCCTTTTCTCTACGCTATGTTTAGGAGTGGTGTTGCTGGTACACCTTCCTATGAGAGTAAATAGAATGGCTGGATAGAGCGCTTGTGAAAGAATTACTCTCGGGTGTGAGGAGGGATTTTGAGAAGATAGTGCCTTTCTCACTGTATTGCTCCACTGTTTCATTCTAACTACTCTGGTCTCAAATTGTGTGCATTTTCCTTGTCAAAACCATTAAGAATTCCTTAATATTCCCAAGTTTCTGGTGAACATAGTTGATAGGTATGAATTTATAGAAATTCTGACTTTCATCCACCATCTCTGCAGCATTCAAAACATGGTTTTCATAACAGGGAACGATAATGATAGTTTGTGATGTTTGTGAGCTTTCAGAGACAGATTGGGCTTGTTAGACATTTTTTTTTAAATAGATGTTGACAGGAAATAGCACTGGCCTGATGAGAACAAACGGCAAATATTTCTCCTTGGAATGCAGAGGAATGCAGGTAGTGAAATATTAAAGGAGAAACTTCAGGTTTTGGTGTGGCTTTGCTTTGTATTGCTGGGGGAGAGGCATCAGTATGTGAGGAATCCAGTGCTGGAGGAAGAATAACAAAATGCGACATGGTCTATGTGTCTCCTCTATGAGGCTTAGTAAGGACATTCCAAACCCCCTGTGACCAGGAAGAGGGAGAGCAAAGTCCCGGTCTTGCAATGAGAAAGCACTGATGATTCACATAGTTTAGACATGAGGTCACTGTAGTGGTGTGATACTGCAAAAAGGAGACCTGTTTTGTTGACTTGGATTAGTATGATTTTTCCTAAAACCCCTGGAGTAAGGGTACTAATCATAATGGTGATATAGTGTAGTCATTTAGTCTGAGCTTTGCTGTGAATGCATTAAGAATGTATTGTAACAATAAAATTTTTGGTATTGATAGCTACCAACTGCTGTCAAGGTGATGCAAGATTTAAAAAAAAAAAAGTAATGTCTGTATAAATACTGACCCCTGCTGGTTACACTGATAACCATCAGGCACAAATGTATCAAAATGTATTACTTAAGACTTGACCGATTCTTCCAACAATTGAGCAACCAGTGATGTTATGGATGCATACAGCTAGCAAAAATTAATGGTACTATATCTGGAGAGTAGACATCTGTTTATCAGAGTGTGTTGTGCATATGAATATGCACTTGGTATACCCCGTCTCATTAATGCTGGTAATACAAACACAACCTTGATTACAGTAGCAACTTGTAACTGATTTTTTTATATTGGTCTTTGTCGATATTGTAGGGGGCAGAATGGAGATTCAGAACTGATAATCTTGTGCTGTGAGAAGATTACAGACTCATCTCATGCTCCACAGTCTAGCTGCCAACCCATTCGAGCCTTGATGAATATTTCAAACATCTTTGAGTTTTACAAATCTGGTTTGGCTCCTGCGAATCTTTCTAAAATACAAAGGCACTGTTGTCAGAATTACTTAAATACAACTTACAGTAGAATTTATTTTACATTTTCAAATTACAAATTACATAATACACAAAATAATGAAATACTACAATAAGAATGGGTGGGTGGTGAGAGCATTGTGGTTGTAAAATCATCAAAAGTGAAGACAAGAAATGTTCCCTACTGAAAAATAGCAAGGTGTTTTTATTTTAAAAAATATCAGAGAACAGAAACATTTTATGAAAGAACCAAAATGTATCTGTCTCCCTTTGGCACTTCTAAATTTCACTCCCTCTCTGGGCCAGGCAGCTGTACAGCCGCTTGTCTATCAAAACTAGCAGTTTGCAGTTGGGGCTAACTTGAGTGTCATTTCAGTCTAAAAGCATGTAATTTTAGCATTCAGGAGGTATTCCTCATTTCTTTTGCCACGGCCTCCCACACACTGAACGCAGCAGCTCTGTGTATCTGGTGAGCTCCAGCTAATCCTCATCCTGCTCCAGGTGTGTGTGTGCAGCTTCAGGTTGGAGGTGCTTGTAGTGCTGCTATATGGCACCGGATGGAGCCAACAGTCCAAAACAACAATGACCCCCAGCCCCTTATCATCTCTACTGTATTTGAAATGCATGTAGTAGAAATACTGCTCATCTGTGGCAATTGGATGACACTGGACTTAAACTACATTTACTGTGTGCTAATGTGCGGTTACAGTTTGAGGGCTGTAAGAAGGCTTTCTCTCGGCTAGAAAACCTGAAGATCCACCTGCGGAGCCATACAGGGGAGAAACCTTACCTATGTCAGCACCCTGGGTGCCACAAGGCCTTCAGCAACTCGAGTGACAGAGCTAAACACCAGCGCACACACCTGGACACAGTGAGTGGCAGGCATCTCACACACACACACACACACACACACACTCGTACACATACACACTCATGTGCATACACAAATTATATGGTACTTTAAAGCCTGTGTAAGTGTTTGTGTTTGTCCATGTGTGTGTGTGTGTGGACTGCTAAATGTTTTCATATGTCTGTGGTTGTGCAGAAGCCGTATGCATGCCAGGTCCCTGGCTGTGCAAAGCGCTACACTGATCCCAGCTCCTTGAGGAAACATGTGAAATCCCACTCTTCCAAAGAGCGACAGCTACGGAAGAAGGTAAGTATTACAGTACATGCCTTCACTCTAATCATAATTACCATATCCATTTATTACAACATTACATTATACTTATATATAATTCATGAGATGTGTATAACTATATAATGACTATAGAAATATACCTATACTATTATGATATATTGATCACTGTATGCTTGTATAAATTTTGCACTTGTTTTTGCTTGATTCATGCATGAGTCTAAAAAGCAATCTTTACACACGTTTCCCTTTGACAACATCTTTTACTTGAGAATGTTTCACTATAGTAACTCACTTTATAGTTAGCATACCACAGTGAATTTATAAACTGCCGGCTGAATTTGTTAACTCTGACATTAGCTGCCTACGGACTCTGGAATCATGACTAACGTTCTACCTCAACCAACTCTCATTAGTGATAATTGCAAATAGACAAAATCACCTCTTGAACATTACAACCACGGACAAAGAAAAAGTAATAGTAACACATTTCACATCTAGTATAGTTAGGAACCTAATTGCCTGATGTTATTGAGTTGTTTCTTGCTTTGATGTGTTCTGCATCCCACTCTGCTGAGCCCTGCGAGTCCTTAAGATGTGTAATGACGGTATGACTGTTCATGGACGTATTTGCAGGTGTGCATGCTAAAATTTGAAAATATGTGATATAAGTGACATATGAGTCAGTGGCGTACGGTAGTTACAACGGGCCCCAGTGCACACTAGTTATGAAGCACACACACACACACACCATTAGGCGTATATATATTTTACCAACAATGTGTTGGATTTTACAGTTGAATGAGTTACTTAAACCGTGCTTGACACCCGTATGACCGTACGCGCGAAAGGGTTATCTAATGCTAGGAATAGCCTACCTACTAGGCTATTAGCTAGCTTACCATAATAATTTATAGGCTGGCTATCCACCTGTTAGCAACCATAATTTGACCAACTTGTAGCCTAGTAAGCCTACCATAATGTATGTATAACTTGTCTTGAAAATTATATCTAACACAGTAGCCTAACGTTACGATTATTTAGGACTAATGTTATATCCAGCTTGTTATCCTAACGTTACCTGCTGCATGGTTGTTGACACCACTGAGGGCAGCGATGCTGATACCAGCCCAACTGCTGCTTTGCTGCTAGGAGGAGGCAGGGGGGTCGTCTGTGGGCTGGCCACTGTTTATAAAAAAGCCAAAGGAATCTAATCTCCTGTTCTTTTCTCTCTTGTCTTTTCTTACTGCCGCTTTTATGTTTGAAAGGCATGACTGCTCGCTCGGTTGCAGATGTGCTCAGCTTGTCAGTCTTGACGTTCAGATTTTGTGCCTAAACTAGCTATATCGAGACTATAATAGAGACTTGACATTGGACAACAACATACATATTACCCAGCAATCATCATTGCATATCTGTATATGACCAAAATACCAAAGAAAATAAGAAATTATTCATTTAATTGAATAGTTTTTTATACTTTATTTATAGTTTTTATAGTTTATGTAGAATAAGCATATAATTTTGTTATAGATTGCTACTGACTATTTTACCAAAAAAAAGAAAACCATGACGGAGATGGGTTTGCCTTTTCGAGGGCATATATAGCAAATGGCACCAATTTAGATTGAATGGGAGTTCTTCTTTGAACAGAGGTGTATTTCTCAGGCGGCAATCCAAATCACTTGTATGGGTCTATTCTCCCTCACTACATTGTTGGGCCCGTGGGGTAGGGGGGCCTCGCTCTCTCCATGGGCCCCAGTGCAACTGCACTGTCTATATTTACGCCACTGATATGAGTTCATACAACCACTTGCTGCCACTGACAGAGCTCAATCACACTAAAATACACACATATTGTTTATATCATAGGCTTGCACTGCTTGCACCCTCTGTATTTTCTACTTTGGGATACTATAATAGAGTTTTACATTATGGTAACACAATACTGCAGCACGGTAAAGTTCAGATTGTTGTGTGCGTGAGAACTATGGTCTTTAGCTTACTGTCTTAGTGAAGGTTATGTCACCATAGATACAGCCACAGAAGGTGGGTTGTTACTAAAAAAAAGTGACATTTTACAAAGTCTCCCACATGCACAGCTTCTTTCATTAACAAGTTAAATAACAAGTTTTCAAAGTCAGTAATCTTCCTGTGCATTTTGCTAATGCCTCTTGAGAGGGAATGCATATTATATTTGTTTCTTACAAAGATCACTGTAAAAACCTAGCTTATATACTTAACCTCCTAAACATCCTATAGCTGTTCCTACTATTCTTGTCTGCATATAGGCAGCAGCCAGGCTTTCAACTAGAACCACAAGAAGAGATCCTAAGATAATCATATAGGTCCCATTTTAGCTAACTTACATTGGCTTCCAGTTGAATTTAGAATTTATTTTATTGGTGTTATTGGTTAGTTTGAAAAACAATAAATGGCTTGGCTTCAGATAATATAAGAGACTTAATTACTCTCCATAGTCATAGATCTACTGATGAAGCTTTTTTAACCGTACAAACATCTAGATTAAAGACAAAACTACAAAGACAAAGCTAATTTGTTTTTGTGCTCATTAAACTCTAGTAATTTGTTGGTTAGGTTTAGGTGAGCTATGAGTGAATGGAGTCAGCAGTATAAGACTAAGTAGTATTATGATTAATATCACCACTAATACTACTAATACTACTACAATTAAAAGGAAAATCAGCCCAAAATCTACTTAACATATCTTTAATTATTTTGCTGTTGAATGTCTGTTTGTCTCATGCTGTTTGGCACTGATTATGATACATTTTCCATGTGTGTCATGTCTCTAGCTGAAATCCTCTGTTGATGTGACCCAGGAAGCACTGACAGACTGTTTAACCATCCACCCGCTGCAACCGAGCCTTTCTCCTCTGGCGAGGATTGACAACAGCTTGGATCCGTCCCCCAGCACCTCCCATGAGCCATACTCCGGTACATATGTTTTCACTCCGACACTTGCATTTGATATTAAAAAAAACTAGTTACACAACCAGTAACCCCCTGCAACCATGTGCACATAATATGTTTATCTGTTAGCTTTAGCCTGTGTTTTGTGCCCTGAAGTGTCGTCTGTTTATCATCCCTGCTCCTCAGCTGTTCCACAGGGGAAGGACTCCTCCAGCAGTCCTCACCTGGCTCTGCTGCGCTCCTTACAAGATAATTACAGGTACTCAGCACTTTGGCATTATTGTGTCAGGTGTGAGGTTTTCACATTTGAATTAATGAAAATTGATGAGTTATTTAATTGATAAAAAATGTATTATTCAAATGACTGTGGTATGAAAATTCCTATAAGCATCTGCCACAAAATAGATCATTCACAACTTTTCAAGCATGTGTTGCTGTTTTGCATTGGATGCTGCAGAGCCTAAATAATGTGGGGGAAAATTCTCATTGATTCTAAAAAAAATGTACACTAAAGCCTTATGTTGGGTAAATGTATATTTGAGTGCACATACCCAGTCATCAGCGGAAGAAACTCAAATCCTGTGGAATTTAAACATGTTCAGCGACACTTGTCTTCACAACAGCCAACTGTGGGAGCAGTTAGCTTTACTGGCCAAGCCAATTGGTATTTTCTTTTCATTTTGAATTCCCATTGGCACAGTGACTGCAGCCATGACTGATTTAAATGCTTCACGATCCCTTTTTCTCTCTTTTTACTGATCTGAAACAAATAACTACTTAAACATTGGTTGTCATGGCTTCATGGCTATAAGCTCATAATTAGAATAATCTGATTAAAATAAAGCACCATTTTCTCCCCCGGTGAAAGACTCTAAAGGGTTTTTTTGTGGGTGCTACACCTCCACTGTGAAGAAAGCGGCTGGGAAGAGATTTTACAGGTTGGGAATGGCCAGCAACACTGTTGCCTGGTCAGCCCACAGGAAAACATCCCTTCATCTATACACTTCAAAGCCTGTGATGAAGGATTTCTGCCGTTCTGAGCAGCCAGATGCTCATGGCTCCTCACTGGCTGTGATTGTTCCTGTAGCAGCGGTAGGCCAAAGCATTCACTGCAGGATTCTGGGTAGACAATTGGCCTGTGAAAGCAGGCCTTGCCTTGCCTCATTGGTCTCAAGGGCTAGTATTAATGGATGCTATAGCCACCAACAAGAGTGGCTAAGGAATTCAATAAGTGAATCATAAAATCTAAAAAATGCCATTTAAAGTCTGGCGGGAGATGAGAATTGCTGTAATTACTTTTCTAGATGTTAAATCGATTGTAAAATCCTTGTTGCCATTTTTTCTCTGCACCTTTATGTGATTCCTTTCTCTCCTTATTCAGTCTTTGCATATTGTCAGCAAACTTTGGCTCCTTTATCACTCACAGTATTGGCAAGCAGACATGCAAAAATGTTGGCAAACCCGTACAGCTACATAAAAGCTATATAATATCTTCTTCTCCTTTTTTGCCCTATCACATTTTTGTGCTTACTATGGCAAATACTGCATAGTGAACATCATCGTCTGCATCTTCAGCAGCCAAAATGAATGAAACATTACTTACTGAGGCATATTTTAGTATGGTTTTAGACGAATATATAATTCACCAAGGCGTATATTTCCCACACATTAAGAATTAACACCGTGCCTATTTTGCAGTCTACCTCTTTATATCGATTAAATACTGGTTCAGATTTTTGGTCAGTTCAGCTTATCCATGCTCCATAGGGTACAGATATAATCGTTTGTTGATAAATGAGGATGGTCGATACACTAATTAACTGTTTGGCTTTTCTTTATTCAACCAGCAGAGTATTTACTCCAGTCTGAAATATTTCAGGTTTGTTGATCCTTCCCCCCACCAGCTCATCCCTGGGGACCAGTGTGGGCCTCGCTCTTCCACCTACGTCCCCCAGCCTCCCTGTGGGGCATCTCTGCAGAACAACCAGGATCTGAGGCAGCCCAGTCAGCCTCCTGAACTACCAGATCATAACCCAGGTACTCAGAGGGGTTCGTTTTAACTGATGTTAAAACACAGAAATATTCACTTCATAGAGGTGAGTACAGTTACAGATACCAGCTTTGTGGCATCGTGGGGGGGGGAAGCCATGAGGTGAAAAACATAATTCCTACTGGAGGCTCCTCTGAAAGGGGTTGTAGTACAGGTTTCATATCTGACTAACCTATTAGTAAATGTGTGGGTGGTTTGACAATCTGTTTGGACAGATTTTCTCACATGCGCGTTGATCATGCAGTATATCTTTATGTTGTGTAGCAGGTGGCTAGTGTTTTTTTCTTGGTAGACAAAATCAGGCAGCTTCACTCTACGTAGCTTTAAATAGATATCACCCTTTTCCCCCCAGACTTGACAGCCGCAGTGATGTTGCCAAGGTGTTCACAAACACTCAATTCAGCTTTTACTGTTGAGATAAAGACATGGTTTGAAAGGACTCAAACACTCAATTTGTTTAATAAATTGTAGATCTTCTACATGAAAGCCTGGTATTGCAATGCACAATTCAGGGGGGGAAAAGCTATAAACCATATTTGAATTGTTCTTCACAGTGAGGAGGATAAAATAGATTTTTAAAATAGAAATTTTCTGTTTTCTCTCCTCATCTGTAGAGCTCTCGGTGCAGATGAAGATGCTATATTCTCTTCCATCATATAGTAGCGTCACAGCACAGTCCAGCTTATGTCACCTGATGCAAGTTCAAGCCTTTGGTGACAGCCTCACTCCAACAGTCAATAATTTCAATGGGATGCACTCCTCACAAAGACCTCTGTCTTGCATTACAGGTGATGAAAATATAAACAGAACTGTTTTTGGATCAGCACTTTATTGGCCTGGATTTCATACCAATCACTCTGTGTGTGTGTGTGTGTGTGTGTGTGTGTGTGTGTGTGTGTGTGTGCACGTGTGTAACTGTGTGTGTGTGTGTGTGTGTGTGTGTATGTGTGTGTGTGTGTGTGTGTGTGCAGAATTTGACGTCCACAGCCAACCACAGGATTTGGCTGCTGCTCGAGAACTGGAAGGGGAGGATTTCTTCAGTGTGGTGGACCACTGCACAAGCCACATCTCCTGCATCTATACAGAAGGGTGACATGATTCGATTGTGGAAGACCTGTGGGTCGCTTTGCCTTGCACTATTTTGTGTCCCCGATCGATTTAAGTCAAATGCTTATTAGGAGGGACACATAAATGCCTCTGCACGCAGGCTGCAGAGTGGTGCTGCGACATCAAGCTGAATATTTGATGATGAAGCAGGTTAAGATGCTCCTTCTTGTCTTAGAAATATTAGAAGAAGGCACTGACTTTCTTACATGCTTCATACAGTTTTTTTTGTTTGACTTAATCCATGTAAATGTACTATCTGACTCTACGCACTGGCTTTTCATGTCTCCATAATCAATGATATTAACCACAGAGCCTGCAGGATTTTAATGTTTACTTGGATTCTCAATTTTTTACTACAGTTGTATAGCATATAGTAGCCTACTTTATGTAGTTTCTTGTGACATTTTGCACAGTACTCTTACAATGCAATCAAAGAAAAGTACATAAAGGATCATTTATTATGCTTTTGTTAGAGCCATGTCATTGTAACTATAGTAACAAGAAAGCCTGCATGTCGCTGTAATATGCATAGAGATAACCACATTGTTACATGCATTAAATGTTGTGCTATCAGTGTTTTTGTGCCTAGGCTATGAGACAGATTTGTGTTAAGTTTTAAATATATTTGGGAGAAATCAAAACAAAGAAATAAATCTTTTGCACTCCTTTTGTCAAACCTTATTTGTTTTATTTGTAGTTTTTAGTTGAAGACATTCTGAACTCTGTCTTGTAGATCAGCTCGTGGTAGCATTTTTTACAAATATACTTCCACACATACCATATCTCTTCGTCATTTATATGGAGCAGATGCACAAAGGAAGCACAATGTGATGTGTAATGCACCTGAACACATGACACACAAGACACTCATTAACTTTCAACTTCAACTCATTTTTCTACAAACGCAACATGGCAGGTAGGAGGACAGGCAGGTTTTAAGGACAAAACAACATAACTTAGTGGAAAATATATGTGAATGCAGACTGTGGAGGAGGTGTAACGACTTGCCCAAAACCGTTGAAATTAACAGTGAAAAGATATTTGTGGCTGTTGAAAAGAGGAGTCATTTTATGAAATTGATTATTATTGTGCAGCTCATGAACCAGGCCATTGTTGGCAGAGATTCACTGATTTATTTGTGGCTCTCCAAAATAATTCAAAAAATAGTGCAAAATAGTCTCTATGTAGGGCAGTAGTTGATAAACATGTAGTCTTGTGCAGCATATCACATCTCTAATACATTTATAAGGTCTGTCTTGGTGCTAACACACATTAAACTTAAGTGATTAAGCTAGTCTCACTGAGTATTTAGGCTACCTCATAAAGCCAAAATAAGAAGAAAATTAAAAAGCACCATAGAGGGCCTACGCTGCACTAGCAATCTAAATAATTTTCAACACTGAAAATCTGAGGGAAAAATAACGTAAATGTAAATCGCAGAAGTTGTCAGCAATCACTGATGTGTAGCTGAACAGTATGAAACACTTTCTACATGTCCACCAAGTATGACTCTTCACAGTGCTAGATTTTCCTTATTTTAAACTGAAACGACAAACTGTTTTAGTTTAAAAAAAAAAATAATCTTTTAAGAAAAGAGGGTCATGCATCAGATAGGTTTTCAGTAGTTGCTTAGCAACACAACAGCTTCCCCAAAGCATCTGTTTAGCACTGCTAACCAAAAAAGTGGTGCCCAGTGGATACAGGTGGTTGGTTATGCTTTGTGTCCATTGGAAACCTCTTTACTTTTCTGGCTTTGTTTTATTATTTTCAATGAAAACGTTTGGGTTAGGCAAGTGCTATACGGTAAAATATTTCACCTTGTAAAGCCCCATGCTTTACATGGGTATTCAATCATTTCATAGTAGTAATAGTAGTAGTCATGACAGAGCTTTTCTACCTATATGCACCTCTTTGGCACTACTAAACAAAAATATAAAGGGTATAAAATACAATTTGAAAATAAATAAAGGGTATAAAATACAATTTGGTCGTATGATCATCATCTGAGATGGATCATCTGAAGTCTGTTCCAGCTTAAATCCTAAATCAGAAAGGCAGCCTAACATTGGAAACACACCTCTCTGGCAGGTCTACAGGTGCAGCTAACACGCTTGGAGGATAGAAAAGAAAGAAAACTGCTGAAGTCAACAAATAGCGACTTACTTAATCTTTTTTGACTCATCAATTTCAGTGAAATGACAAATAGTGTGCCAATAATTGAAGATTAAAAAAAATCCTAGGTAATTATTGGTCTTCCAGCAAAGCAAGGTGAGACTTAAATTAAACATTCTTGCTGAAACCGGGACTGAGACAGGTGTTAATAACACAATCAACTAACACACACCTGTAGTGTCAACATTTACATTCTTTAGGTAAAACGGCATATGCATTAGGAGGGGTTAAATAGCCAATAAGAAAGTACAAGGAAGGTGATAATCATAGTCCAAAAATACAGAGGAAGAAAAACTAAGAATGACATTCACCCCTGGCCTATCGCCAACTGGCATGGTGAATAAGACAGCCTGGGCCCTGTGCACACGCTGTATACTTTCTGACTGCAATGTGTGAGATGGTTACAAGGAGAATGATTCATGTAAACACCTAGTAACAGCTGTGATGTATAACAGGAAAGTGAAAAATGCTAATAACATTCTGTAATCAAAATATGGAAATGAGCTTTTGACAGGTGGCAATCATCCAATCAGCATGCATTTTAAGTGCTAGGTCCACGCTCACCATGCCAGCTTTGCCCCCTTTGTCTTCCAACCTTTCCATTTATTGCATCATTCAACATAATATGAACCTCCACACCAGCTCCCCTTTAAAACAGAAGGACCTTGAAAATACTGAGAATGAAAGAGAGAAAGTTAGTCAGAAAGTTAGTTAGTTAGAAAGTCTGGAGAACAGAACTGACCTTCTCTCTCAAACCTGAGAGGACAGAAATTAAATGCAATGAAATTTGTTTAGATCTTTGAAGACCAAATTACACTGAAATTCATATGATTTCTGGCTAGTGAGTGAAACCAGCTGGTCCGACCAAGAGCCAAAGCTGTTTCAGCCTGATTTTGTGAAATTCAAAAGCACCTGTGTTAAAACATCTCTCCAACAGGGAAAATGGCCATTGGTCATTAAGCTGGAGACAGAGAAAAAGAAAGGAAAACAAAAGAAAACACCCAGGAGTCATTTTGGATGGACAAAGACCAAAATGGGTTCACAAATGATACATAGAGCAAATAGAAACTGAAGTTGCCCTGTACGGCAGGCCTGTCCTGAGCCCCGCTGCAAAACTTCTGGTCTCCAAACAACAACAGACATATCTATGAACCATATCTAAACCTATCCCTCTCTCCAGCCATAAGACAAATATCTTCACAATCTTACAACAGAGTAGCATTAGGTCTACAGCAAATAATGAAATCAAATTCAAAAGAAAATGAAGCATCATCCATAACGCCAGGCTATACCAATAACTATATTGGTATAGCGCATCTTAGACAATAAATGTAAAATAAAATAAACATACACGGAGGACTTGCACTGTCTCCATTAAGGCCCTCTCAGCAGAAAGGAAACAGAACCAGAATAAACCTACAGCATCTTGAAAACAAATTGATACCTGCCCAAGTACCAAGCCTTAACACGACTGTAATGCAGACAGCTATTGTTTGTATTGCGTATGGAGGATGCGGGCGGTGTCTTTAAATCGTGAGGACCACAACTGAAACAAATCTCTGACTTTGTTGCGACATCCTGGAACATTTTATTTACGCCCGATGCGTTCAAAGTCGCCAAATAAATCAGATCGATTTTAATACATGGCTCGGATTTATTGGCCTCATGCATAACATAGAATTGAAAACAAAACATTACTGAGAACTACCTTTAGAAAGCACGCACTCAAATGTACATTTAGGTTTAATTTTATTTCCGTTACCCATCCCTAAGACTGTAATAAGGCTGCAACACTGTAAATGTGCTTTAATCTCCTCCCACCACCAGCAGCAGGCAGGTTAGGTTGCGCGCGCCCGGTGAGTTTTATAGCAACTGTTGCCCAGTGAGGCAGCGCCATAGTCACCGTAGTCCTGGCGACTGTAACCCACCAACAACAACCTCTCGTTCCATCATTACCACCTCCTCCACCATCCTCATCTTCATCAACCAGTCCTCAGCCCAGGTTTGAATAACTTCTTTATTATCAGTTAACATATTTTCAAGTCCCCGCTTGCTTTGAGGTTTTATTTCTTTATTAAGGTGATGTTAACGCGTAAGTTTTTTGTCTGCTGCTGAATCTAGGCTCGGTGAATAGCTGGTTAGTTTGCTAGCTAGGGTGTTTCTTTGTAACATGCTAGCTGGCTAGCTAACGTTGCCTAGATAACCACAGTTGTAAGAGGTCCTACACGCTAGCAATGTGTCCATTCACAACTCTTTATGGCAAAAAGTAAGCCGGAGATGGTTCGCTTGGCATAGAGAGGGTTTGCAATAGATTTGTTAAAACTTACTGATGCTGAATAGCACAGGTCTATGCTAGCCATTGATGCTAGCTGGTCAGCTGGAGAAGGAGCAGGTGTCTGTTGTTGCTAGGTTGCTAGCCAGCGTTGCCTTCTTACAATGCATGTTGGTGCCTCATTTTTAGCTAATGTTACGTTCATAATGTAAGTTTTGACTTCCAGGTGGTTCAGAACTTGTCGGTTATACGAACGTAATAACGTCGACCAGTAATAGAAAATGCTATTAGATAGCCTTCCCATACAGTAATTGCTATTGACAATAGCTAAGCCATTACTTTCCCTTTTGTCTTAGGGAGCAAGATAGCTTGCTAGCTATCCATCTACCCTCTTTGTGGCACCAGATAGCTATGATATGCTAACGTTTGCTAGCTTGCAGCTGGTCTGCATTGAAAAAACACATGCTTGGCTAAAATTAAAATGCTTATTATCCATTTTATCCTTTATTAATTCGTTATTCAATATTGTGGCGGCTATATTCTAAAACTGAGCTTGATAATGTCAGGCCATGTCCACCATAGCTGCAATACAGGTATAGGCCAGAATAAATGAATATCGTTAAATAAATTGATGTTAAATTTGTGTGTGTGTGTGTTTGTGTGTGTGCGCGTGCATGCGTGCGTGGATTTGCCAGTGTGCGCAAGACAGGGAGCGAGAGAAAGTGTGTATTCAAGCGAGCATGACACTAAGAGGGGCAACACAGACACACAAAACGTGATCTCCCGCAAATGACTTTTAATTTAAAACAAAGATCTAATTTGGCATCTGGCAGCACAGTACATTAGTAGGTTAATTGCTAAATTTTGTCCCAAAAATAATTTTAGCCTCACTTGAATTGGGGAAGGACATATACATATATACATACATTTCAGTCAAAGGTGCTGTATTCGTTTTCCTCATACTGGAATTAGGGAATTTAATCCCATCATTTCAGTACCTATGGATGGGTTGATTCTGCGCTTGTGGAGCTAAAGCTTAAAGCTTTCTTAATGTTGCATCACAATTATTCTCTGGTCCATTGGGTCTCCTGTGCAATTGCAGCCCCCGATTCCCTTTAGGGGGAGAGAACAGGTGTGTGTGTGTTGAGAGGTGGGAGGGGGGCAGGTGCACACTGAGCAGTGGTGGGACTCCTGACCAACTAGGCCTGCCTGTATGAGTCAACCAAGTACAACTATTCAACAGTAAATAAACCAAGAAGACTGACCACTGTCATTTCAGATATTTGTTTTTCTTACTAATTCCATCTCAGTTGTGAATTTTGGATCTTTAACTACTCCAATCGTAAGTCTATTGTATGAGAAAGGCTTGTCATTTTCCTGCAAGAGGAAGGCTGATAATGCTGGACATGCAGATCGTACAATTGACACATACACAGAGCCCAAAATAATATCTGAAATGTATTGTTCTATTAGCATTTTATTCAAAAATACATACCTAGTTATGTCATGCTTTTTAGTGTGCAAAAAGCATAGAAAAAGCACCCCCCCCCTTCTCCCCTCTCACACACACACACACATGCACACAAAACAGGATGTTGCTAGTTATCAGATCATGTTACCACTTACCTGTAGTCAGGTAGGGCAGAAATAGTACCATGCCACCTGCTGCCTGGATCCTGTTGCATTTCCAATCACTTAAAGAGGGGCTGATTAATTCAGTTATTCAGTCATCCATTTTCATGGCTTAGCAGAATACAACATGCTTGGTCTGTTATTTGCTTCAGCCTGCCAGCCATAATGTGTCTTGTTGATGAAACAGGAGACTTAAAGGTCCATGCTTGCTCAGTAAAGCCTTACTCCACATCTGGCTGGTTTAGGCTCAATAGGCTACATAATGGAGCTGCTGTTGTAGATCTGGTTTGTTGTGATGCTCCAGGAAACTGACACAGACCTATGTGGGCATAGGCTAACATCTAAGTAGCCTAAGTGATGGAAACTAGCTGTGCTATTCTTAATTTGTTTTATTAGCACAACTAATAGTATAGTGCTGATGTTTTGATGTAATAAGTCTTTGACATAAAACTCAACAGCAGCAGTCATATATATCAATAGTCACTCCCAATCTTTATCATAACCTGAAAACCCAGCTCTTCAAGAAATATTTCACATACCCCCCTCCTTCAAAGCCCCATCACCAGCCCTCTCTCCTATTTTCCTCCTCTACTAGCACCTGAGCATGTCTTGTGTGTGTGTGTGTGTGTGTGTGAGTGAGTGAGTGAGTGAGAGTGTGTACTTGTCAACCGTTTTCCCTGGCTGTTATTCCTTTACCTAGCACTTCATCTTCCACCTCCATCGTACATGATCATCCTAGGGACACTGAAATAATTGTTATATCTATTGTCTGGTAGTTGTGACTTTGAACCTTCTGCTCCTTACTATTTGTTGCTTGTAATGTTGGCAAGAGGGATTGAGGAGAGGAAATGCAGGGCAAAATGTTGCCCTCCTTGGTGGCTTTTGTTCCTCTGTGTCTTTGTAGGGCTTGCACTTGCTCAGTGGAGCACAGCGTTTAAGTGGGCCACAAGGGAGTGCCTGAATGGGGAGGCAGGAGGAGGTGTGTGTGTGGAGGGGGTTGGGGTGAGGCAGCAGGAGTGTGTTGTGATGCAGGGGCTCTTTTTTCACTCCTCGATTAGGTGGACTCAGTTGGGGCCATGCACTCCAGCTTTCAAACAGCACGGTGGAATAGAAGTCTCCACATTCTCCTTCTCTCCACAAGTCCTTTTTTTAACATTGGAAAATAGCAGGCTGAAGGCTACAGTTTGACACTGTATGGTACAACATTTTTATCAGTTAGGTTGCCTGCATCCCATGGCTTTTACACTTTTGTCAGGGCTATGGAATTTGCAGTGTAATGTAGTACATTGGTTTTGCATAAAAATGGTAACATAAGTCTAATTAGGCATACATTATCATCAAACTGAGTGCTCTATAAATGGTAAAAGAAACAAATCTTCATAGTGTGATACCAGCTTGCCATATTCTAGTGAAAAGATTGTCCTAATTTACTGTATCTTATGATCAAAAAAAGAAATATTTTAATTTTCTAGAAATTATTTGTCCACCATACACAGCCAGTGTGTTAGCAAAGCCTGCAGACAGTCTAGCACTGCCTGCTGACATGTCTGTCTGATACATACAGGTGTCTCTCTACTCAGGACAGTTGTGGTGGGGGCAGAACCCCTGTATGTAAAAAAATAAAAAAATAAATAAATGCAGATTTTCCTGCTGCCCTGCACTGCCTTACACTATTATATATCAGTGCACCTGGAATGATTAATACAGCTTTTTAGTCCAACTTTAAGGTTAGTTAGCCCAAGCCTGTATGAAGACAGAGCGCTTAGCCCAACAAAACACCTGTATGATATTGAAGATAAATGAGTGGGTCAGGCTGCCCCTGGAGAGATTCAGAGCTGTTAGGAGACCCAGCTTAATTAACCAAGAGAGGCTTGTTGATGGAAACTACGACAGGGAGGGGGTGGCCTTGCCTCGGCAGTAGCAAGGGTTGGCAGTAGCCATACTATCATTAGCTCACAACTTTAAGTTCACTGTTGATGTCCCCACTCATATCCTCATCTCAGTATAGCTCTGTGACCCAGGTTAGCAACTAGACACAGTCTTAAATCACTGATGCACAATTTAGCCTGACTTTGTGCCAACATATTTAACGAATAGTATGAGAAGTGAAGACACTTATAAATATGAAAACATGCCAGTTGGACTTAGTATTGATTCAGGAATGTCTATCTCAAATAATGTAAATGCTGTAAAAGTGGTGACTGGCAGAGCAAAGAGAAACGGCAGCTATTTGGGGTTTGTTAAATATTAACTTGTTTTATAGCTGTGAACATGGAGACAAGACCATGTGTCACTGATGCATGAGTCTCTCAGTACATTGAGTACCACAAAGCAGAAACAGGTGCTCGGGTAGCATTGCTCTATAGCCACTTTAGTAGCATTGATTTAGGCAAAACAGACAAGAGTCTGTGATGAAACCTCATGTCTTTTATTATGGCTAGATTAGTAGCTCATTGAGGCATATTTCCTGTCTTGGCCTAACCAAATCATGAGGCTAATTATTACATCTATTTTCCAGCATACAAAGATTTTGTCATGTAATCTAATAGATTTGTCTTTGTGGTATTGCATGTAATCTGTACTGGAAAACATGGTTAAGGAGAGGCTCACAACTTGAAAGTGTTGAGTTATTTAACATAGAGCTTAATGTCTCTGATTTTGGAATTATAGAACAGTACTTTGTCTACAGGTCATCTCTATTTGGTTGTTTACTTACTGGAAGTTATAAGCCTATCTTTATTATACTCAAAACTTTACAACTGCCAGAGAAATACAAAACCAAGTAGGCCTAGGTGAAAATGGTGTAATTAGTAAAGTGAGCTTATTAATATTTGCTGTCACTTGGGCCTTGGCTCAATGATGCATTTGCATGTTTTTGATCGAAGTGAGTTAAACATTTTTATCTCCACGAGTTGTTTAGTTGCTTTTCCTGTTAGACCAACAGGCTCACAGTTTTGTTCTTGGTGTTTATTGATTCAGGCCATCACCTAAGACTGTGTATTTTCTGTGTCATTCAGGTGCCATGCAGACCCCTGAGGCAGGCGCTGACTCCACCTCCACTGTCCCTCTCCAGACCACCGTGCCTGTCCAGCCTACTGGCTCCACCCAGCAGGTGCCTGTCCAGCAGCAGGTACCCACAGCCCCTTTGTGTGTGTGCGCATGTGCCCGCACAAGTGAGTGTGTGTGTGTGTGTGTGTGTGTGTGTGTGTGTGTGTGTGTGTGTGTGTGTGCATGTGCCCACACAAGTGTGTGTGTGTGTGCATGCACATACATGCATGTCTGTATTTTTGAGCACATTTATGTGTTTTTGCTGAATTAAGAGTGCAGTCTTTAGTTGTAACTGTTGCAATTTGTCTTACCAGGCCCAGACTGTTCAACAGGTTCAGCATGTTTACCCAGCACAGGTGCAGTATGTGGAGGAAAACAGTGGCGTCTACACCAATGGCAACATGTGAGTCAGTCTGTTCACCCAGCTCTACTCTCACACCACTCCACAAATGTTAGCGCTACATCTTTGCAGCCTGTCTTTTTTCTCTAAAGTCACTTCACACCGCTATTCATGTCACAAGCACATGATGTGGTGGGGTGGGTTGGGGAGTTTTTTTTTGGGGGGGGGGCTTAAATTTGTGTGTTTGATTGTGCTCAGTCACCTGAAGATGACCAGAAGTATCTGTTAAGTGCTGAAGCTGCGCCAGGCTCCCCTGGGCCTGAGGAATGGGATTACGTACACACTCCACTAACAAGCCCAAGCTGTGTTTGTCCTACTGTGATACACACACACACACACACACACACACTTTATGTGACCTCAGCTGCTGGTGGAGAGACTCATGGAGGGGTATTGCCAGACTTAATGCTTAGAGATGCACACAAATACAAAGACACACATACATCAAGCAGCTGAATACATGAGCTGAGAACCAGAGAGTCAAATAATAGTAATTTTTGTTAAAAACTACCTGCTTGGAATACCAGACGGGTAGGGTTTGCCACATGGAACAATACAATGAGAGAACCAAAGTTTATATAGTCACTAACTGAATGTCAGTTTAGTAGGACACACATTTGTGTGATTGACAAACAACCTGACACCATCTGAATTTTCCTGAAGTGGTCGCCCCACCCATCTTGTACCTTAAGCAGGCAATGCTACTTTACCCAGGTCTCCTGAGCACATACTGAATTTATTTGCTGTTTCTAATATTCAAGTAAAAGATGGAAATAATATAATGTATCAGTATATGCTGATTCTTCAGATAATTAACTGAAGTAGGCCCATTATAGAAGCGTTCTAAATACCACAGCAGCCGTGCCAGACGCCCTGCTGGAAGACCACTGACAAATTAGTGGAAGACCAGCACCTTGTTGTTAAAGAGGCCCACTGGAGAACTTACATGAACACATGAAAAACTGTTTACACTCTTTAAAATAAAGTATTATCTGATCAGTATTAAGGAAACAAAGCTTAGGGAAGTAATTTTTGCATTACTAAGCAATGAAAGCAGGAGATGGTGTTGTGCATGCTACATTTCTTTCTCTAAAGCTGAGTAAGATTTCTTGTTGACTCTTAAACCTACCATACACTAGAAGACTTTGAAAAGACTTTGAAAAGACTTTTAAAAGACTAAAGTCTGACACCTTCTCACATCCAGCTCACATCTAAAGACAATGTGTCATAAGTCACAGTTTTCAGTCACAGACTATAAGATTTTGCAAAGACTGCCTACCATACACTAGAAGACTTTGAAAAAGGCTACCCCTACTATTCAGAGTTTTCCAATAGATTGTAAACATGGACTGACTTGTTAACCTCTACAAAATAAATCCCCCTCCTACATACACATGCACACGTGCACACACACACACACACACACACACGTGTATGTATGAGAGAAAGGGAGAGAGGGAGCACTGCAGCCAGATTTATATGATTGAAGCTAGCAATCTTCAGCTGAAACGTACGGTTAGCTCGTAGGCTAATAGCAAACATTACAGTAGCTAATGTTAGCTTGCAAGTAGCCCATTTGGGACAGTGGTTAGCTAGCTAGCTATAGCATATAGCATACTCACCGGGGATTTCGAGGGCTACAGCAATTTCTGTCCAATTTTTTTCCTTCAGAGAGAGCGCAATTATTGGTTGTTGACAATGTTGACGTCATGGAACTTCACTATTTGCATGAGCCAAGACTAAAGACTTCCAATAATATTAAACATGTTTGATTTTATCGGAACGTCAAGACGAGAAAAAGACTGACATAAGACAGCTCGGACTGAGTTTTCTGACCACCTTACACCAAACGATTGAGATGACAGGAGCGCGCCACAACTCTAGCAAAACTCTCATGATTTTATCCCGACATTGGAAATTTGTCTGCGACAGTGAAATTGCTTGAAAAGTCGTTTTGGTGTAAGGTCACCATTGCTTGGATAGCAGGACACGGTAACATTACAGGGCTAATGTTAGCTGAGAGGACTAACGCCTAAATCTAATCTGCTGTAAAACAATTATTAGATAAACACAACTCGATCATGTCTTATGCAAACCCATTTCTATTTTTCTATTAATCTATGCTACAGTTATTCATTCCAAGACGACAGACAGAGGCACTTAGTGGGGTCTGTGTATTAACTGGACAGATAACCCATTCGCTTATCATCATTGAGTGCAAAGTAGCACAGCCAATTCACACAAAGTAGTAATCAAAGTATCATTTAAAGTAAAAATGCCTTGAAGTCAGGAGATTTTTTTGCCCGTTGTTTTGGCCACCTAGCCTAACTGCTCACCTCTCCTCTGAGCAGAAGGACCTACTCGTACTCAGAGCCTCAGCTGTACAGCCAGAACAGTGGAGGGAGCTACTTCGACACGCAGGGCTCACCACAAGTGTCCACTGTGGTGACATCTCATGGCATGACCAACAACGGAGGAGGGGGCAACGGAGGGATGAGCATGGGCCTGACGGAGGGGCAGGTAATCAGCAGCAGCTCTGGGGCCTACCTCATGGACAGCGCTGGCCCCCACCCTGCCACCCAGACCGCGCGAGCCTCCCCAGCCACTGTGAGTGTATGGATCCCTCTATTTTCTTCCTTAGCTGCCTTAGCCTGCCTGTTTGTGTGTTTTTTGACAGTACGATTAGAACGGAGCCTGCCAGGTGACATCTGAAAAATTACTTTTGTAATGTGTGGGCCACGACTCAGTAAAGCGGTGTGCGTGAGTTACTAAAGTGTGGGAACAGTTTGGGTAAAGCGTGGGCGTGGATTAAAAAAAGAAACTGTTTTGTGAGTAATATTACTATCGTTTTCTGATGGTAGAGATGGAGATTGAGAGATTACAATTAATTCATTTTTATTTTTACCTTGGACTCAAGGCCATAGCCACACATGTGGACACCAAGGTCCAGACACAGTTTTTCCCCATAAAATTGAAATTTTTCACAATCGCAAGCATAGACTTGTAATAGGGGTGTGGGGGGTGGCTGTTCCCACTATCCGCAGCCTGCCCTTTATTGCCTCTGGTCTCCTGGTTTACTTCATATACATGCACATTTACACACAGTTGACTCCATTTTACGTGCCACATTCACAAGGGAGATGAATTCCTTTTACAACACTTTGTGTGTAGGCTGTGTACGGTTAGAAACATTTCTTAATATTGGATATTGACTTATTAATTTCATAGACCCATGAAACCTGGTCTGACTGTGAAAGCGAGGAAGATGAGACGTCTCCCACACGGTAACAGTAGCCTTAAGTGTCTGAACAGAAAAAAGAGGCAATGCCAGTGAAACTGCCTTTGATAATGAGCTTTACATCAGCAAAAAAAAAACAAATCATAAATGTTCAACAAATAATCATCCAAAACTTGTTGTCCACATGTTTTCGTGCATATTTTAATAATCCGAACATTCAGTCTCCAGGATATTCCTGGTGTTAAGGCAAAGTTTTGCTGAAAAAATTGGGAAATGGTTAGGATATGTGACTTTAAAAGTGTCACCTGGCGGGCTCAGTAGATTAGTGGATAATGACTTTATATTAACTTTTCTTTCTTGTTTAGTTCCACACAGTGCTTAGTCTGCCTAATCTCTTCCTTTCAGTGTGGATGCTGTATGTGTCTGTCATATTTTCTTGCTCTATATATTAGTTTGACCCAAATCTACCTCAGTCTCTTTACTAGAGATGGATCATTTCTCAAAGGACAAAGTTAAAAAATCTCAGTGTTGGGGTCACATTTGCAGTACCATGCAGAAAATAATTGGGTGCCTGCTAGCTGCGTTGATACTTGAGAAAATTATCATTTTCATTCATTCATTTTCATTTGACAAACAAAATAATTCTCATGAATGAATAACTCCAAGTGAAGAATGTTTTAATGTGTGATCCTCCATCTGTGCCACATCCTTTAGTGTGCGCACCACTACGCTAGCAAGACAAGAAACTACTGGAAAGAGGGTAATTTATTGTGAGTGGTACAGAGATCTCAGGTGTTTAACATTTATGTAGAAGCGTCCCTGCTGGGAATCGAACTCGGGTCTCCCCATTGAGATTCTGCAGTCTGACTCCCTGTGACACACTTTCACCCACATGACCATAAAGTCGCGAACAGAGCGACCGACCGAACAACTGACAATGCGATCCATAGAGCCTCTGCTGTCCCGAGGCTAAAAAACTAAATTCTTTCCTTCTCCATTCTGATGAGATGAAAACCCATGTCATGTTATCGTGCGCATATCACTAGCCTTTCTTATTTACCTGTAGCCCACATGAATGGAAGTTTGCAAACGTTAGCTGCTCATTAGTCACCTGTTGCAGACACAGCACAGCATAGCCATCTTTAGTTATTAATACAAGAAATCTTTTGGCATAACTTCTTGTTTAAGTGCTTATTCATCTTTTACATCTATTCAAAGATATTTCTCAGAAATTGAGGTTGGCATTTGTGTATTAGCAAACTAGCGAAGGAGGCTCACATACTTCTTGTCAGCGTTGCTACTAGCTGCTTCCAAGCTGGCTCAGCTTGATTCCACCCATCCTGGCCAAATAATCTATGTTTAGAAGATAAACCAGTCTATAGTAAAAAAATTGGCCTACCTTCCAGTCTGCAACAGTGGGTGTTAACCCTCGGGCATACGCTCTCATCCTGTTTTGCCTCACAGAGAACATAGCTATGCAGAACGCCGTTGCCATAGCAACTGACCTGGTACAGACCTGAAACAAAGTTACCAATACTTTCGGCTTGGGTATGATTTGGTCCAAATAAACCACAGATGTTTTTAATGAAAGATATCTGCAACTGAAGGCTGTGTCACACACCGTTTTCATTAATCTCAATTAAGTGGGAGGAATTTTATTTAACGCCACACTTAGCGATGACGTTGTTGTCACCCTACATTATGGACGAAGTGGAAGCTTTCAACACTGAAAATAATTTTCTGTGGTGTATGGCAGTAAAATCAAATGGTCTCAAACAAAAACCAGGGGACAAAAAGGGGCCTATAAAAGGAATTGGGAAGAGGGTAGATGGATTTTCAATTGACAGGATTGCAAAAACATACTGTTAGCCTATGCTAAGTTTTCTGTGTACGTTAAACTGTTTGTAGCAAAAATGCCAAACACCAATGTGATTTTTACCCATGAAGCATGAACCATCTTTTTAGGCATATCTTCCTCCAAGTGTTGCCAAATCACCTTGATAGGCTGACCCGTTTGTGTTTTTTTTTTTCTGCCTTGTATCAGCTATTGAATTATTGAAGTGTTCCTGTTTCTCCACTTGGTGAAAATTTGTGATTTGGATAAATGAAAGACAATTCCGCCATGCTTGGGTTTAGTGGTGCTTGCTTTGGGATCTTTTCTAGATTTTCCTTATTTTTGCTAGTTGTCAGTAATGTGTCATTCTACAGCAACTGCTTATTTTTTTCTTCCTTTTGTTTTTATTTCCCCCTCTTACATTTTGTTGTCCTGTGCTCCTTGGTTTATCAGATTGAAATGGCGATTGAGACGTTCCAAAAATCTGAGGGTTTATCCAGTCAGAGAAGCTCGCTGCTCAACAGCCATGTAAGTCGCCATTTTGAATGCTTGACCTTGCCTTACCTTAACTTTTGTTAAGCTCACTGTCTCCTGCTTTCTCTGCCTCCCACAACTCTCTGTCCTTCTCGGTGTGGTGCTATTTTTTGCTTGTTTTAATTACAATCATTATTGCTTTAAATCTATGGCTGCTTTAGAAGTGCTTCTGCAGTGCTGCAATGGGATGGAAATGTGATTACTGACTGTTGGATTGAGATGTTACCAGAGAGCTAGAATGGACCAGTGTGTGAATCTCTTGATTAAAAAGTCATATCTTCTCTTACAGCTGCAGTGGCTGCTGGACAATTATGAGACAGCAGAGGGCGTGAGTCTACCACGATCCACACTCTACAATCACTACCTGCGCCACTGCCAGGAGCAGAAACTGGACCCTGTCAATGCAGCCTCCTTTGGCAAACTCATCCGCTCCATCTTCATGGGACTCCGTACAAGGCGCCTTGGCACGAGGTGAGCTAGGAGGATATTGCAGTTGTGTGGAAAATGTTCTAACGCCAATGATGGTGATTTTAATTTTTTCAATTGAAGGATTACATGGTCCTCTACGGGTTGAGAAAATTCTCCGACAGCTTAGGCATATGAAACCCTTTCAAAACCCATTGGATAACATAAAAAAATTGTTGTTATCAGGATAATAGGGCTGTCAACGAATATTCTAAATTTGATTATATAATTCGAATTGTAAAAAAAAACAGACATTCGACTGTGAAAATTTGATTGTGAAAAAAAAAGCAGCGCTACCGCGGCTCTCTGCCTCGCGAGTTCTCACATGGGCCTGGGCCGCTGCACTGAATGCACTGCATGACAGACAGGAGTCACACAACGTCACTTTCATTGATTGAAAATGAAATGTAGGTCAAGCTGAAACGAGCAAATAATTCAACAACAACCGTGTGGTAATGATGGCAGAGAGTTCACAACCCAACTCGGCCGCAGAGAGAGTGATTTGCACTCCGAGCAATCTAAAAAGCCCCGTTTGGAAATACTTCGGATTTTGGTCAGTAGACGGCAAAATTATGGAACCTCGAGATAAAGTTGTATGCAAGCTATGCAAGCTACAGTTAGCTTACCATTCCAACACTCAAATTGTTTATTTAAACCAGTATGAATATTACCTAACCTGTATAAAAATTAGGCTATCGAATAACATATCAATTACGAATCATTCATTTGATTTCGCTCTGAGAGACAACGCTTTCTCAGTTCTCACTCTAGCACCAACCACGGCAGAGAGAGGGAGAGAGATCTACGGTCTTTAAATTAAGTTTTAGGTAGATATGTAGATCTTTTAAAAGACATGTTTATGTTGAAATAAATATACCTATACAAGTAGTTATGTCTCTCGTTGTATTGGTTTGCCCTCTTATGGACATAATGCGCAAAAACAGATATTCAAATGGTTTGAACCTATGTGTTTTTTTTAGAAGGAATAATCGAACATCATTTTTGGCCAATTTTGACAGACCTACAGGATAATAACGTGGCTCTTTTTCTTAAATACTGAAAAGTTGTCATTTTGGAGATGCAAGGTTTTTGCCTGAGAGCAATATACTTGTCTCCTCTCTTCTTACTTCTATCATCCACTTATAACCTGATCTGCTAAAAGCTGTTGCCTTCCTCTGTTCTCCTCTTGTATCCTGCTCCTATTCACACAGTTTTTCTAGCCCTGTGCCCATTTGTTTTCCACACCTCACCTTATAATGTACCATGGCCATTCTGAGTTGTTGTGAAATATAGTGTAATATTTTAATGAAAGACTCTTCTCCTCTGTGTGTCCATTTTTGGCTTTGTCTTGCAGAGGGAACTCCAAATACCATTACTATGGTATCCGGGTCAAACCAGATTCCCCCCTCAATAGACTACAGGAGGATATGCAGTACATGGCCCTCAGACAGCAACCTGTTCCGCAGAAACAGAGGTATAACACAGGCACGCAATCACACACACACACACACATGTAACTCACACTTTTTATAGATACTGAGGTGAGCCATGTGATTTCAGGTTCAAGCCAGTGCAGAAGGTTGATGGTGGCTCTGGGGAGAACTACTCAGGTGGAGGGCAGCACCCTTCCAGTGCAGCAGAGCAGACGGTCATTGCACAGAGCCAGCAACACCAGCAGTTCCTAGGTCAGCCGCTTTTCTCTTTACCTTTATCTGTATGCCTGATTCTCATTATTGTGCTTGTGTCTGTTACAGTCTTTCTGTTCTCTGAATCTTTATTTGGATATAGACATATACAGTGAAAAGAGTGTTTGATATTCGCTTTCAGTACGGTTGTTTTCATTTTCAATTCAGTTGTTTATTTCAGTTGGGACTGTAAATGTATTCAAATGCGATAGTAGGTCACAGTTAGGGATGCACCGATCTGACTTTTTCAGTTCCGATACCGATAACGATACCTGGGCTTTGGGTATCGGCCGATACCGAGTACCTATCCGATACCAGTGTTTAATTAATAAACTGTATGCCTCACTGTGTGGAAGAGCCTGGGATCATTCTTTTATAATCAACATTAGGCTTGACTTAAACATTGCTTTCCTAACTTTGTAAAACAAAATGTAACAAATAAATACATAGATATAAATTTACTGAATTGTTATTTATTATTAAAATAATAAATAATCGTGCACCAGCAACTTGAACAAAACATTCAAAATAAATAGGAATCAAAATTCTTTGTAAACGTTTAGTGCAAATAGGAATTTAAATTCCAATATAAAATAATATAGCAGCTGAAACTGAGAAATAAGTTCAATCACAATTCACAATAAACAAGTAACTTGGAACCTATTCTGTTATTTTTGTCGCTTTCACACTATCACTTGGAAGTTTCTCACGTCTTTGCAATGCATCCGACAAAGTTAACTGCTTCTTCGAATCGTCCCCTTTTTTTGTTTGGTTTAACTCGTTGAACTCGGCGTGTTCTTTGGCATGATGCTTCTGGAGGTGCTTGATTAAGTTGGTTGTGTTATATTTTGCAGTGCTACCGCCACCCCTCGAAACATTGGCTTTGCAGATATTGCAAGTAGCCGTAGAACTTGTTGGCGTAGCAAGCGTGAAATACCTCCAAACAGCTGACCCTTTAGCTCGCTCCATGCTATGTCAGTTCCATGTGTTAGCTGTCCTTCGAGCAAAATCTACCGGCACGCTACTGACGCATGATGTAGTACAAGTCGCGCACGTAGACGTAAACATAGAAACATAGAATTTAATTGAATAGATCGGCCCCATAGATCGGCCCCATTGTCACCGATACCCGATCTAGCTATTTGAGTCAATATCAGGCCGATATCCGATATCAATATCGAATCGGTGCATCCCTAGTCACAGTACTAGAAGGCAATTCCTTCTGTTGTGAGTATTTACATTCATGATCAGAATGGTTCAATATATATGTATATAATTTTTCTCTGTCTTGTAGGCACCTTGAACAACAACAGTAATGATAATAACTGATATAGTATTAGTAACTTATACAGCACTTTTAGAAACTGTTACAACGTTCTTTACAAACAAAAGAGATAAAAGCCAATAGGACATGAGACAATATGAGTGCCAGACATGAATTAAAAACAGGATTACAGAAAAATAAAGAAGGCAAATAAGTCAAGAATTTATTGAGTAAAAGCAAGTTAAAGCCGAGGGGTCTAGACAGCAAGTTGGCAAAGGTCTTTTGCTTAGACTTTTCTATGGCCAGGAGGGCCCTGACTGTGGATCTCAGACTGTTTCACATCTTATATGGATTGGAAAGATCTTATATGTAGGTATGAGTCAGAAACAGCCCAGCCTTACAAGTAATCAGGAAAACCTTAAAATAAATTCTAAAACTAAAAGGCAACAAGTGCACAGAGTCTAAAATAGGCATAATCTGATTGTGTGATATGCGTGAGACTTCAGAATTCTGCTGCAAGGTTATTGACTACTTGTAGCCACGTCATGCTGGTTGATTGAGACACGTAAATAGGACATTACACAAAAGGCAAGACGACAAAGTGTGCACAAGTCTTGCAGCATTGTTAAAAGACAAAGTCAATTCAGACTTCACAAACTTTTACCAAATGAGGTTGGTAATAACATGTATCAACCCGTTTATTAGTATGTTGTTCAGTGTGTAAGCATATAGGAAAAAGGACTCCTAAATTCTAAGATACAGAGTTTCTCTGTAGCTGTGTTCAAGGCCAGTAACATTCCTTTTGTTTGCTTGGTTTTCATCATCTATATGTATTGATCCCAAACTCACAGTGATATGAGTGATGGCTTGTTGGACTCTGGAGTGAGTTTCCTATCGATTGGTTATGTTATTTAAGCCCCTCCCCCTTTATCGATTGACTGTATTAAACCTGAAGACGCACTGTTGATCCCAAAATTGCATTTCTATGAGTGCCAGGTCGTCGGACTCAGGAGAGCAATGTCGAAGCCGCATTGAGATGTGTGATGCTTGGCAGACTTGAGTGTCCTATTGATTGGTGGTGTAATTTAAGCCCCTCCCCCTTTCATCATTGGCTGTTTTGTTTTTTTTTTCTGTCTTGTCCTCTATGGGTTGAGAAAATTCTCTGATCTCCTGGGCTTATGAAAACTTTTCAAAATCCATTGGATAATGTCAAAACTGCATTGTCATCAAGCTAAAATAAGGCTGTTTTTCTTGAAAAGATCACATTTTGGAGATACAGGAGTTTGTCTTTAACAGGGAACTTTTCGAATGTTGTCCAAGCTCATTCTTTCTTAACATGATTCTCTGATGTCATCAGTATAATTAAATGATTCATCAAGTGTTCTTACCAAAAAAAAAACACAGTGAAAAGAAATCATAAGAAACATAGCACAATTTCACAATATTATAATAATAATATGATAGAATTTCACAATCGGGTGTGGTACTGGGTGTAGATACTCTCTGAGAAAGTCCATGATAGAGTTCATGCACGGAATGAGTTTTCTGTTTGTTGCTCATGGAGCATTAAACTGGATTGCACTGGAATATACTGAATCCTCCAATATTCCCATATGTTGTGCTCTTCTGATTTTTTCATAGCTGCAAATTAAATGTAGTTGTTCTCTCCCCCCACACCCCCCAACAGATGCATCGCGAGCGCTGCCTGACTTTGTGGAGCTGGATCTGGGAGAGAGCAATGTAGACAACATCAGCCCAGAGGAAGTAAAAGCTCTCCAGTCCCTTTACAGAGAGCACTGTGAGGTTAGATCTTTCATCTTTCACTTCGGTGCATTCTCCAATCATATTCAGTCTCAAGTTTGTCAGCACTACATCACACTATGGCAGCTGCATATTATTCAGTATAAACATGGCACCATCAATGTTAATCTGTCCTTGCATGGGGCATCCTGGTGCCTCAGTTGGCTAAGGCGCATAGCCTGTAAGTGTTTCGTCCTGGGTAAGACTCCAGCCTGGGACCTTTGTCATATGTCATCGCTCTCTCTCTCTCCCTCACTCTTTCCTGTATAACTCTGCTGTTGACTATCCAATAAAGGCAAAAATGCCTAAAAATAATCTTTAAAAAACTGTCATTGCATGAGATTCGTTGGTTTTGTTTCAGGCCATCCTGGATGTGGTTGTCAACCTCCAGTTCAGTCTAATCGAGAAGCTGTGGCAGACCTTCTGGCGTTATTCTCCCTCTGACTCTGTAGAGGGTGCTACCATAACAGAAAATAGGTGAGGTCAAGCTGATGAATTCTCTTGTCCCTTGTTGAATTCAGTCAATTTTTCACCAAAGAGAAATATTGGTTATCTAAATGTATTTAAACAGACAAAGTACAGACTTCAGCTTCATTTTATAATAATTTGATAGATGAAATGCAGAGGCCCATGTGTTAAGGATGGTCTGTTAATTCCACAGCAGTGTAAGTGAGATTGAAGCGCGGCTGCCCCGTTCACAGCTACTGGTGCTGTGCAGAAACGAGGCTGTACTCAAATGGATGAGCACCTGTGACCATCTGATGTACCAGGCCCTTGTGGAGATCCTCATCCCTGATGTCCTGAGACCCATTCCCAGTGAGACACACACACACTTAACCAGTCCTCGTGTTTGCATGTTTGTGGTGTGATAAACATTAACACATTGTTTTTGTTTGGGGTTTTTTTTTTTGCTTTTTTTTTTTTTTTAGGTGCCTTGACTCAAGCCATCCGCAACTTTGCCAAAAGCCTGGAAGGCTGGCTCAACAATGCCATGAATGCCATTCCACAGAGAATGATCCAGACCAAGGTACAGTTGCTGCATACAACCTGATTCTGTACTGCGTAGAAAAGTCACTTCTATTTCTAAAAGCTTCACTTAATATTTAGACTATTTCTCATTTATTTAATTAATACATTAGAGTAGTATGTATCTTCTATCAGTTTTAAAAGGCATGTATAACTAAGTAACAGCTGGGTTTCTATGTGCATTCTTTGCATAGGTTGCCGCTGTTAGTGCCTTTGCGCAGACACTGCGCAGATACACATCTCTGAACCACCTGGCTCAGGCGGCACGTGCTGTGTTACAGAACACCTCGCAGATCAACCAGATGCTCAGTGATCTCAACCGTGTTGACTTTGCCAACGTACAGGTCTGAACTGCTGTCTGTGTTTTGATATTGAGTGGTGGTGATTTTGTTGTACTGTGATATTCCTGTGTGTCTCCAACACCTATCTGTTATCCAAAATCATTTCTCATATCTTTTTTACTTTCTCCCAGTAAGCCTCAGCCCTACACTTTGTGTATGTCAGACAGCCGTGTTCTAAGTATTTTCTCTCTCCATGTTGCTCTATAGGAGCAGGCATCATGGGTGTGCCAGTGTGAGGAGGGTGTGGTTCAACACTTGGAGCAGGACTTCAAGGCCACGCTGCAGCAGCAAAGCTCTCTGGAGCAGTGGGCTGCCTGGCTGGACAATGTGGTGACTCAGGTGCTCAAGCCCTATGAGCACCGGCCAAGCTTCCCCCGGGCCGCCCGGCAGTTCCTGCTCAAGTGGTCCTTCTATAGGTCTGCAACAAATCAACCATACTGAGACACCTGTATCAGAGAATGTTAGTTTTTCAGAGACCAAACAAAATTGCTGATGGTGTTTTGCTGTGTTTCTGCCAGCTCTATGGTGATCAGAGACCTGACCCTGCGCAGTGCTGCCAGCTTTGGCTCATTCCACCTGATCCGCCTGCTGTATGACGAGTATATGTTCTACCTGGTGGAGCACCGTGTGGCCCAGGCTACTGGAGAGACACCCATTGGTGTCATGGGGGAGGTACAACTGTGGCATCTATGTTTTTTTTTGTCTCTTGATACAGGGCTAGCTTTGCTTTCCTCACTTTCGTAGTAGTCTATTTTTAGTTAAGTAAATTAACAAATTGCCACCGTGAAATATAACTGCCTGGGGTGTCCTGGTGGCTCAGTGGTCTAAGGCGCATGCCATGTAACTGCAACATCCTGGCCGGTCCGGCTGTGACCATTGTCACAGGCCGGATTATTATCTGGTAAAAATTATCTTAAAAATAAATACGTATGCAGTTATAACTGGCTGTATGTCAGACTTATTTAGAAATGTTTGGCCATCTCATATTTGTTATCATACAGGAGGAAATCACCCCAGAGGAGGACAGTTTTTACAATGTTACAATATTATACTTCATTTTCCATGGTTAAATTCCTGCCCTGTTGTGAAATTTGAAATAATTTTACAAAAAAAGTGGCATGTCTAATGGCCCCTCTAATTATGATGTTTCTCTCTATTTTCAGTTCGACAGCCTCAACACCCTGTCTCTCAGTAACATTGACAAAGGTATGTGACAAAATATAATTTCCCTCTCATGTTATTAGCAAATGTATTGTCATGTCAGTTGAGAGTACCTATGGCTTAGCCTCCTTTTGTTGCATCAAAAGGAGGCTAAGCCATAGGTACTCTCCAAAGTACAGTAGCCCAACTTCTCAGTCTGTATGCTGGAAAAGAGAAACAGTTACTATTGTGTAACACTACTGTGACTATTGTACATTCATTAAGTTTTGTAGATATTTTAATTCCAAAGACTTCATATCTGCAGTTACTATCAGTTGGTCATATTGCTAAGTCAATAACCGCTGCAGAATGTGCTGAGAGACAGATTTGACTTTGAATGGAAAGCAAAAGTTTTGCTGATTTTTAAATTACTTTGGTTTTTGGTGATTTAAAATGCAGTCTACTGCAAGACACTCGAATGGGGAAAAATACGAAGACAAAGATTCTGCTCAACTTTTTAAAATTAAAATTTTAAATTGATTTGGAACCAACACAGAAGGTAGGCTAAATACAGCAGACATTGTGCAGAGCCCTCTTCAGGATGTGCTGGTGTTGTCACTGTGTCTGCTTCCCCTTTTGAGTGTTGTGTTACTGCTGATTAGGAATGCACCACAACCTGATACTTCATCATTTTTGTCTTGAATGCAAGGGCTCATGTTATAATTTAAAATGTAAAAATGCTCCCCCTTCGCACATTTAAAAGCCACGTTTCAATTCAAGTCATCATGCATCAGCCTGTCTTTCTGCAATTTCTACAGTGTAGAACTACCCAGACTCTTCTTAGAGCTGATGATCCAACCAAACTTAGCAACCGGGCAAGAAGGACCTTGGTCAGGAAAGTGACTGAGAAGCCAACGACCACTGTGGCAAAACTACAGAGCTTCTTGGCTGTAATGGGAGATCTTGTCAGCAGGACAGCAGTCAGTATAGCACTTCATAATTCAGAGTAGCCAGAAGGAAGCTTCTCATCGAAAAAGGCACATGACGGTATGCCTTGAGCTTGCAAAAAGGCACATAAAATACTCTGACAGCATGATGTTAAAGAGGATGTGGTCTGATGAAATGAAAGTTGAACTCTTCAGCCATAATGCAAAGCTCTATGTCTGGTGGAAGCCGGCTACAGCTCATGACCCATCTAACACCATCCTGACTGTGAAGCATGGTGGTAGCAGGCAGCATGATGCTGTGTTGGATTTTCAGTAGCAGGGACTGAAACACTTGTAAGGACAGAGGGATCAATGAATAGAACCAAATACAGAAAAATACTTAAGAAAAGCCTGCTTCAGAGTGCCAAAGATGACTAGGATGACGATGTGTGTTTGACCCTAAGCATAGAGCCAAATTAACACTGTTATGGCTTCAGAACAAGAATGTGAAAGCACTTGAGTGGTGAAGCCAAAGCCCAGACGTGAATCCCATTGAAAATCCATCGAATGACTTTAAGATAGCTGTTCACATACGCTCCTCATCCAACTTGACTGAGCTTGCGCAAATCTGCATGTTAGAATGGGAGAAAATCCCCAAATCCAGATGTGTCAAAAAGATTCAAAGTTGCAATTGCAACCAAAGCTCCTTCTACAAAGTATTGAGGCAGGGGGTTAAATACTTATTCAAATAATTTATAATAATAATAATTAATCAATAATTTGGCAAAAAAAGAAATATTCAAAAACATATGTTAACTTTGTCTTTATGGGGTATTATTTGTTGATTGTTGACAAAAAACATTCAGAAAACGTCAGGGGGATTGAAAACTTTCTGAAGGCACTTTATAATCCAGAGAAACAATACTCACATCTGTAATATTATCAATAGAAACTTTTTGCAGCTGCTCAAGCTGTGTGAATTTTCCTTCTACTAAGTCAACTCTGAAGTCTGTACCCGTATTTATAACTGCGCTGTTTTCTCCTATCTAGATGAAGTGAGTGAGATGGATAGCGACTTGGAGGAGGACACGGAGGAGTCCGGGGAGCCTCTTGCCAAGCGGGAGAAGTCAGAGCACGAGGTGATCCAGGTGATCCAGGTCGGGGCTCTGGAGGACGGATCCCACCCTGTGGTGGGGGTGGTCCAGCCAGGTGTCCTCCACTCGCTGCCCCAGCCCCCGCAGGACCACGCTGAGCACATCCTAACCCCCTCTGCTGGTACTCCCACCATCCGCCACTGCAGCGCCACGGGCAACACCTACGCCTCCGTCTGAGGGTCTGAGGGCACAGCCAACCTCGGCTGGCCTATTTTTGCTCTCTCACTCTCCACATATCTTTCTCTCTGTATGTCTAGATATTTCCCTCTTACTCATGCGTTGTGTCAGTCTGCACTTGTGTGAACACATTCTCCTCTCCCTATCCAGCCTGGTCAGCGGAGGAGTGTTGAAATGATGATACTTTGGGCAAGATGCGCTGTCAGTATCTGACTGCTTAAATTCTGGATGTGCTGCCATCCCATGAGTCTGTGCCCCATTAGAACACAGCAGCTGGAGGAGGGGACCTGAGGGAAAAGGATTAATTTGACCCATTAGATGTTGCCTGATTAGGCATATGTTGCTGGCTTTGTCTGTGTATACAGACGGGTTCTATCTTAAAGGGAAATTAAACTTATTTAATCTACTGATGTCTCAAAGCTCAAATCCATGTCACTAGTCCCAGTGGAGCAGTCATTGATTGACTCAAGACCTAAGACAGTAGTCTTGCCTAGTGTACATAGTTTTGCTGTAGTTTCAGTTCATATTATCCAAAACTCATGGTGCTATCATCTTTTTTTGGCATTTCCAATTATCCCTCCCAATTTTGGTATGATTTATATCAACGTGCATTCCAGTTGTTGACAAAATTATGTCTGAAGAAAAATACTTTGAATATTGTTTTGCATTTGTATGTAGCTAACAAACAAAGGGATGACATTTTATGTATGTATGACATTTGAAATAGGATCATGGGGCAGTTTTGTCTCTTCTGTCTGATCATTGTATGGTAGCCATCCACTGATAACCACTGATGGCTTATAGCCACACAGAGAAAGAAACCCCTAAAGAAATATCTGTGCTGCTACTCGTGTATATAGAAATGAGGTTGAGAAGACAGGCTGTACAAAACCACTTCCTCAATGCTAGCTTTTCTCTGCACTCAGTGCATAAAGGACTGCTCTTAACGCCTTTGTTCATTTTAGAAGCTCTGTAGTGTGGTAAATGTGACGAGCTATAATCTTGAAATCTACTTACTGGGCATGTTTCCCCTGTGTTTTTGCAGTTTCTATCTTATTGAAATTTCTTTAGTTCATGAAGGACCAAAAACAAACCAACAAGAGGAAGCTGAGAGAGTGAGCCATTTTGGCCACCCAAGAGCTGTTTCCTGTCCCACAGTGCCATGTTGCAGAGCAGAAGGAATGTCAGGGATTTTATGTACCTCGGCTTTATCATAGTGCCTTATCCTTAAATGCAGCTGTCCTTGTAGTCCTGACTGTGTGGTCTAGAGAGCCCACAGCCCCTCTGCATTGCCCCAGCCACAGTTTTGGCTTTCTGGTGACTTGTGGCTGGATTTGGGCTGGCTCATCAGTGTTGAGGCCAGAGGATGCAGGCTCAGAGACACCTGTTGATTTCTCTGGATCAGTTCTACTAAGCTTATGTTAGTTTCCTGAATCATGGTCTTTAGCCTTGCTCCTGCTCTCACTCTGTCCACTTGAGGCCTATTTATGCATTGGCCTCTGTTATTGGGTGAAGTGTGTTTGTGCACGTGGGTGCATGGTTCTGCACTTGTGTTTTCATGTGTGTGTGTGTGTGTGTGTGTGTGTGAGAGAGAGAGAGAGAGAGAGAGAGAGAGAGTGTGTGCAAGTGTATATGCACGTGCGTCTGTGTGTGTCAGTGTGCACGCGTGTGAGTATGTATGTTGGAACACATCCATCAGTCACCCTACCTCAAACCAGTGGTGCCAGCCCTTTGACTCGTGCAGCACAGTCACCAAACCTTATTGCACACACCACTGTACTGCACAAATCTCAACACCACACACACACTATACAGAAAATATACATTGCTTTTCTCACCTCTGATACACATTTTCATTTCTGTTTTTGTAGTCCACAACTGCTTCATCCTTTGTTCCCTGTTAAAAGATCATCCTTGTACAGTGGACCAAAAGTAGATATTTTCTGATATTCAAAGATATAGTATATATATGATGATGATACACTACATCTGTTTGTTTCTTTTCATGTGGTTGATCTGATTGTTTGTATGTGATTGTTTCTTTTGGTAGCTCCTCTGTAATTGGTTCATAGACTGTGAAATGGGAAGGGCATGGGGACTAACTTCTGATTTCATTAGAGACTAAATCCGTACTTGAACTGTTATAGATAGCCTTTTATGTTGTGGAGACTTTCAAAGATTAATCCTCTAAATGGGAACATTTTGTTACTATTAAAATATTGTTTTTGTTCATTTTGTTTTTCACTCTTGTGGAGATCTGTCTACGCCATTTCTCTGCACAAACCTTTATTTATTGATATTTATTGTGCATTTATTTTGCTATTATAGATGCTTTTTTATGCACCTGTATCTTGAAATTTTGAAATGGTTAATGAATCATACCACTGCGAAGAACAGACTTGCTGTACAGAAGGACTGAACGGTTTTCAGAAGATTGAGGATTTTTCGTTTGAATTAAAAAAAGAGATATTTTTCATGCGGTAGGTCATATGTAGTCGATTAATGTAAAGGGTTGTCACCATATTTGCTGTAATCACAGTCCTATAGGTCCGATCACTAGTCAAAACTAGAAAGGCACTCGGAGAGAGCAGACCTCCGCCAAGGTTCGTGCTATTATTGCTTGTTCGTGAGTCGGATCTGGATCCGCTCCAAAATTTAATGGGTTCTTCCTTGGCCCATGCTACACCCTTCCACGAAGTTTCATGAAAATCGGGCTGGTAGTTTTTCCGTAATCCTGCTAACAGACAAACAAACAGACAAACAAACAAACGGCACCGAAAACATAACCTCCTTGGCGGAGGTAAAAAATCCTTCAGATATTACCAATACACAGGCTCTTATACAATTTTTCAGTGTGTTATTAGACTAGGGTGAGTGGTTATTGCTGTCAATCACAGATGTTTTGTTGAATCAGAGCCAAGACACCTTAAGGAGGAGTAAATTCTGGTGTCCCAAACCCGCCCCCTTTATGCCCACGTTACACACCGATCAGACCTACTACTACACATCACCTAGACTTAGCCTGATACGGCTGGCTCACCAGTTCCGAAACTGAACACACACACAAATTGGGTTTTCTCATAATATTGCTAAAGGACATTTTGACAAGGGATCCTATAAACTGTGCAAGAAAAGGTCAAGGAACTAATAGTAGCTGGTAGTTGGAGGCCTAAGGTATTTTGTTTACATCAGTCTGTGACCACACTGAACTTACAAGAGATTGCTCCCTGACTCCTGGCATAAAACTGCCAAATGCAAGTTTGGAGACAAAGTTCTCTTCCCTTGCTCTATAGCCCCTCTGCCCCTCCAAGCGGTCTCACATAAAACTGTGTAGATGCACGATAAAGAGAAAAAGGGGCCGCCCCCCGTCCCTGAGAGCTTGTGTGATTGGCTGTTGAGACTCAGAATTTTTGATGCAGTTGTAAAAAGTGATGCGGTTCTCCCTGTCACTGAAAACCTCATATGTAGTAAATTGCTGGGTAGGTCATACCCGTTATGAATGATAGTTTTGCAGAATTTCAGATAAATGCTCTTGTCAATGGCAGCTGTACCTGTCAACCTCTGAGTGATTTTTAAATACAAATCTCAACTCCCTTGTCATATTAATAAAATACTGTAGATGTTAACTTGTGTTATTTTGTGCCTGAAGTGAAAATGGCTTAAAATCTTTTCTTTTAATCTTATGTGCTTTAGGATCATAAGTGCTTTTTGGTCTTGCACGCCTACTATGTGCTGCTAGAATCCGTTATTGTCAATTCCGTTTTTGTTTTTTTTTTGTTTTTTTTCCCATTTTATTTTTTACTTAGAACATGTGCCAGACAGTGATTCAGTTTTCTGCAACTCCAAGCCTGCCTGGTTAACACTGGACTGAAGCTAATGCTGCCAACTCAATTGTACTTTATTCCTCATAATGTCTTTAAAATTGAGAAATAAGGTCGTTTTGTAACAACTGTTTGCAAGTGAGCCCGTTTCCGACCAGAAAACTTAAAAAAACAAACAAAAAAAAAACATAAACTATTCCTTAACAACTTCTTATAGGAGCGAAAGCTACGACATGCCTCTCCAGCTGGAGAACACGGCAGCTTCACTGACCCATAGCAGACTCCAGTGCCTTTGATTTCACCCGAGCCACAGCAGACAGCCTGGGTGACTATCGGTCTCTGGCAGGCTACAGACAGAGGCTGTGCAGAGCAGACATTTCACTGCAGAGGTGCTGCTCCTGAGACGATCCCAGGGCTGAGGGAGCGCAAAGATCTCTCCTCAGACTGGACTATTTCAACATTCTCTGATCAATGTGACCACACACACACACACACACACACACACACTAGTTTACACATGGTGGATTACCTGCAGATGGTTTGAGCATTTTATTGTATAAAATATACTATCACTCGACGAACACTGGGGGTTGAGTTGAATGCTCTCTTGAACTAGATTAATTTTATCATGATCGTGATTTCTTTTGTCAGATGATATTTTCTGAATGCTGTGTTCAGTTTGAGATTTGTATTTGGATGTTTCAAGTGCCATTTGACAGTCTAGTGAGTTGTGGCCATCTGTAGCACGCTCTAATGCAAGCACAAGCATTTGGCAGTGGCATTTGGGGAAGGTTTTTATTTTGATTCACCCTAGACAAAAAAACGTTGTATATATCAGAAATGAAAAAGTATATATATTTATTTGTGTCTTAATTATTTGGTTTGTTCTTTTAGTGAACTTTTTATCAGATATGTTGGCAAAAGTGCTTTTGTGATTTCTTTTTCTCTTTTTGGATAATGTATAGTATCTAATATATATATATATATATATATAAACATACATATATATATATACACAAATTTCATGTGACTTTCTTTTTGTGTGCCGTTTAAAGTTCTTTCTTAGTATACTGTATCTTCTCAAATTGGCAAGAGCAAACCAATGCGTGTAGGGTGATTTGTATTGTGTATTTTACATAAAAAATGAGGACAACTGGGGGACTTTTATATTTATAAAGACATTATCATTTAGTGTGTCGTATTGATGAATATAGAAACTATTAAAGACACATGTAGTTTGGTTTTCTGAATATTTCAGATCTCAGCTCAGGCTAGCTTATTAGTGTTGTTTTCTTAAAATTTGTGGCTTGTCTTTCCAGTAATAAACTTTTTCTTGTTCAAAGTCAGTGTCCTTTCTCATAATTGTGACCCCACACACACACACACACACACGTCAAATCCTGAATTTAAAAGGGAGAAAACAACTATTCAACAATGAGTCCCAAACAGCAGTGTTAGCCCATTAGCTTTATTCAACCATATTCATACATATAAACACCAACATCATTCAAATTTAGTATGTATTCAGAATGTAGAATATACATTGTAGAATAAAGACGATTAGGATAAAGGACAAGCACTTGCTTTTCCTGAAAATTGTACAGCATTTTTTTTTTCAGCATTTTCAATTATGACCAGAGGTGTTCATCACTGTAAAGGTAGCAAAACGAGTATAAACAGACATTGGAGACCCAAATATCAAAATATTGTTTCATCACTAGTGCTGAGCACAAACTGAAATTATTCAGTTGATAATTCAAAAGTTTTTACAGGTGACATAACACTGACATGGCTGCAGTCTGATGACTTGTTCTCACTTTCCATAGGGTACATTTGGCATCAATATGGCTTACACTTCCTCTCACAGTTTGTTATCTTTACTCGACTATTGTCTAGAATGTCACAAGCATCATCCAAATAATACTCAAATCAAAATGGACAGTGAGGCATCTTAAGCCACATCTTCCTAGGATCTCACCAAGGTCGCTAGCAAAACTTTTCATCTAGGAGATAACATGGATAACAATAGGTAACCGCACATAAGACTATGACACGAGACAAAATACTGAAGAGGTTTAGCAAATTAATAAATTGCTAATGGACACTATATGGGCATCTATTCAGGACAATGACTAATACAAATTATACCAATATTCAGCAGATATGTGATTGCCTTTTCATTTGAAAACCTTTCATAATGTGAATACACCTGAAGTTCAGGTTTTGGAAAACATCACATCATAACGTCACAACAGCCTTGACTAGTGATAGAGCAACAGAACGGTCTCCTGGTGAGGTCAGACGAGGGGGGGTCAGGTAAAACGGGCTTTTCAAATACTCATCAATTCATTAAAAACTTGTGGAACTACTAACAGGAAATACAAAAAAAATACAAAAAATAAAACGTCAAACAAGGACTCTCAGCCTTGACAAATTACTTAAGATTACATCTTACAAGAACAGGAATAATGAATAACATGATTTTACATAAACGTCCTGATCTGAGCGAAAAAAAAAAAAACGCTCATGAAGCTGTATTAGCACCAGAGAGCCAATAAAGGAGGATTAATGTCCGTGTTTCTACTCCTACATCCAACTCAACTAAGCAGCCCATGGTTGCAGTGCTCCTTGGGCACTCCAGCCTGTCGGTGGAGTGGTCAGTTCAAAGTACAGAGTCTGATTTCTACGGTTCATGCCTTTTAACTCAGTCAAGAGGCTGAGGGTCAGCAATGGGCATGGTGTGCAGAACTTCATCCAGCAGCTGCAGCGCTCGGTGTAAATGGATCTCTATCCAGCATGGTGTTTCTTTGATGCTTTGCCGTGGGTAGTCAGGCCCCCAGCCCTTCACAAAGCTCATCCGTAAGATGCACAGCCTGCGCAGGTCGTCAACCCCAATGCCGGCAGCAGCAGACAGACCTGGTGGGGAAATACAGACAGTAACTTTTTAGATCAATGTAGCACTATAGGTCAAACCTTACAGTGACACAGCAGCTCCTTAAGTTCTTGTTGCAGCAGAAGTTGAAATAGGATGGAGGATGGAGGCACAGCCAAGTAGGAAAAAACATACTATAGCCACACACACACACACACACACACATCTCCCACTCAGATTCACATCAGGTCACACATTACAATTGAGCTAAATCTCTCCAACATCTAGACTACATAATTGTTAACTAACATCAGCTGGGAAATTACTTACAAGACAAGTGTCATGCAATGAAGGAATATCACTACGGCTGAATATCCCAGAAGACACCTTGAAAATCTAAACACCAAACTTGTTACATCATAGAAGTGGATGACAACTAACTCTACTCCCCCCCGCAACACAAGACAAAAATTATATTATCTTCTACAATTTACCACATCATTACTAAGCATGTCAGTGCTGTGTTTGTTTGTTCATGCGCAACGCTTTCAGAAATGTGCCCTGCTTAGAGGAATTATGGTATGCACTGGTACAGGCATACACCAGGCAGTACAGTAGAAGTCAAACCAGCAACTCAAGGCTGGTGCGCTGTACATCCATCATTATAAAACCTTTCTAACAGTAACTTTGTTAAAAAACAAAGGGAATGAGCAGAGGAGGGTTAAAAACATGTCATGGTGACCTCATGCTGCACTAGTATGCGTAAATATAAAATTATAATTTATAATTTATAATAAGCCTTGGACACATTTTTTCTGCCGAAACATTATATTCCATTCCATATTCCATCCCGCCCCAACAACTGTTTCAAAGGGAAATGCATCAAATCAAGGAAGTAAAGATGCCATTTCATGGGGTCTTTAATAAAACACCTCCAAGTTGTTGTTTTGAGACATCAAGTCGCTCCAACAAATATTCCCACATAACGTGAACGCAGCATAACAGAGGAGTGGGGATGTCATAAGAGTGGGACACAGAGGGAGAAAGAAAAGAGGCAGAAGAAATAAATATCAGGAGAAACTTCCAATATATTTGGACTGTCCACTAACAACAGCCCCTGCTTTCACCTGGTCCCTGTTTGAATCAGTGCAATCTTTCCAGTCTCTCTCTCTGCAATGAGCTGAATTTTTTTTATGTCTATGCAGTGTCAAAACTGCAAGCACCTATTGGGTCACAAAATCTGTGTGGAATAAGAATAATAAGTCTGAGCGATGTCTGCTTGCCTTCATCAAGAACACTAATTACCAGGTGCAGTCACAGGTGTGCGTTTATCTGATATCTTAGAACAGCTTTGAACATGACATGGCCAATTAGAACTGAAGTATCTGTTTCATAAAACTTAATAATGATCACACACGCTTTTAGGGAGATAGCACCAAATTATTTTAGATGAAAAGAGCATGATGAAAATACTTGAAAAGAGAGCAGAAGTCATGTCTTTGGGAGGATTTTTTAGTGAGCGAGTGTGAGATACTTTGCCATTATTCAAAAAATTCTGAATATTTTCCCCTACCAAAAGTAGTTAATATCTTAACAGAATTTAGTTTAGCATTCTTGATAAAAAGCCTGCAATTTTGACTAATGTTATATTTAGCAATTATGCATAGATTGGACCTTATTAGTGGACTTACTCCCTGCATTGTTTGGAGCCAGAAACATGTGAGCCCAGTTATACTCTTGTGGCTCCAAACAATAACCACATTTTTCAGTTAGGTCAACAAGTTTGGGAGTTTTAATCAAAATTATTCTAGATTTCATTTTTTCTATCATTTAATACATCTGTTAAAGAGCTTTTGTTTTATATTTATATAGACCTCATTTTCACCCAAAATGCCACCTCTGCCCCTCTGGCTCCAAGCCCTCAATATTTGGCTGACTCCTCTGTCAAGACAAATGTCAAATGGCAAGAAATTATAACTTTCTGCTGCTAACAGCCACAAAAACTGGCAGCAACACTACAGTTAGCCATGTCCTGCAGTCATCTGTATCCTGGGTCATGTAGCTAAAGTGCATGCCAAGACTCAAAACATTAACAATCAGGACTCACCAGGCAACAATAGCTTCACGCAATACAAGCAGAGCAGACTTATACATGACAGCAGCAAATTCTATCATAATTTCTAAAATCATGTAGACGGTAAAAGTTTCCGTCAGTGTACAGTTCTTTGAATTTCTAATAGCACATCTCCAATATTAGTTTATAATGAGAGGGATTACAAGTGGAGGACGATGATGAGAAGCAATCACATCAGAATATACTCGCAGAGGAATAAGAGCAGCGATAAGTAGCACTAAGGGACACTCACTGATGGCCGGGGCGATGCCTCCCACTGAGCCCGGCCCCGGAATATTCCCCGCCACCGCCGCCGCCTGCGCTGCAGCTGCTGCCTGCGCTGTCGCCGCCTGCTGCTGCATCTGCCTGTGGCACTGCCGCAGGTCAAACACCTAGCAGGGCACAAGACAGAGGCGAAAATTAGACGGCAACAGAAGATATAGAAGGAACACTAAGAATTCAGCTGTCTAGCACTAGGATAAGGTTTGGTGTTAACTTAATTCTCACAATGCTGACCCTAAAACAGCTTCTAGGGAATTTTTGTGTGGGGCTCTTGAAAATCCCAAAATGTGGAGAGGAAACTCTGCTGTAGAGTTCAGGGAATAAAAATATGAGTGTTTTATCAATCAACAGTACACCATTTCAGCTCTGGGTTTAACAAGGCAGAAATTAATATTACAGTTAGTTTCTGTGTTTGTTTACTTGAAACCTGCCTATGTGCTTGCCTCATTGGGCTATTCATTGAATGCTTAACTGGCTCCACAAGGATTTTGTAATAGACATGCAGTCCTATGTTGGAACCTGCTATTATATATCATCATGTATGCAACTCATCATCTACAAAAACATCATGAACCTGCACATTTCTGACAATATCTACTTGGAGTGCTTTTGTCTGAATGAGAGGAGGATGGTATTGCAGTCTCACCTTGATGTAGGCGCTGGGGTAGATCTTGTGAACTGCATCTCCAGGGGCGCGTCCAGCCTCTCGATCCAGGTAATAGCTCTGCACAAACACTGCATGATCACTCAAACAGCGCACCCAGACGTCTCCCTCGCCTTTGCACTCCAGTTGCACACCCTTGCCAATGTGGAGCCTGGGGACAGAAAGGTGGCAGGGAAGGGTGGTAAACAAACACAGACAGCAGAGATGAATACTGCTGTTGATATGTAGAGACGTGAGAAGCAACAGACATTATTGTTCCACCAATCACACCTAGAGACCTACATTAAATATGTAAATTGGATGTACTATATTTGGATATGGTGATATATCCATCCAGCAGTATGTGGCTGAGTACCTGGCTCTCTCGATGTTCTCTGTCCTGTGGACATTGCTCAGCTGACCCAAGCAGAAGCGATCCCCTCCTGAGGGGTCCACATAGCCGTCCACCGTCACTATGGGGCAGGTGGAGGGCACCTTGAATGTCTCTCCGACCTGGACATCCATCTCAAAGTAGGCAATGGAGCACCAGTATTCGGGGGCTAGAACAAAACAACAAGCAACCTCAGATCAAATGGGTTCCACTAATCATGTCCCAGTTGTGTGGTTTATTAAGAGTAAATATGTGGATTGTCTACCATCTAGAGCTCGATACTCACCTGGGTGATTGGATATGGGAGGTTGGAACGCAATCTCGTTGGCAACAGGCCCTGCAAAGAGCATCTCATCATTAATTAAAAACAAACAATTCTGTAAAATCACAGTTACTTAAGATGTGATTTGCTATTAAGAAATGAGCACTGACTATACATGAAATGAAAATTGCAGTAACAGCACTGTTAATGAACACATTCCACTAAGTGTCGGCAGGAGGGGGGAATTCATTTCTTGCCTTACTAATGAGTGTGTTGCTCTATAATATCAGTTTACCGGGCTCATTATTTTAAAAAATACAAAGACTTTGTCTCACATTATCTAAACCAGATTAAAAGAGCAAAATTGCTGCTGAATTAAACCATGTCCACATTCTCTAAAGTTGATTCAGGATATTATAGGCTTAATGTGTGAGTTCTGTTGAACTTGTTATCCAGGCTATCCATCCACTCACAGTAATGCCCTGTATGAGGCATGGGTGGATGATGCTGTAGATGCCCATTCTGGTGTTGAGGCACAGTGGGGGTGAAGCTGCTGTTTCTGCTCCAGTTGGGTGCAGGATCTGTAAATATAAATTTAAGAAGATTTGTTGCCAAACTCCTGTCAGCTTGAAGATCAATCTGTGTACAAAAGCAAAGGATTAAATGCTAGGACTCTGTCGACAACTCAAGAGTGAGCTCTTTAAGTATTGGAACAGTAATACATGTAGATTGTCAGGTTTAATTTGACAGGATTTTAAGCCAAAATTAAATTTTAACAATTTAAGAATTACAGATTCTTTTGTTCATAGTCGCCCATTTCAGAACGCCAAAAGTTTTTGGACAGATTAATATTGTTTTAAATATAAATAAATATTAAAGTAGTAGTAATATTTTCAATATATTAAAAAATAAATAAATCTAATATTCTCTCTGGCAAAAAACTATTTGATGGCTGAAACCCATAAACATTGCCAGGCTCTTAATATTTTACTTTCAGGTTATTTTTTCAGCTCTTATTGCATTCAATGTATCTCCATGATAATGAATCTGTGACGCAGCTTGTCTCTAAACTACTCAGAGGCAGTATGAAGTATGAGGTTAAGGTAACTGAGAACAAGAATCTAATCAGTTCAACTTTCACACCATACTCTTTGACAGATCTTCAAAACTGTGATGTACAATTATTTACTACTAATATTCATCCACTAATTCCCCCAGAGAATTTAACAGAAAAAAACAGTAAGGAGAAAAATCAGCTACAGTTGTACATCCAAATCTTGAAGCTGAATACTGAGAATATGCATTTGTCAGTTTTTCTAACCTTCAAACTATTTCAGTTGAGCAGAGCTGGATAATAGCTTTTAGGAAATAACTCTTCATTTGCAACCTGTATATAAATATCTAGTCATGGTGTTGAGTCTCACTTGAGGGTCCAGCAGTGATGCTAGAGAAAGCAGAGGTGGAGGAAGAACTGCCTCCTTCCGACGGGGGAAGCAGAGCTGGGGAGCTGAAGCTCTCCTGTGGACCTGGTCTCAACGGGGGGTGCTGGATAGTCTGAAGGTGGCTCTCAGAGCTGGGGTGAGACTGCTGGTTATCAAAGTCATACTCGTCCTTAACCAATAGCGGGCCTAGAAGAACAACACAGACACTGTTAAGACTGACGGACATTCCACAAAACCAACAAAAGCAAAAAGAGAAATTGTGGTACTTCCTTACCTGAACTTGAAAGGGTCAGCCCTGATAGATCTGTGGGAATACAAGCAAGGAGAGATCAGGTCACTTAACCATTAACAGGAAGTTAACATTCAGAGGGAAAATGAGAACATGAGTTGTAGGATTTTCAAGTGAAACATCTAAGCCCTTTATTGTCACCCCTCTAATCATCAAGAGTCTAAAACAAAGCGCTGTAGTCAAATCTAACAAAACTGTGATGCCTACTCACCAATGCCTGGGGAAACAACCCTCTCGTAGTGGTATGGGTTGACACATACATTGTCACATTTCAGGTCAAAGGCGTACTGGCAGTATTTCACATGCTTTAATTCATTCTTGTGTAGATCAGGCCACCGCCACAGTCGGGCATAGACTACATGGGGAAAGCCTTTGCGCCCTGCAACCTACACAGAGAGTACAGAGAGGGAGTGAAAGAAAAGTGAAAGAGATATTAGTGCATTTGTGGCATCTCTGTGATGACATTTTCTCTTGGAATTACCAGGACTGTAACACTAAACATGTTTTGTATATTAACAACTATACCTGCAGGCGTCCATCCAAAGTGCGCTGTATGGTCACACACTTGCTAGGGTGAGCTCCATTTGTGGTGATGGCTGTGATGAGAGAATCCAACTCATCTTTCTTCTCCTTCAGCTTCTTGACAAGACTCTCGATAGCTCGCTTGGCAAAGCTTTCGCTCTCTCCTCCTTGTCTGTGGCACATCAGGCTATGCACAATGCTGAGGCAGGCATCATTACTTGTGGGAGTGTTCGTGATTGACATCCTGCTCCTTAAGTTTCAGTCTCAGGGAGGATTTCCAGTTGTATCCTTTACCAGAGGAAATGTCACGATGAAACTGCTTAGAATGATGTGGCCCAGGCTTAACAACCTGAAACAAGAAAGAACAGTGGCAGATGACTGTGAGTTCTGTGGAATCTGCAAACACGATTTCACATTGCATAATGTAATGTCGCACTTAATTAACAATCTGTGTGCCACAGTGAAGTGAGCTCAGGTTGGGAATTTGCTTAAACAAATCTCAAACAAAAACAAACATTGACATCACTGAATTCTAATTACATCCGCTGCTGACCATACTCTACATCAATCTGTTGTACCCTTAAAACCCCCAGCAGGTCTTGAAGAGGTCAGGAAAACAAAACTCTTATCCAACTGCTGATGAATTTGCAGGTTTACCAGCAATTTTCACAATTTCATCAGATAAATGTGTTTACCTTGTCTTTGTATTTGCCATCTCCTGTCATGTGATCATACCTGGCTTTATGTGACATCTTGCAGCAAATTAGATGTGCAGTGGAAAATAGATGTGCATGGGAATTTTGTATCTTGCTTTAGTGTGCATTAAAGACTTTTGCATTTAAGCTTGATCACATTCATGCATGCAGATACTCTTAATGATCATCTGTAAATCTGGACATTGTACCTCGTCCAAAACGCAGCACATTATGCATCCAAAAACATAATCTAGCATGTTTTCTTATGTTTGTGGGTTGACTGGCTAGGAGTAAAGATATAAACAGTAACGCAAAGGCGTGGGTTTGACGAACCGTTAGTTTACTAAAAGGTAGGTTTACTGTAGCCTTAATTGATGATGCCTTAGCTACCATTATGCAGTGCACCCTGACCTAAACTATATAACGTTATCCCATTTGCCACACTGGGACTGAATGGCTAACTATCAGTTAGCTGTATTTGGGCTTAATGTATATAATGTTAGCTGGTTAGCTTTCGTCACCTAAGCTGAAACAAACATATAGCCAAAAACTGAAGTTAGAGACTTACAGTGACTTGTCCACACAGTAACGTTAGAGGCAGTGGCAGATTGTAATTTAGCGGCGTCAGTTAGATTTAACTACGCTTACTAGCTAACGTTAACGTTATTTTAGCTGGTTAGCAATAAGCTAAAAAGAACACATCCACTAACTTAACGCTAGCTCGCTAGTTAGTCTTCTTCTCTGATTAAATACACTCTTGATGGCCAACATTAACTAGCTCAACAAATGGTGCAATTGCATATTAGCTTACGGCGCACATTTCATTATCTGTCCATCATATTGCACTTGACGAAAATTGGTTGTTTTGCAAACACTGTAACAACGCAGCTACTGGTTAGCTAGCTGGCCAAGAAAATAAACAAAAAATTCCTCTCCACCCACCACGCTAAAATCCAACTGCGCACGCGCGCGTGAAAATCCTGCCAGGCGTGGCGTTGCTGTTGCTTTCTTTGTTAATTCAAACACCTAGCGTTTGGAAGTAAATTCCAGTATATTACACGATATTACACACTAAAATATCCTTTTCAGAGCGAGTGACACCAACTGTTTTACTGCGCCAATTCTTCTGTAAATTAGAAGGGCAGGCAAGTATACCAGGGGAAAATTCATTTTTGTGCCGTTTTGTTTAACAGTCACTGTGTTCTGTTATGACAAGAAAGTGTGCTAATTTGAGGGTGCAATGCCCCAGCTGTCTTAAAATGGTGCTCCATCTGTCCAACAAGTAAAAAAAAAACCCAAAAATAATAATGAAAAAAAAATCATTAAATGATCCATCAATTAAAGACCTAAATGACAAACCAGTCAACTAATCAAAAATATGCATTCCATTGTCCAAATTACCAAAACATAATGACAACTAGTTAGCTTAGCTTTTAAATGTGTGCCATTAGCTTGCTTCTGCACCTATGACTTTAACGGGGGAAGACAGTGAGGCCAGTCAAACATAATTACCTCAAGGAGAATAAAACAAGTTTTTGTGTGAAAGTTTAAGAAGTGGCCCAATTCCTCCATCCTCTAAATCAAATCTACATGTTTTGCTTTAGCAAATATCTTACAATAGTCCCATTCAGTGGTATAGTTTGTAGTGCATAGTATGTCTTTTTCCAACCTGAACACATGCTTGTTCATAGATGTTCCTCCGAGACTTGCTGGTGTTTATATTGGAAATCTGAAGTTGTTCATATGGTGTTCATTCAGTTGGACATGAGTTGTAAAACACTTCTTCAGAGGATGAACAGGCTGATGTTTTTTGGGCTGTGACATTTCCTAGAACTCACAGTAAACAGACAGATTTTGGCCTGGATCTCTTTAGATGGGTGCAAATTATTCCCAAGCACAGAAAAAAGAAGTAAGCCAGTTTTACATTGCAGTATGGTGTGCTAAGAAATCATATAGCCTTGCTTTCTTTCAAATTCATTACAGACTGCTTCTGAGTTTTTAATGACAGTGAGGAAGAGCTGTCGGATAGTCTTGATGACCAAGAAATTCCTGGGGAGGTTGCAGCATCTAAACCAGAAGCTGTATTTACTTTCATACTGTTGTAACGGTTAAATGGAAGACAATGTTAAGAGTCTTCCTCAGTCTTCCTCCAAGAACTAAGCATTGTATTTTGTGAAACTCCAACGAAAAACATTGATAAGCAGTTCCCCTGCACTCGTTTCGAAAGACAATCTCTCTAAATAAGGACAATTTTACGAATGTGTGGTTTGCCCAAAGTACCATTGTGTTTATAGCTTTGAAGAAGCAGTAACAGTAATTTGGGATGGCAATGGGAAGATTGTCAGAAAAAGTCCAACAAATGTAATTTTGTAGCATGTCCAAGACCCTGAGAGAAGATTCTGCAAGAAACGTGACACAGTTCTAATGAGGTCTGTCATTGGGAAAGATGGATAAGAATTGCTCTACCCCCCAAAAATGTTTTGTTACCGGAGTTTGATCAAATCATTTGACAACATGTTCAGGAGGCATGGTTTCAGAGGATCTTGTGAAAAGTGTCGATGTATTCGATGAAGGAATGTGGAAGTTTGTGGTGTTTGATGGAAAACACTTTTTACATGAGATTGTAAATCTGGGTCTTAAGCTTAATGTTGATTGGTTCCAGCCTTACAAAGGGTACTTACTGTCGGGGTTGTGTACATTGTTGCCATGAATCTTCCAAGGGAGGAAAGGCATAAGGAAGAGAATATAATAATGACATAAATTATACCAGGTCCCAATGAGCCAAAAGGACACACATGTTTTTTTGGAACCCTTGGTTAATGACTTAAAACAATTGTGGGCTGGGGTGTATGTTAATGATCATACTGCGATGGAGCAATTTTTCCATGCTGCCCTTTTGTTTTTTAGCATATGACATCCCTGCTGCAAGGAAGACGGTGTATTCTTGGCCATATGGCTATGTGATGCAGCAAGTGCCTCAAAAATGTTTATGCACGAAGGACAATAAAGTAGGATTATTCAGGGTTTGATGAAGCTTGGCCCCTTAGAAGTAGCAGGGATCACTGCAGATACACTGCAGCAAAGAGGGCAGTAAACAAGACCCAGGAAGCTGAAATTGAAAGTAAATATGGAGCCAGGAACAGGTACAGCTGCCTGCATGATTTGCCATATTGTGATGCTATGCGGATGTATGTGATTGATCCTATGCATAACTATGCATAGCTTGGCTGTACAGCCAAACTAGTCATGCAAGTTTGGAAAGAAGAAGGTGTTATTTCTAAGGAGGGTTTTTTGACTACTCCAGAAAGGGTAAACTCTGTGAAACTGCCACCTAACAGAGACTCTGGGATACCTTCAAAAATAAAAGCAGCTTTAGAAGAATTCACTGCTGCCCAATGGAAACTCAGGGTCAGTTTTTTCAACTTTTGCCCTCCAAGGCGAATACCTGAGGAGGAGTTATTAATGATGCAGAACCTGAGGATGCTCATAGGCGTCTGGAAAGCCTCTGCACATCTTTTGAAAAGAGATACAGTAAAAAGTGGTGCACTATGAATATGCTTTTGTACTTACGTTTGAAGTTATGTGTTAAGGATTATGGACCTGTTCATGGGTGCTAGGTGAATATCATTCCAATAACCGTGACAGAATTAAACATGATGAGAAAATGGCTTACAGAATAGCAAGTTGCTAGCAAACAGTTGCCCTTATCTGTAGGACTGTTTTGATACAAACATACTGTTTCTGCAGTGTTTCATAAACCTGCAATCACAACCATATTTCTCAAAGCTCTCACTCATGAACCTATCACTGTTAGTCATTTTGAGTTTGAGTAATAGCCAAGAAAAGTTTGCTTCCCCTAATTAAGCAAAGCCAATGTCAATTTCAGAGAACTCGGCTGTTATTTCAGTGTTCACGTGTACTCTATCAAAATGGGAGCATTCACAGTGTGCCAAGCACCTACAAATATGGCAACATATACAGTTTAGCAGGTGATATATTTTCATCATCGAACTACAGGACAGGGTCGTCATCCTTTGAGAGTGCAAAGTGTTTGGGTCTCTGTGGAGCAGGGGAATTTGGTAAACATTGAACACAGTTGCACAGGTGAATTGGTTTAAAGAGCATGGTGACAAGTGGGATTATGGAAACAATAGCACTTACACAGTGTGGGAAAACTGGGATAAAGTCAAAAGATTAAAGTATGTTCTTCAGTTATGACAAGAGATTAACCGGGATGTGCTTTAACTTTAAAGTTGGGTAATGCATGAGATATATTTACAGATATTTATTTTTTTATCTCCAGTTCAAAAGACAAAAAGGCTACAATACTGACATGCAGAATAACAATGATTTGTGTAATTTCTCACCATCACATTCTATCTTGATCTGCTTCTGTTTACCAGTAGTTTGGATAGACTTGGTCTATCAGTGATGATGATTATCTAGAAAAACTTCACTCTTCGCAACACTTTTGTTTTTGCTCCCATTTTTCATGAGTTGAAATAAAAGATCTAAGACTTTTTCTATGCACACAAAAGGCTTATTTCTCTCAAATTTTGTTAATTCCTGCAGTCAAAACTTGCGACATCTGTGGCATTGTGTTGTGATAAAACTGCACATTTTAAAGTCGCCTTTTATTGTGATCAGCCCAAGGCACACCTGTGCAATAATCATGCTGTTTAATCAGCATCTTGATATGCCACACCTGTCAGGTGGATGGATTATCTTGGCAAAGGAGAAGTGCTCACTAACACGGATTTAAACAAATTTGTGAACAAAATTTTAGAGAAATAAGCCTTTTGTATGAATAGAAACAGTCTTAGATCTTTTATTTCAACTCATGAAAAATGGGAGCAAAAACAAAAGTGTTGCGTTTATATTTTTGTTCAGTATAGGTAATATAGTAATATGTTTCAGCAGGGAAAAGGACATAGAACATAAGCGCAAAACTATAAAAATAAGTAATAGCCTAATAGGCGAAAATAATAAAATAGGCTAATCAAACAATAAAAGCCATAGACAATAGACCTAATTATAGGATGATATAAGCCCTAATATTTCCTGCTGACATTTTCAACACATGGGTATCGGAGAGAAATGGAAAGCTACTAACATTGGATTCTTCTCTCAAGAACAAATTCTTATAATGAATAACTGTCAGTATTACAAAACATAACCGTGAAAAGTAAAAGTTGTTTCTGCTTCCAAGGGTAGAGAGGATTACTGGAGGAACTGCCCCGTCATTAGGACACAGTGGGCATATTTTTCATTGATAAAATAGTTTGTGGACACAGGCTGTAAAAAGATTTTCTATTCATAAAGTCGGCCTCATGTTCTTTGGGGCTGCGGTAATGGAATATGAAATAGCCTACATTGAACCAAACACTGTCGGGAATCCAATTAAATAAAGTCAGCGCAATTCATATGCAACAGTAACTTTAATCCATTAATAATATGGTCAATTAAGTAGCCTACCTGCTATATCGCCGATATAATAAGTTATCATGGAAAACAACGTGATTCTACTGGTCTGTAAACACGTCGCCCTGCGAACAGCACTTCTTACTGTCTGTTAATTCAATAGTAGCCTAACAGTTTTCATTTTTTTATTGTGATTTTCATTTGTATATTTGTCCATATCGGGATTTTGTAGGAATGGTGACTCCCTGTTTCCAGAGAGCTGAATGGTCAGGAAGCGGGCCTTTCATACGTTTTGATCCGATAGCCTGAACTTAACCTGCTCTGGAGCAGGTTAGCCGTGCAGCATAAGTTACCATGGTGATCTACCCCGGTTAAAAGTGAACCACCTTCGTGAGACTGAAAAGCCAGGGTTAAACCCAAAGTTAGCTCACTAACCCACTAATCTCGCTTCGTGAGATGGGCCTCTGGTTTTGACTGACATGAGGGTGAGTACAAACGTGATGCGTACAGATTGTCTCCTCCACTAGTAAGGTTGGTTGCAGTTAGCCTGCTACTTCGCCACCACACTTGAAAAATTGTGCTTGTCACTTTGATTTAATGAGTCTGGGTTAATATAACCAGGGAAGAGATTGTTGTGTTTGGCAAACGTTCACAAACAAAAGTGAATTGGAACGGGCTGCCACATGTGCCTCTCAGGCCTCTGCCCACATCAATCACTGCCTTTTTGAACCTCTTGACAAGGCAGATGCTCTCCCTCCCGTTTGCCATGGTACAAATTTCCTGAGGTACAGCTTGCATCCCAGCTGCTTTTAGACTCTTCCCACACTGTGTTCTAGGAGTGCTAAGTCAAGCTGAGGTGGTGAACTTACCAACGGGGGTCACAGTGGTCAGAGAGTCAACCGATCCTTGTGCTGTGGCTACGGTTAACTCCCAGCAGGCGCAGGTAGGGAGGGTGCAAAGTCTTATTCAATCCACTGACTCTAATTTGAACTTGATCAGGGTAAGGCAAGGTCTTTGTTGCAAAAACACGAGTCAGTGTTTGCAGCCCATGAAGGAGATTTGGGTTGTACCAACCTGCTCTCTCATAGCGATTGTAGCCACGTTTAGCTGGTGACTTCTCCTGAATGGTCGACATGTTGATCGTCATTTTGGAGGCATCCAGGCAGGCCTTCTCCGGCTCAGGAAGCTTGTCCAGCTGCCTGCGAGTGCTCACGACCCGTTCTTGGTTCTCCTTCTGCAACTGAGTCCTCCTACGGGACATGTTTGCCCTCAGCATCAACACACTGCTGCCCCGCTGGCACAGGTGAATAAAGTGAGACTCCATGGTGATCTGATACCAGGTCTGGCAATGGAACAACAGCGTGCCTGGCTGTTGAGTTCACATTATTTTCAGTGTGATGTTGATGTCTCCCCTCTCGTCTAGAGCCTCTCAGTCTCTTACGGATATTCCTCAGTCTTTCTTCGATGTATCCAGTTGCAGGATGACGACACCTGCCAGGAGTGTATGGAGAGCCATTTCATTCAAAACCCCACCCAAACTGCATACCACCTATCCAGTTACCAGACACCCACCACCCAAACTGCACACCACCTATCAAGTTATCCAGTCATCCTGCGCTGCCACCCAATGGACATTGTGCGTGACCCAGTCAACAGCACAGAGCAACCCAATTGGACATTGCGCTGGGTGGCGCGCGTGGTGTGCAGTTTGGGAGTGTACCATGCCTCATATCCACTTCCCTCACCGTTTGTTTCTACCAGTGCCTTTTTTGATGTCAGATGTCTTGTTACAAACCTACGGAGCCCCTCTGGGGTCATATGGTAGAAAAAAAAACTTGATGTGTAAATCCGTGCGGACGGATTTGTAAACTGTGTGAACGGATTTGTAAACTGTGCGTATAGGCAAAACAAAATCAGCAATGATTTTGTTTTGCCAGCAAATCTCGTCCATGTAGCCGGTGCCCAATGAAGCCATGTCCCAGCAGCCGTAGAACTCCATTGTATTAAAAAAACGATTAAAAACACGTCAAAGAGCCATGCCGTTGCTCTGGGCAGCATATTTCATCATCGCGATGCACCGGGCCAGCCGACTTTTTCCTCAAACAACTTAATAAGCCGGCTGTAAACACTTTGCCATCTCAGGAAAGTAGTTCCGTAGCACCGAAAATAGTCCCCAGCGTAAAGAAGAATTTGTACCCATTTGAATTTGATTTGGTAATAACTACAACAGTCTGACTTTTCGTGGTAACAGTTAGCAATTTGTAAAATTGAAACTATCTCTTTGTGAGCTGTATTTCAAGGTTTTTAGCTTACAATTGGAGCCAATGACTTCCGATTTGAAGGCAAAAAACGGTACGTGGGAAGTCAGAAAGTAACAGGAGTACAACAAATGCATTGTTGATTTTGTTATTTTCATAGGATTAGTTGACGGTAAGCAATGCATCAAAAAACACCGGCCTTATCCTTTAAATCACTGAAATAGCTAAAGTAAAAGAAAAGGATCAAGTTTATCTCACTCTGTGGTTCCAAACCTTCCCTTCCCTCCAGTTTAGTTAAATATTCAATAACTATAGTGTTGATATAACTTGAGCATGAAACAATGTAAAATGTGACAAATACTTATAGTGTGCTAACCCTTCATTTTGTGTATGGCATACATTTTCATCCACAAAATGCTTGCTACATGTTTAACTAAATGGATCTTGTACCATGAAATAAACTTGGTAATGTTAATACAAATGAATAAATCTACATAAATATATAATTGAATTTAAACATATGCTTATTACCTTAATGAAATGAAAATAGCGTGTTCATTTTTTTTCAACTAAACTTTGTACAAATGAAGTGTTGTTTCTGCGTTTTGTGGACAAAATCAAACAAGGTGTTTTTAGCCCTGCAACAACAGGGGCTCTATGGATCACATTGACAGTCGGTCAGTAGCTCTGTTCACCATTTGGTCATGCTGGTGAAAGTGTGGTACAGGGAGTTAGTTGGAGACCAGAGTTCGCTTCCACACAACTCTGCAGGGCTGTTAGACTCTTAGTCTTGTTAGAATTAGATTTAGGGTTACAAAAATGCACTTTGTGCTACAAAATCAATTTTGTGCATGGAATTGACAGGGTAAGAGTTGTAATACCTGGTACATCTTTTGTAGGCATACAAACTAAAAACAAGTCAAACAGCACTAAAAACAAATCAACTTTTAAGAGTACTGTAGCACACTTTTCATTCATGTCTGCCTACTACACAAAACGAAACATTTTGAGGGGCACTGCGTGACGCCATTTGGCTCACCTGGGGCACGTTAAAAGCGGAGCAAACATATCGTTCTGGTTGAACGATATGTTTGCTCATAAAACCTCATTGCATTCAATGCACCGTTTCCTTCTGTTATTTCCTGTTTGCTACGTTTTGGGACAATTTAACATGCCCCTGTTCCCACTCTCACCTGCCTGCTTCACCTGTCGGGAAAGGATGAAAAATGCAAAGCCCCTCACCATTCAAGCACAGCTGACCCCAAGACCTGCTGGAGCCTTTTTTTTTAAGAAGGTTAACATGTTATTTCTGATGGATATCATCACTATTGTCTTATAATATTTAGTGCATGCAGAATATTTTTTTTCTGAGTAAGAATTAATATTTCTGTTTAGGCTACTTCTGTCTTTGGCAATGAGTATTTGGTCAACCTTGCTGATGTGTTTCATTATTCTAAAGTACAATAGGTGACAAGCTGAATTAATTTACCATTTAATGTGATATCCTCACTGAATTCATCGCCACATCTCTGCCTCTATCTCTCTGTGTCTCTTTCAGCCTCTGCCTGCCAAAGGAAAGGAGAGATTCTGATGAAACAGCAGTCGAAGAACCTGACAATTCAGTTCCATTTCTGTAAGTACAATTTACAATTTACAATTTCACATTTGGCAGACGCTTTTATCCAAAGCGACTTACACATGAGATTTGCATACAACACAAGCAAGTTTCTAGATAGGAGAGAACAACGAGAGTAAGTGCTATAGAGCTAAGTTCTGGTCCAACAGGACAAAGGTGCTACGAGACAGTGCAACAAGCTAAGTTCTGGTCCAACAGGACATAGGTGCTACGAGGGAGTGCTACAAGGTAAGTATGTGAACATCTTATTTATTATGAATAACAGTGTTTGTCCTCCCAAAAATATCTAGTGCTTGCTGAATGTATGCTACCATCAAATAGTCAATCAGATAATATAACCTGTCTACTGATTCTTTAGAATAGCCTATTTGGTTAATCTAACACAGCAGTATATCTCTTGACTGAATTCATTGCCACCTGCATAGCTAATTACTCTCATTGTTCTGTCTAACTCCCTTTTCTAGCTATGTCTGTGTCGGATGTGTGAGTCCACAGGAAACATGGAGTGCCAGTTTAATAGCAAGAGGCCGGCACGTCTCCTCTGATAGATACATGTGGAGTTGCCTTGTCTTCATCGCCCCCCAGCTACTTAGAGTTCTCCATCGCAGGCCTGATGACTTCATTGCACCACACACCAAAGCTAGTATAGTCAATTATTTTTGCCTCTAATAATTTAAATGGTAAATCCCCCTGATGAATTAAATACATGTTTACATAAATACATGTTTTGCACATCAGCAATATCTTGTAGTATCTTTAAACGCACAGTATGTAATTTCTGCCGCTAGGGGTCTCTCAATCAAAACAATAACAAAAGACGTAGTTTGATGACGTTGTGAAGTAGTGTGGGATCATGGGAGTTTTTTTTACGGGGACAACTTCGGTGACAGAACGCGCAGCAAACGGGAATGAATAATCGTGATCCATCAAGAGTGAGCAATAAAAACAATAGAATGAAAAAAACAACAGAGTGGCTGGCTAGCTAGCTAGTTCGCCGACTTCCTTCCTCACTCTCTGACGTATCATCTGGTGTTTCCCGTGTTTCCCCGGAAGTTAGGGGGTAAAGGGGACACCATTGACAGGCGACCAAATGAAATGCACCGTTACCTTGAATAAAACGGATTACGGATTTCTCTGGGTTTGAACATTGTTGGAAACATTTGGGATAATGTAAGTACACAGCTCAAAAAAATATATAACATAGGTCTAGTCGTTTTTAGATATTTTAATGCGGAAATGTTACATATTATACCTTTAATTCACTGCAGAAGTACCAGCACTTATTTTTTTCCACTTCAAGCACTGATGAGCACAATGCACCTGGAAAGTTGCCGAAGAGGAAGAAACGAGCTGTAATTTGATGAGTGATGAGTGTAATTTGACCAACAGCAGGAGTGTGTGCTCAAACGTCACTCTGCTATTTCGTGGCTGTGTTAGAACAGGTGAGTCATGTTTTCCTTTGCACCTTTATTTATTTTGCAAGTACGTCCAATATTTTAAAAACGTTTCCTAAATTACATCCTATGTTTTCAACTTTGCAGATATGGCTCGTAGAATCAGTGATTACTTTCAAGAGAGAGTTTGTGAGGAGGAGAATCAGGAAGAGGGCGGGTGAAAGTGGCGGCATCATCTGATCGTTACTGGCCGTTACAAACTATAACTCCGATTGCAAACGGCATGTGGTAAATTTGTCAGGTCTGAAGTTCCACTTCATCGGTCACTTCCACTTCCTGCGGTGAAGTGGAAGGGACCGATGATGGAGAGGATCAGAGAGCAGGATGAGGAGTCAAGGTGAGGGTGTCATTATGGCTCAGTTGCTGAGTCTTAACACAAAGCTGACTTTTAAGTTTCATGAGTGATTTTATAAGTGTTATAGTATAAGAGTGATTTTAACGTCACTTTTTATTCACATCTCTTCCCAGATCTTCTAATAAACACAGAGCCAGTGGTTTTGACCATCAATGGCAAAACACATTTGCCTAGCTCAGACATAATGAGGACATGTTACCTATGCCGAAAGCATTGTGGCCACATGAAACAGCCAAGCACAAACTACAGGCTGGATAACATAAACGTCATGAAGTGACATCAAGCCACAAACAGACGGAAGAAAAAGAGAAAAGCATTAGAGAAGGTAGCACTTTAAAGCTTACTGTATACAAAAAACTTTTACTAATGTAGAACTTGTTCTCAGTTGTTTTCATAAATTACTTTGTTGTGTCTTTGGGAGAATATGGCAGCATGCGTTAGCTGCACAAGTGGACATGGACCACATGGCTCCTAAAGGCTGCTTCAAAATAATATATAAATGCCTCAAGCAAAACTAGCCCCAGCACACCAGCTATGAACCCATTATTTGCTTATGTAACTAATTGGGCTGTGTTGATTTTGATGGTTTGAATGTAAATTTGCAGCCATTTAATTACATGATTGTGAATTGAATATTTTCACATAATTACTGTCTAGTACCTAGTTACTTTTCTGCCCCTAGGTCAGTGCCAACACCGAATTATTTTATTTTTTGTTTCCTTCAAAGATAGAAGTTTCAAATTTATGTCAGAGCCAATAGAGTAAACTTACTCATTTTAGTCTATGGTTATCTAAAGTGAGGTCCATGATATTGCTAGTCCATTAGTGGTTTAGCTGCAGATATTTTAACTGGCAAATTTGTTTCACTGATGAAATGGAATGGCAATTGATTTGGTTAATGTAAGTATCTACCAATGCTAAGTCTCCACATAATGTAAAGTCCTTTTATGATCTTAACTGCATAGTGTCCTACAGATTATAAGGTAAATGGAATAAAATGGTATTTTGATATCCATTTGCATGGAATAATAATTTTATATAAACATTTGGGATATTGTGTATATTTACAAAGACGTCCAAAGAGGTTGGAACAGCTTATTCAAAAAATACTGCACACATAACACAACATGTCCATTATTGAGTGCATAGTGTTGTTAACAAGATATCAAATAACATACTGTTAGTTAAAAAATAATCCACTTCAAACTATGAATGTTATGCTGGACCTCAAGAACCACATGTTCATTGATACTTTCTACTCCTACCAGGGCAGTGGCTATATTCCTTATTGGAAATGACAACAGATGGAATAATTAAAGTGTTATTTTCTATTCCATTATATGCGTATGCTCTACTGTTCTCCAGCTGCCTCCTGCCCCCATAACTCCTTCTGTTGTCTGCACAGGAGTGTGAAACTGTCTCAGAGCCACCAGGTGATAAAACCTAATAAAAGCCTATTGCAGAGCAGAGAGGACCATCCTGCAAGCAGACAGGAATATCACAATCCATGAGTGTATGAGTCAGTACAATACTGCCATGCGTGAGTGCCATGCACTAATCTCCTTCTGATAAACATGCAATGACTTGTTGATATATTAACACTTGAGACATTGGAATGATTTCACCATGGGTTATTTTCTACATCTCCCAGCAGGTCAATACACTTCTCACCAGAGAGGAGTCTGACCTACCAGGATTTCCTCGCCTTGCAGTGAAAGTAAAGATCCAGAGCAACACTGTGCTTGTGCTACTGTGTAAGAAGCTGCTGGGTAAATGCAAAGTGTCCTGTCTATCTCCAAGGAGTGCCAAGGCCAACCTCAACTTCCTCAAGAAATTAAACTCCCTAAGACTTCCACTGACCATATCATACATATTAACAGCTCCGGAGCAGTCCTTCACATCCTGCTCAAGGCAACCAGTCAGAGAGAAACTTGTGTACAGACAGCATCCTTCAATCTCAAGTGCAGCCCAATTGCTGCTCAAAACAGAAGTTCAAAAATACTGAACTGCTACTGTGACACAACTGCCTCCCCAGAAAGAGTATTGCTGAGGAAACAAATTTTACAGTACCATGAAAACATCCAACAGTCTATCATGAAGCATCAAAATCAGATGACTTCTATAAGAGAAAGAAGAGGGGGAAAGGGGTGTCCAGGAGGAGGTACAGTAGGGCGAGGGCTGATGAAGTATTGTGGTCACTGTCAAGTCATTTGTCTGGTGGGTCTGTCGCTGAAGAGAACAGTAGTAGGGCATGAAGGAAGAGAAGCAGTGAGGTGAGACAACACAAACAGAGAGAACTTTAATATTACCAGAGATTGAGAAATTATTGTTTGTGTGTGAGTGTGGGTGCATGTCTAACCTATGCACCCATGTGCTATAGACAGGCAACTTGGGTGGTGGTGGGGGGCACAAAATGTAGAACTGATTATCAGGGGACCGGAAGGTGCGCGTACACACACACACACACACACACACACACCTGTAGTCAAGCCATTTTTGAACATTATAATAATCTCACAATAAGGATTGTTTTAAGAAAGTGCAATTTTATTTGTCTTTGTTTTCAGAAAAGGTTATTATTACTCAGATGTCAGCAAATACATTTAGGACAGAGTAAAGACAATATTCAATAAAACAACATTTTCCCATTTCAAGTGCTACATTTATTAATATTCATACATTCAGAAGGCACAAACGTGTCTTCCTTTCCTTTCCATGTATTCCATATTACTTCATATCAAAGATGAGGATAAACAGAATAAAGACAATATTAACACAAAACTGGGTTGAAAGATTTGAAATGTGATTTAAAAAATATTTCAAATCTTTCATCACCGACACGGTCTGTAAGCACACCAAACATTGCAATTTGCCCTGAAACTCAGAAAACATGTCATCTAATTCCCATTTAGGGTTAAAAACGTGGTTTTCTTGTGCAACGTTTCTTTTGGCCCTCAGCTGGACGACGTTCTGTGAGGCTTAAGTGGGGGTATGGAGTAGGTCCGGCGTCACCCGCAGAGGGACCCGCCGTGGCTTACGTGCACCTCTTCAAAAATGTAACGATGAACGATGATTGGCCCGCTTCGTATTTGCTCCCATCTGTATCCGGTTGCTGTCCGCCAATAGTGAAAACAATGAAGCAGATAGAAGAGAGACGAGCTGTGGATGGCTGCAAATATATTGATTTGTAGGACATTTCATCCCTAAATTATATAGACTACCAGATCCACTGAATTCATGGTGAGAAATGTCCCAGAACACGAGCTTCAGAGAATGTAAACACTACTACTACTGGTATTACGTCCGTGTTAATGGAGCACGCTACTGGCGTGTTTCAGTGGTGTACTGCACAATCACCAACACCATCGACGGGGGGACGCGTCCTCCCCCAATGTTCAAAGTAGGTGATATTAATAGTTTGTCACTTAGCATTTTCCTTTTTTGGTGAAGGTGATTTAGTGTATCTTTTACTGTATTCAAGAAAGCTCAACAGTGATGCCAAAGACTGTAGAATTGCAGGAAATGCATTTAAAATTAGTAAAATTTTCTGGGGGAGGGCCCCCACTCCCCTGGAGCTTCAGTTGGTCCTCCCAATGTTTTAGACACAATTACACCACTGACCAACACAGAACCATAAATGCTTGGACCGCTGGAGGCAGCTATGCCGTTGATATGGCGGCAGTTCAACGGAGAAGTTTAATTTAGCCTTCATGCTGTCTGGTCAATGAGAAACCTGCGAGGCACGTTCCTTTTCGATAGAGCGCCCCAGTAGGTGGGGCTCTCTAGTAGTCAAACAGAGTATTACAGCCAAAAGAAAAGGTCTCAGTGAAATCAATACTTTATAATAATAAAAACTAGAAATAACCGCTTCGCGGTTGTATGCCTCCGCCAATAAACTTTGTTTTATCATTGCAAGGACAGTCTTTATTTATTGAACATATATAATTAATGTGATAATTACGTCAACTTCAAGGATTTTGGTGTCTGCAAAAGTAAGTGACAGCACTTCCACCGTTTTTGTGGAATGACCCAAGATCGTTTTCTCAGCTACAGTGGTAAGCAAAACATTATGATGTCACAGTGAATTTGACCTTTGAACTTATGGATATAAAATGTCATCACTTCATCATTTTATCCTGTTAGACATTTGTGTGAAATTTTTTCATAAGCGTATGAATTCTTGAGTTGTGCCCAAAAACGTCTTTTGTGAGGTCACAGTGACCTTGACCTTTGACCACCAAATTCTTATCAGTTCATCCTTGAGTCCAAGTGGACGTTTGTGCCAAATTTGAAGAAATTCCCTCAAGGCATTCCTGAGATATCGCGTTCACGAGAATGGGACGGACGGACAACCCGGGCCACAAAATGGGGGGGTGGAACCGCATGCAACCCAGGGGCCATGAGTTGCCGATCTAGACCTTTTTCACAAAAATCTGTTGCCTCTGACTCTGTGATCACTTACTTTGTGTGTCAACATATATAACACAATACAGGTGTTGTCATACACATATCTTCCTGTGTCTGTTGTCAGGCGACTTTGATCGAGGGTCACAAAATCCTGACTAACCAAGTCTAACGGTAATTTCTGTGCTGTTAGCATTTTGTGACTCAATCAAATCGCTTTTCTATGGTCCTGCAGTCATCTGAAAACAGAAGCAGAAAGATATGTCAATGACAACATCACTATTGTGATATACGCAATGTTGAAACACAATACAAGTGATCACAGAGTCGGAGGCGACAGAAAGTTGGCTTCTTACAGTAACATTGCTGGCAATGGTGCCCAAAGCACATTGGGAAATGTGCCATAAACAGCACACGTCAGAGGACGTTCTTTGACTTCATATCTTTCCATGTTCTTCTGAAGGCCACCATGTACAGAAAAATAAAAACATTGGCCTGTTATTTTTGAAAAGGATATGAACTTCTCTGGATATACACTCACCGAGCACTTTATTAGGAACACCTGTACACCTGCTTATTCATGCAATTATCCATTCAGTCAATCATGTGGCAGCAGTGCAATGCATAAGATCATGCAGATACAGGTCAGCAGCTTCAGGTAATGTTCACATCAAACATCAGAATGGGGAAAAAATTTGATCTCAGTGACTTTGACCGTGGCATGGTTGTTGGTGCCAAGCGGGCTGGTTTGAGTATTTCTGAAACTGCTGATCTCCTGGGATTTTCAAGCACAACAGTCTCTAGAGTTTACACAGAATGGTGCGAAAAACAAAAAACATCCAGTGAGCGGCAGTTCTGCGGACGGAAAGACCTTGTTGATGAGAGAGGTCAGAGGAGAATGGCCAGACTGGTTGGAGCTGACAGAAAGGCAACAGTAACTCAGATAACCTCTTTACAACTGTGGTGAGCAGAAAAGCATCTCAGAATGCAACACGTCCAACCTGGAAGTGGTTGTCACTTTGGTAGCCGGTTGACACTGAGCTGAAAGCTGATACCTACCCCAGTATTAGTATGGTGTTCCTAATAAAGTGCTTGGGGAGTGTATCTGCCCAAGTACAAACTTCAAGAGGAAGCAGCAGGTCTGTTATCTTCTTGACAACATGTTCAGCAGCTTGCCAGTGCAGCGTGAAAACTCCCAAATCTCTATTTCTCTCTGTCCCTGAATCCTGAATCTTTTCATTACTGTCTTGTCCTGTATTCAACTCAGTCTTTTCCTTCAAATCGTGATGTGGCGTGTTGATGTGAAAAAGATTATTTATGAAAAGTCTCCCCCTTGTGGTCATAATATAATGTGACATGAATGCCAACATTCCCCTATCTATTACTGTATAACTCTCTCCACCATATCTCCAAATGAGAAGAGCCATGTGTTTATGATTTCAGACTCCTGGATCGACAAAAAAGCTGTCAATAGGTGAGCATGTTCAAAATGATATTGATATTGAAAAGGTTTTGGAAATACCATGTATATTAATAACAACAAGAAGAAGAACTTTATTTATGTAGCACTTTTCTAAAAACAAGTGTTTTACAGACCAGCATAAAAACAAACAAGACAGTACAGTGGTAATAAAAGGACAGTAAATAAAGGCAGAATCTTTGTTTCAAAGATTTTGGTAAAATGTTTAATGTCATAATGTCAAGCTTGGCTTCCCAGAGTTTTTGTTGCCTTTGAAGGAACACTAATCCAATACATTTCTTGAGCACATACAGTGTTCCTACCCGTCTTTGCTTATCAAATATCACAACTTTTTTCATGACTTTTCCAAGAAATTTAGCACAATTTCAATGGAAAATATTTAGGTGTAAAATGGCTTTGGGGTCATGGATCAGTATATTTTCAATAGGTCAGGGAAAAAGGCAATTTCCAATGGAAATTTGTATTTTGTATTTCGTAAAAGAAACATGTTAACTGTTCAGTTAAGCATTGTCACTGTCATCTTTCAGATTTTGGAGGAGTGATGTCAAATTTTGGTTTTAAGTTAATTAGGACAATGTTCCCTCCTCTCTCTTGCTGCATAGCTCCCCACCAAGTCTGCCAATGAAATTAACCATGTCTTTATGCTTTCAGACCAGGAAGCCTGACCCACTGGATCAACAGGATTTCTAAAGTGAGGACCCATCAGTATTTCCAGATCATTCCTAGCATGATGGGTGAACAAAGCTGGTCATTTCTCTCTCAGCAAGCTCTGATAAAAAGCAATTGTGGAAGAACAATAGTGTGCTCGCCTACAGAAATAAGTACAAGTGGTAGACAAGCTTATAAACCTTTTACATATTTTATCTGACAAGAGACACTAACTTAATCTAAATTTGTTTTCTGTATCATCGTTTACATACTGTTCCTGCAGCTAAAACATGAACAGCCCAAGTGACCTTGTCCTCTCAAGTGTGGCATAATTTTCAGCCCAAATAAGAGTTTGTTGTTAGGGACACTAACATTGACTATTTTTGCTTATGAGTGTTCCTCTGTCATGGATTTCTTTATTTGTTTAGGTGGATTCTGATGGGTTTTGAAGATGCAATGAAAAACAATAAAAAATCACTAGCCATACTAATCTATAGTAATTTATGTTAAGTTCAAATGGGATGGCAAATGGGATCCAAAAAACCTACTCATTTTCACCATAGGTGAAAAAAAAAAAGATCTGGATAGAATCCAAAAGCACACTTGAGAGGACAGTTCAAAGCCAGGCTTTTAAAAGGAATATCACTCACAATGTATATATTGGTGTATCTGGACCTCTACACAACTATTCAATAAAACATAATATTAAGTTGAATTTCCTTGTCACTGAATATTGAGGTTTTTAATGTGTGCCACATTAAAAAATCAACGTGTTCACTAGCAGCTGATAGCTTTGATATGCACACTTAACCTTTACAAATCTGGGTAGAGTGAAGTATTTATTAAAGGGTGATGGTACCCCCAGTTTCAGTCCCTCTCCACCTACCTCACTAATTTGAAAAATGCAATGAAACAGGCGTGGAGAGCAGCAGTGGAGGGGGTGGGCTCTGATTACGAGTCAAACTAAAGTAAGACACTGCAAAACATCCAATGACAATGGTCAATTTAGCGCCTAAAACATTGGCAGTGTGGAGGTTATGCCTAGTTTTGTCTTCTATCTCAAACAACACCTACATATCAGTTAACATGTCAAAAAACATGTTTTAGTGTTTCGACCCCTTTAACTTAGAAGGTTCCACAATGTTATTCCATCGTTGTTATCTGCTTCCGACTGTTAACAGCAGAAGCTAGGTGATGATGTGACATGATTTTTTTTTTCCATTTGTTCTGTTGCCATGGCCTTGATAAGGGCGTCAGCATGCCCATGTCAGAAAAAGGAAGTGGGAGGGGTCAGAGGGCGCCAAGCAACCTGTTGGCTGGATTGTCAATAGAGCATGTTGGTGTTGGAGACCAGGAATCTGACACCACCCTCTCCCAAATGCTGCCCACTTGGAGTGGCGTCTCATCCTGAGTGACGGTCTACAAGACTCCAGGCTCTGACACCTCGTTATCACTATGGCATGGCAGGGGGCAGAGCGAGGCTCGCCAGGCATGTGACGCGAGAGGGATGAGGAGCGAGCGGTGGGGTTGTGAGAGGGGGCATGATGTGGTGGGAAGCACTGCAATTACCTTATAATGAGTTCAGTGTGGAGAACTGCTCAGAAATGTCTCGTTTTAGGAAACATCCCACTTGAATTTTCACCTTGTATATTACAGGTATAATAAATATAATTAATGTCAGTGTCAGAATCACAAGTCGGAGATGAGGCTGTTGTATATCAAAGAAAAGATCTTTACTGCAGTTGACTGCATTTTTCGGTATCATAGGTGACAATGGCTGTAGATGGTAAAAATTTCAGACAAGAAGCCCTCAGCAGCTCCAAGATACCATGAAAATCTTTTCCTAGTCAAAAGCTGTATAGATATATATATATATATATATGTATATGCAAATAATGAGAAAAATGTCAAAATCTTTAAATATCTCCATGGCTTCAAGGTACCAAGATGCCATGAGGTTACATGAACAAATGATACCACTCACAAATCTTTAAGATGCACTCTATATTTCCTATGTGACAACCAATTTGGCACAATTTAAACTGCATTCAAGACAGAATTTTTACATTCAAGAAACTGAATTGATGAGAAATCCCCTTTACTCAGACAATGTAGACAATGCTCCACAGCAAGTTCTTGCAAAAAAATGTTAGTCAGGTAGGTATGCAATATATAATCCCCAAACTCCCCATTAAGGAATCCTTAATGCAGATATTTTCACAGAACCATTCAAAATCATCCAGAAACTTGCAGGCCATTTTGGTTGAATAAGCTGAAGCCAACTTTTGCATTCAGGATATGTGCTAAAAAAAAAAAAAAAAAAAAAAGCTATTTCTGCCTGAACAAAAAGTAGACAGAAAACCTGCTTTCCATATTCTGTTCCTTGAAAGATCATCTTATCCTACTTTTACTTGCACAGAGCCCATATAAATGTTTCCAAATTATTAAAAACAGTAGGTTGTCATTGTAACTGATGTCAAATCTGCAGTATTGGACACTTTACTGGTCCCAAAGCTATTATAATAACATGGACCTCACTCAAATATCAGCTCAAACAGATTGCACAGCACATTGTGCCAGGATGCAATGTCTCATTTGTACAAACATTTGGTATCAAAACTTATTTTCTTTTCATTTTGTCCTTTGCTCTGTACAAGAGGATCGGATTAAGGCCATTCTCTTGCAAACACTAGGAGCTATTAGTAACATTTTTTTCTTTAATTTACATTAAATTAGTTAACGCATCCAAAAACACTAAAAAAAACTTAATTGGATAAATAAAACAAAATAAAACAACACATTTTGTTCATTAAGTTTCACAGAATTACTTGTTTAGCTTTATAAAGCTTTATATTCTACACTAATAGCATCTTAATGCAGCCTCGTAATTGAAGATATACTTCTATACAATTGCAAATTTACATCACATTGCACAGATTCATGTCCATCTCATTGCCTGCTGCACAACAAAATCCAGATCTCTTGATACTTTAGCTAGACGGATGGGCAGACAGACGGACATATGGTCAGACAGGCAGACAGACAGACAGATAGATAGATAGATAGGTGATTGTTTATTGGTTGTATATTATGTTTATGTCGGTATCAGATAAGCAGTAGTAGAGTTGTCTTCTCAGATGCCGTTGGTTGAAATACCAGATTGACTTCTCAGGGTCCATCAGTCCACAGTCTCTAGCTCTGTCTAATAGCATCAGTTTCAGGACTATCTACAGCCACACTCTGCCACCACCATCCCCTCGTATTTGTGGTTGAAAGTGATCACCCCGTTATCATAGTAAAGGAGTGAGATCGGCTCCAACTTTGTAGGTACACAGCAGGCGCGCGATGCTCTATGCGGACGCTTAACGCTCAGCAGACTCTGGACTATGGCGTGTTTGGTAGGCGAGACCTCAGAGGTCATAGGTGGGTTGCACACACCGTTGCACTCGTACGCTTCGTAGGCCAGTGGCTGGATGATCCATGTATCCCAGCCAATGTCTTTAAAATCCACAGAGAGCGGGGTCCTCTTGCATGGCTCACTCTTAACATTGCGACGGATTCGGGGAGGCGTGTCATAGATAAGGTTGGACTGCAGCTGCAGGAGAGACTGTTTGTCCGACTCTTTCTGGTCAGCGTGGCCGCTGTTCTGAGTAACGTGCCCCCAGAAAGCCTGCTGGCTCTGCTCTAGATTTTCAGGAGGGTCATTCTCATGTTCAATCATCTGGTTGAGTTCTTGCTTATCCTGTTTGTGGTCTCTGCTCTGATCATCCGAGAATACAATCATCACCGCATTGTGTTTCCCCTCCAGGCTTCTGTCAATATCGACATCAACCAACTTTTCACCCTCTCCTGTGACCCCTAGTCTGGCCCTTTCCTCTTCGGACTCCAGAGTTGCAACATGAACCTCCAGCCTGTGTGTTGCACACCCCGACTTCCGCCAGAGCATAATCACATGAGTCAGGTCAAATGACATCCAGCTGTTATCTTTGGCATGGATATGCTTTGTCACCAGTTCCTCCAAGTCCTTCATCTCCACCACCTCCTCCTTATCCCTCCTCCTCCCCTCTGTCCCCACCTCTTTTGTCCAAAGAACGTCCTCATGTATTTTGTAGATGGTCACCTTGCGGTCAAGGCCAGCATGGGCCCTCTGGACCATGGTGTAAAGGCGGAGCTCGGCTATTGTTATGTGTTCATGGTGGGGGATGGAGATGTTGAACAGCAAGGGGTGTATCCTCACACCCCTGGCCGTCACACTGTAGGGGGAGGAATCTGAAATTAAAATATCAATATGGGTGTCTCAATTGTGTTTTGCATGATTTATTTGTTTATTTTTTTGTCAAAAGATAAGTTGATCTATATCTTCAACGCTATAACGCCCCTTGCATTATTATAAGAAGGCATATAATTGTTTTGTTTGAACTATAGTAGCAATACATTTTCAAAACTTAGCTCAAGCGTAGCATTGTTATTTCAAACATAACAGTACAAACGCTTTTATGCTTCTGGTTCTGTAGTTGCACTGAAATATCATTGTGACTTTCATGAACACAAATTACCCAAATTTTGTTGACATGATTAAATTATTTCCTTAATATTCCTGAATATCAAACATCATCCCAGTTATTTCACTGCTTCCGCTTGTTTGTTACACATCATTTTGATAAATTTGCACGAAATTTTTAATTTTGTTTACAAAATCTATAATATTTGCAGGATTTTGGTAGCTTTAGACAAAAAGAAGTTTGTACCTTCATTCTTGAAACTGCGCACAATGTTGGCTGAGGGCACAGCAGTGCGGTCAGTGGCAAATCGGTTATACAGCTCCAGCATGTACTCTGGTGGCTCCTTACGGGCAGCGAGGGGCCCGGGCTGGGGCCCCTGCTCCGTGAGGTTTAGTGTGGACAGAAACTGGCTGAGGAGGTCCTGTGCATCCAAGTCAGTCTGCTCAAGTAGCGGATTATCAAGAACATCCCTACCGACTGATGCCCTGTGATGGTTCTCAGGAGACGTGATGGGACTGCTCAGGCTCAGACCAGCCGACAGCAGAAGCAGGACACTCAGAGAGCAGATACACCCAAGTCTGGAGAAAACTGAAACAGTCATGGTGGACTCAAGGGATTAGATCCAAGATTGAGTGTCAGATAAGGAGATATGATTGGATCCTCAGGAGAGGACACCTGCGAACAGTTCAACCTTTCCGGGGTAGGTTCTCTCCTTAAAGGACAACAGGTTGGCGTTGGGGGCTGAGAGAAAACAGCTTTGCCCTTGTTGATCTTGTGATTTGGTTCTGAGGGCAGGGCCGTGTTGTCCAATGTGCTGTGCTGACATGTTTGGAGATGTCACCAAGGCCCTGCTCGGCCCTCCTCTCTCTCTCTCCGCCAGGGACTTATGACTATCCACAAATTCCACTCATCTTCTTTTTCCTGTGCGCCTTTTTCTGGATTTTCACTTCTAAATTTGCCTTTTTTCCCCACAATGACTTACAATTTCCATGCGCGACATCTCACCAATTTCTATATACCACACTGAAATCAGCCGTGATAACTGCTATTTTTAAAGAATAGTGATAAATTTGGAGATGAGGGAATACAATTATACAATTACACAAAATGTGTGGGAAAATGTTGTTTGTACTTTTTTCCTGTTAAACATAGTAAATCAATTAGTAATCAACAATGTTATTCACTCATGCTATGCAGCCTCCACAAGATGTCAGTGTAATCCCAGTATCTATAGTTCTGCATTCTCATCTTGGATTGGACAAAACATTTTATTAGGCAGTGAAGAGGCTGCCTGAGGAAGAGGAAGCCATGATGGTATGCGCATTTGTATGAGAGGACAAATTTACAATTACAAATTAATTTACACAGAGCTTTGGGGTCCTTGGGGCATCAGTCCTGTGTGCTGGTTGGTAATCCAGGCATGGCCACCAGACAAATTGGACCAGGTTTGCCATAGAACCCTATAGATCCTTATGATCTATCCTTATCCTTACATGAGCAGGTTACTTAACATGCGAAAATGACTGCCCAGTTGTGTACATTATATTGTGTGGGTTTCCTGTGTTTGTCTCAGATTGCTCTCATGTTGTTCATGGTGCTTTCCTGGCAACTTCCCTTTATGTGACCTTTTTAAGCCTTTGTGGGTGTTTTGTTGTATTAGACCTGGATGTAATTTATGTCAATTCTATGTGCAATTCAGCATGGATGCTACCATGTGCATAATGATTTTAACTACTTATGAGTAAATGAAGCATTCTCTCTCTTCTCTCTCTGTTGTTTGCATAATATGATTATTCTCTCCTTCTTATAGTCTTGCATGAGCCATAAGTAAGACACAAGCCATAAGGTACAAGTCTCAAGCAAATTAATATCAAAACGCTCAAGTCAGGTCACAAGTCCCGGACCAAGTCATACCAAATTCTGAGGTCTCTGGATGTCATTTCAATATCAGTGGACAAATGAATAATAATCAGCTCTTTGAATAATTTATTTTTCTCACAGCAATGTACTGCAGAATTATGAAAACTGCACCTAGCAAGCTTGCAGCTATTCATATAACTACTAGGCCTACCTGCTCAAGCTTTAATTTTTCAGTGAAAGAATCTGAATCTGATGTTATTGTTCTGTTCTGTATTATGTACATTGGTGGAAAGTCTCCAACTATGAATTGATGAGCAGTAAATGAGTGTATATATCTCCTTGTCATCAGGTTGGATGTGGAGGTTTCACTCTCACTGGTCAGGCACATAGCATACACTTTGTCTTTCAAATTAGAGTAGAGAATTACATTTTCCTCCCCACTGTAACTATATTCAGGGGAGCATAATTGAGGTCAGAAAAAAGTTAGTGCAATGAAAATCACTTGTAGAAATTAGATATGATCAACATGCTGTTATCCTAATATATTGTCTCATCATCAGCACAAGTTAAAATCAAGCCTCAAATGAGAAGTAATGAAAAGTAATCAGTTCTATTCTATTTTAGAGAATATGAAAGACGTCAGAGGGGGCACATTAGCCCCTTAACCCTTTAACGCTTAGATACAAAGATGGATATGTATGAACTGAACTGAAACGGAAACATGCATTAAAATTTAAGCTGATTGTCTTTACTTTAACATGAGGTCCTGTGAAGCTCGATGGGTAAAGCACTAACAATGTCAACTTTTCCTTACACTATTTGTCTGGTTAAAGAAAGATTATCACAAAATGAACGAATTAATAAACAAACGAATGAAAGTGGGAACAAAACCAGCATTCATTCATGAACTAATATTCACAATTTATCTGGGCAGTATGTCAACTGACGCTTTTTTATATGCTTCATCAGCGTATATAACATACAAATCATATGGGTTCATATACAGGTGACAGGCAGTCATGTGACTGATCATATAGCAATGTCTGTGCATTTCCCTACATAGAATATAACAATGACATTTCAACAACAACAAAATAGTAGAACATTTTAAAGATACTGTAAAAAATACAGTATATTCTAATATAAGACAATATAAGACAGGGTGTTTAATGATAGAGGCTACAGAAAATTGTAAGGCTCAATCAAAAAAAATACAGGCACCACTAGATGCTTCATACATACAGTGTCTCGACTGCTGCCAGTTCCAGTTCAAGCGCCTGATCCAGTCCTGATTCCCTGCTCTTTGCCCACTCTAGTCATCATCCAGTCAAGTTATCCTCATTCTCTCTCTCCCTTTCTCTCTCTCTCTCCCTGTTTCCCGCCAGTCACCAGGTGCAATCAATTTCCTAATCAGCCATTCCCTATTTAAGACTGTTTGTTTCACTCTATCTTTGCCAGATTGTCTTGTGAGTTTTCAAAGTTCTTTCAAGCTTGGTTTTCTGTACTACCTGCGTCCTGATTACCTGAATTGTAACTGGACTTGTGCTCTCTGCCTGTCGGACCTATTGTTTCAAGTGGCCAAAACCACAGGTGAATTTTAAAGCCAATACAGAAGTGGTGGCAGGCAGCAATTCCTCTAAAGTCCACCAGGGGCTGGCTCCAACGAGACTCCAAACCCAGCCCAACCCTAATGCAAGTCAATGGCACCACAACCCAACTTTTTGCTCAAACTATAACGTCAATACATTTTTTCAAGAAGAGTTTATGGTCTCAGTAGCTAATTTCACTTTTTCTAATGGAAGTCCTTATGGCAATTTTCAAAATAATTGCCATTAACGGGATATAATGGTTATAAAATGGGGTGTTTTCCTATTGACAGGACACCAATTATGGGCCAATAGTAGGCCACAATGCAGCACTGCGGCTCTGCGGCAGACCTTAGATCAGGCCCAAAAAACAAGCCCGACCCTACCCGAGCCTGTGCACGTTCTGTCTGAGCCTGGCATGGGCCCGTCCCATTGGCTGCATTTATGGGCCCGAGCCCGGTTTAAACCAAAATTTTCTTAGTAAATTGGCTGTTTATAAGTAAACTAATTTCGAGTGGTTTGAATGACAAAAATCTGTTCAGAATTACGTGCGGGATCTTACTGAATAGCCTACTTCCTCTCGCAAAGGACTCGCAAAGCAAGTGGTGCCGTAGGCAGCGAAAACCCAACACATTTCAAATCGTAACCTTTGATGGACTAGTGATAAAAACATAATTGACACAAGGAATTAACAATCAGACTTTGCGGATTACAGAGAAATTTGAATGACTGAAATCTGTTCAGAATTACGCACGGGATCTTAATGAATAGTGCAACACAGAAGCAAAACTTGTTTCAGTTGGTTCAACAAACCCGAGCAGCCTTTGCGCATGCCTATCTATATATATATATATATATATACGTATATATATATATACGTATATATCTATATGTATAGATATGGCCTACATATAACATTCTGATTATCACACCAAATAGCTTACTCCCCACCCCAATTATTAAAAAAATAAAAAAGACATTATATCTGACCACGAGACCGGGGCCGGGCCGGTCTCGGGTTCGGGCAGAGAATCAAACCTCTGCTCTGCGGACAACCCTCAGCATCACTTTTGCTGCCTTAAGGTCTTTATGCCATTCACCCCTCAACAGACTCCCATTTAATTTTATTTGGCAATGTGTAACATACAATAATTTCACTTCTTTCATCATCCCTCATGGCTGCTATGAATATTAGGTTAAGTGATTATCTATTCAGTTAACAACTTGTATGAGCGTACATCTTTAGATTGTCTCATTAAAGGAAACATCCCAACTGAAGTTCCTTATTAAGACCCCTAGGGCTCTCTGTCTGTAATTCATGTATCCAAAATGCTTCCCTCTGTAACAACACCTTCTCCATATCCATCCCCTCTTCGGTGGCTGCACCCACTCAGTGCCTTGGAACCCTATTTGGCATCATGACCCATTGCGTTAAAGTGTCTAGCTATAGGTGACCTTTCACCTTGTTTCTGGATATTACTCTTGTTTTCTGTAAATAAAACTATCAATTCTCTTTATGGCTTTCCAATATAATAGAACCCACATGGACAGTTTATTAAATACACAATGAATTTTGTTTTACAGGTTATGCAGTCTCTGACCCTTATTCATTCCCTGTAATGGGGATGTACAAAGGAGTCCCCTTTAATCACTGCAGTTCATACAGCCTTGGCAAGGGAAGTTACCTGAGGGAAGAGAAGACAAGACATTTTGAGGAGGCACACACTTATCTCCTCTTACTAGCTTATCCCATATCCTTCTGGCATGTTTGTAGACAAGAAAAAAACAGGCTCAGGCCTTCATTGCATCCAAAAGAAAATCACTTTAATTGAAGTAATTGTGTCCACATATCAAAAATGAACAGAGGTGTCACATTTTACAAAGTCAAGAACAAAATTCCACAAATCATTCAGGTACCAACTTACAATGTGTTGCAACCTTAACAGGTCTTCTTCAGGCAGTTTGTAGGCAAACCTGGGTGTGCTTTGAAAAGATAGATCTGATAGAATATGCCAGTGTCTCTCGATATAGGCTTTAAGAGCTTGAGGAGAGTAAGTGGTCTTAGGAAGCCTAGAGGCTGTTTGGTGGCTCTCTACAGGCTTTGTCAACACTTTGATCACACAGAGCTATAGCTTCCTTTTCAAAATCATTATTAGTACTACAGTGCAGTAGTGCATCTAGCAAAGTAATTGTTACAATCTGTTTCTTTCAGAAAACTGAGGCTTTCAAGCCATCATTTTTTGCTGATTAAAGCTGAGGTAGGTACGGGAGAGTATTCGGGAGCAACAGGGTTGACAGCAAAAGTTTGTGTTTCAGTGGGTCTCCCTCCAGGACACAGACGGTAGGTGACATGTTACTCTAACCTTTAACTTGGTGACATTTGAGAACTTCCTTTCATGAACAAACCCATTCAAGTCCTGCCACAGCATTTGAATGAGGATTAGTCCTTGAGTGTACAAAATATTGGGGATAATTTCTTTCATATAAATAATAATAATAATAATAATATTATTAATAATATGGATTAACGAACATGTTTAATACTCCACAGTTTTATTCACAGTGTGGTACGGTAATTTACATTGACGCACAGCCTTCAACACAAACTCTTTACATGATCAGCCAGATATAATTTTTCTTCATACTGGACTATTCCTAGCAAACACAAAAAATGAAAACAATCAGCTGGGCCCCACCCCCGGCCTCTGCATGGTGTTCTGAGGCAGACTCTTACTGCCTTGTGGATAGATATTGTAAAACAAACAAGTAATGCTCAATTCCATGGTTCCCGTCATCTTAAAGAGGGTCGAGCCGAGGCGAGTTTGAAAGTAGGTCAGACTTGCCTGCAGTACGCTCACAGTGTTCTCTGGTACAACGATCGCTTGACCCTCTCATTTTCTTCAGAGACATTTCTTCTTTCATAGTTCTCTTGCATCAAGGTGAGCGTTTCTCCATATACTGAAATAACTGTTGGTGAAAGTCAGACAACTCTATTGACATCCCCTGCTCAGTCCGTTGATTGTGTATACTTCTTCCAGCTATAAAACTCCCCTGATCCACACCCACTATCAATCATGAATCTTCTTGCTACATTCATATTTTCTCCCCCTTTTCCCCTCTGACTCCGAGGGGCAAACCGACCTGAGAAACCCCATCGTGAAAAACAGACAGAGGGGAAGTTGAGGCACGACTGATAAACAACAGTCTGACTGTAATCATCGATACATCCGTGAAAAACAAATCTCCAGGCAATCAATTTATGACGGCTTGTAATGAAAATGGTAAACAAGGTTAGAGTGACGACAGAACACATACAGTATCTGTCATACATGCACTTGGTCTGTCTCTAGACCAATGAGTTGTTTGTAACCCAACCTGTAACCCTTCGATTACACAAGTTGTTGTTGAGTGCATTGCTCTTTGATGGAAGTTCCAGTGAGATAATCCATTACTGCTGAATTGTTCTACTGCAGATGCATTGTGTTACAATGAAAGTGTCTGTGTTGCGTTGTAAACCAAAGCATGTATTGTTTTACCCCTTTTTTGCTGTCTGTAATGTATCTGTTATGAAACATTCAATCAGTGGCAATGAAAATGTATGTTGTAATAATATAATCAATAATCGCACTCAGTTTCATGTCAATACATTTGAACAATGGGATCCTTGCATAGAACTGTGCACATGCTTTGCAGCAACATAAATGTGTTCTGGATTCAGTCTGAATAGGCGTAGAGGCATTCGAAAGAGGAATGTGCATAACTTCTTCAGGCTGAACAAGTAAATGCCTGTAAAGGCTACTCAATTGAACTCTTTATGCGTATTTCTTTGTGTATTTCTTTCTTTATGTGTACGTCTTTCTTCGTGTATTAATAAAAGCATTCTTCTCCAATACACTACAGAATTCTTGCCGTTGGAGTGTTGGTCAACTCGACAGTGAAATTTAATGTAACGATGTAATGATGAAGCGTAAAAAAAAGAGTAAACAAGCGAAAATGAGAAATTATGGGCATAATTTATTTCCATTTTCCACTCAACATCGCAATGCAAAAAGGACCACTGCAAAGCTAAGTTGGATTGAATGTAGGATCTATTGGTGTTAGCTAATACACTGCTGTCTTGTTTACAGGATAACAACATCTACAACTGTTAATAAATAACATGAGTATTACAATAAATATTACAATATAAATACCTTCATTTAGAATATTAACAATCTTTTATTACACATTTACAATCTCATTTTGCCTATCATGAAACAAAAGGAATATGCACAATTTGCTGTCAAGAAGAATAATGTGAATTTCAAATAGTGTGGATGTGTTTGATGACTAGGCCCACCACAACCCTAATCCTAATTATCTCAAACAGTGACCAAAACCATTTCTTGCATTATATTATATCAGAGGTTCACAAACTTCTTCAGCCCAGGAACCATGGGGACTCACCACAAACAGACCCACGGCCCGATTTAGGCCCTAATCCACAGTTTAAGAAACTAGATATTATATAAATCCACTCACCCTTGTGTAGGAGTAAAATTGTACATAGAATATATTCTTTTCAGTCAAGATTCACTACAATTTCCATAATTAGGGTATTTCAGATGTAAATATAGATCCCAATATGTGATCCATTATGATTTTCAGAAGCATATCGTCATAATTGTCAATATCCATCCAAACCAACTCCCAAATAATCTCTGTAAATAAATAAATGTCCATGTTTGACGTCATTACTTCCTGCGAACAAAAGAAAATTATTTAAGATAAGGAGACTGAATATTTTTCTCCATCTGTACAAGAATGATCCAGTGGCACAAATCCACATGCCACCAGAGGAAAGTGTCTGTACAGGATTCAGCCGGGCTTGGCCTGGCCCTGTTGTCACCTTCAGACCCAGGAGTCCAGCGGTGGAGGTTTGCTGTCCACCAGGCCCACCGCAGGCCTTCCAGCTCTGATGAAGTGTTTTCTTTCAGTAAAAGCCTGGGTCAAAAAATATGCAAACAGCTGGTGTTAGAAAATTTGCAAAAACCCCGACAGCTGTGAACACGAATCACTTCATGAGCAAGCAATCTTGTAGCAAAACTTGTCAGCAGCCTCAGTTAAGTATACTGGACTGTATTCACAGGGAAAAGTTACTGTCATGAAGCTTGTTTTTTAGATCAAGTACAACCAAGATTTCACAGTGATCAAGAGTGTATTCAGTGCATCCAATTAAAAGATTACCTGGAGAGTCTCTCTCTCCATCATGGGCCCTTTTCCATCCCCTACTCTATCACTCTGCTCTAAGGTGGAGTACACATCTGTGAGGGAAAATGATAATAAAAATATTAGTAACAGACAATATGGCAAAGGTGTAGCAAAGAATGTTAGAAATACAGAGAGAGAAAGAACAAAAAGAAAATGCTGAAAAGTAAATACTGCAACAAATTATCCCCAGAATGCCCTGGAAATGTCTATCAATTTGTTCTGAGCCAAGCACTTGACACGATAACTAGTATCCTCTGAAAAGCATCATAATTTGTTTTAATTTTGTACTAGCAGTCTTTTTGCCAGAGTAGCTGTTTCTGCAAATAGCGGATCTTTCATTTTACAATGAAACTCTTCATATAGACCTAACCAGCTGCCAGAGGGAGCACCCCACCATTTTTTCGGGTTTTTTTTTTAGCACTTAATGCCCCTTTCAGGCAAAACAAATTTTCCAAAAGAACACCCAATTCATTTGGATTGAAATCCATGAGAGGCAAGTAGGCAAGTGAAATCAAACAACCGATTGAAAGTCTACATTTATACTACACTTATTTTTGTCCTCAAATTCATACTTCAAAAGGAATTATATTTGTTAAAGATTAGGGGTGCCCCAAAGGAACATTTCACCATTTATAAGGCGGCCTAGAGAGAAACCCTGTCTTAGTGGCTCACTTGGGGTATCACAGTGTGGGATGCTGGAGGTTGCTCTTAATGCTGGAAGTGGATGCCCTTTTAAAATAATGTTCAAATGAAATGTGACTGGTGATGCGTGAGTCGGTCGTGCCCCTGGCAGAGTCTATTCAGGCTAATAGCTGAGTCTGTGCACTGATAACCTTGGCAGCACATCACTGGTTTAGGGCTATGTTTCACAGGAATATGAGTTGGGACTCAAAATGCCCATTTCTTTGTCCCCACATGACAAAAAATCAGAATATGTTTTAATGGGCTTGTTCCCTGTGCTAGAGGATACGTTTCTCATTTGGGTGATGGGTTTAATAACCTCTTGCTTAGGGAATGCACGCAATGATTTGCTGACCTTGGTTTTTCTCCATGAGAGGCAATGTGATGTCATCATTGCCTTGCTTCCCACTCTTGGATTTTTTAGTAGTTCCTGTAGTTGTTGGCTTTGAGGGGGAAAAGGGAATACATGACTGTATGACAACCAGAATACAACGTGTTGGCTTCATATTCTTTATTTTGGATGTGACATGAGATAATGACTATATGAGCTTAGAGTCACTGGTCCCTTTCACACCTGGCGTTGACGTGCGTCTCGTATCCATGTATGTGTGTAGGTATGATTTGGCTGCATCAGATTACACACCTGACATTGAAATCTCTGGTATACACACTGAAAGAAATATCTCCTTTTTCCTCGCAAAACACAGATTTCACAGATTCCCTTCTATTGCTTTTTCCACATCCTGACAAATTACATTTCCATCTGAGTCCTAAAATCCAATTTTTTTTAAAAACAAGTGAAAAAATCTGCCAATGGGGTTAGATCATTTCTCTTGTTTCCAATGCAAATCAACTTGTTTCAAGAATTTTGTCGAATCATGTTTAATTTTCTTGATAGTAGTGCAGTGATCTGCCTTTTTCTGACTCGTTTCAAGATACTGACGCTCATTTCTAGAAAATTCCTGAAACAAGTGAAACTGCATTGGACACAAGTAGAGGTATCTTACCTCATTGGCAGAATTTTTCTCTTGTTTTAAGAAAAATAAGATTTGAAGCTTGATTATAAGACTAAATGACTCGTTAAGATGGACATTTTTTGCAGTGAAAGAGGGTCGTAGAGTCATGTGACATCCCAATGAACACGATTATGAAGCCAAAACAAACAATGTGTTGCAGAGCTCACTATGTATGCTGATATGTAAATGTGTATGTTGCTGTGTGTGTGTTAAATGGTCAGGAAATACTGTGAGAAAAACCTTGAAGTGGCTCTTGTTCCAGCCTGCCTTGTATAGATGGTTTCTCAGGTCCTTGTAGCCCCACACTGTCTGAAGCACATGGGCAGCAGCCTTGGTCTCACGTGCAGATTGGCTGGCAAGACATACATTAGACATTGCTGTAAATAATAGAGCACAGCCTTGAGAGCAATTCTCTCCTGTTGAATAAAATAGAATAATTCTGTGATTGCCCTGAGATTGACAGAAGTATGCACAGTGATATGTTAGTAATATTGTGAGCAATTGCTTCAAGGCGATGTGTTAAAAATAAAGATGATAAGCAGTCATACAATATTATGTGTTCATTCATATTTTGGAAAAAATTATATAATCTCTGAGACTTTAACTACATTTGTTTTGGCTTTCAAATTATAATTTAATCAATCTGTACACATATATTCGCTCCAATTTTGCTTTGTGCATTCAGTTCGAAATAGATTCCATTAATTTTGTGTGGAAGGGTAAGGGTTATATTTAAGTTGGAAGACATAACTGTACCTTGTCTTGTTGATGGCTACCAGTTTCTGAATGGCGTGACCCAGTATGAGAGCGCGGGCATTCTCTGGGCTGTCTGTGATGATCTCATGGATCGTATTCAAGATGGACACCACCGTGTCGCCCTCCAGGTTCTTGGCTGGCCGCTGCTGCCCACACGGCAGATTACTGACTAGGTCCCTCATAGCATAGCTCCCTGTAATGAGAGGAAGACACCATCGCAAATTCAATGTGTGTGTGTGTGTGTGTGTGTGTTCCCCATATGTATGTGGAAGAGAGTTACAAGCCCATACCTATCAAGTCTTTATTCCGTCGGTCTATGGCCAGGTTACGGAGAGCGATAGCCACGGCTCGCACCACTTTGTCCGCATCTGAACGCAGCAGCTCCACCAGAATAGGAAGCCCTTTCTCCTTTCTAACTGTGGCCCGGATGTAGCTGGACCACTAGGAGCACAAACACAAAACACAACAGCTGACTGATGTTTAACTTAAGAACACAAAGCTGCACTGCAGACTGATGTTTCACTGAAGGGACACAACCACGTTGTGTGTATAAACATGTGTGTGACAAATAAACGGAACCCATTCCCTCTGTATCAGTCTCAGAGAAAATGAAATCAAAGTTCACACACACACACACACACACACACACACACACACACACATCCTTATACTTCTGTCCTCATGAGGACCATCCATTGACTACATTCATTCCCTATCCCCAACTCTAACCTCAACCCTCACCACTGCATGCCTAACCTTAACCCTAAATGCTGACCTTAAAACAATGGTTTTCAACATGGGGTCCGGGGACCACCAATGGGTCCTTGAGGAGGTGCCACTTTCACTGTTATCTCTCTACCTATAATATAGATAGTCTTTGGGATTTTGGACAAAATCATATCTAACAATAAAAATATTCTCTGATTTGGGTCCGAGAGACAAAATCTCATCAAATGGGGGGTCCGTGGCCCTAATCTGGACTAAATTAGGGGTCCTTGATATGAAAAAGGTTGAGAGTCACTGCCCTAAAACAGCCCCTTGAAAAAGTGAGGACTTCACTTCGCAAAAATGTCACTCTGAAGGTTTAAAACTCAAATTGGTTCTCACAAAGATAGAAGTACAGGAACACACACTCACACACACTCTCATACACACACACACACACACACACACACACACACAGCTGTTGGACTGCACCCTCACTGGCCTGCACTCACAGCCCAGTGTCCTGCAGCGAGGTTCTGCAGCGCTCCTGCAGCCGCCTCCAGGGTGTTGTGGTTCTGAGTGCGAGTGAGGAGAGACAGGTAGAGCCGCACCACCTCGGGCTGGTACAGCAGCTCCAGCCCTTCAAACAGAGAGGCAGAGAAAGTCAGGGGCGTTGTTTCATTAAACCTTAAGCTGTGGCAAAGTCCCTGCATCACCATCAATAACTGATGACTGACAATATATTGTTATTTGATTAGTGTGACGAATCATTAGATGTAGGTCACCAAACCATCTTGCACAGACGCATACAGCTTAGCATTAACACTGGACCTGAATCCTTTTCAGGTCCAGTGAAAATCCTACTATTCACACTATGGCACATTATCAATGGTAATTTTTAAGTAATATAAACTCGCACATGTGGTGCACATTGAACAAAAATGTGTTGCCAATTTGACAGCTCAGACAACACACATCTTTTGAATAATTTCACAGTGTGTATACAGTGTGCTGCTCAGTGTGTCAGTGGATACCTCCTGCAGTTTTCTGTACTCAGCCAGCGGAGGCTGCTGGACCGCTCACAAGCAATATAATCCTGACCTGGGACTGTAACATGCTTGTCATTCTGATTTACATTCTGTGAAGCGTGGGAGGCACGGCTCAGCTCTGATCTCTGTTCCGACAGCAGCCTGATTCACATACACAGTGCAGAGTCCTACGGTGCCTTTGTGACATTTTCTGTCACATTTCTCACACACTGTACATATGTTTTAATTGCTTATGACAGTCATTAAGCTCCATTTTTCATCTTAATAATATAAACAATATTTAAAGATAGGTAGGCCTTTCTGTATCTCATATATACAGTATATATATATCAATGTACATGGGTCATATCTTGTGCAAATCACAGAGCCAGTTCATATTATCAGAGGCAATATTGCTGCTGTCGATGTTGCCAGATAAAAATGTTATCAGTCTTTCACTTGGTGGGTCATTCTCTTTCAGTATTGCAACTGTCCTCAAGAGGTGCAGGCACTGATCCGCTGCTTTGCATTTAAATGGCTTCTCTTTCAGCCCTTGCCAGCATCATGCATACAAAGCAAAATAACATCACAGATAACAGGTATTGATGCCTGATTGTAGTAAGATGATAATATATAATTTAACCATTTTAGAAGTCCTCCATAATCTGTCTACTTTATATCTATTAGTCACAACAGACGACCCTTTCTCAAATGTTAAGTAGAACTAAATAGGCCCTTTGCAACGCTAAATACAGGCATAGTGCATAGTGAAGGCATAGTGCAGTGTTTTATGTGAAATCATCACAAAAATTACAAATATTATATACCTTTCATTGGTTCTGTACGTTTTGGTAAATCCAATGTACCGTATTTTCTGTCCAAAAATCCATTTTTCCAACCTGTACATCGAAATTATAAGCAGAAGCATGAGCACAGATTGACACACACATACACACACACACATTGACACACAACACACACACACATACAAACACTAGTTTTTATGATAATAATATACAACAAAGGCACAATATTGTCAATTGATGCTATAGAGTAATAGGCGGACTGACCTTGACTGAACCACTCCTCTGACGAATAGGGTTGAAAGGGAAAAAGAAAGAAAGAAAGAAAGAAAGAAAGAAAGAACAGTATGTCACAGATTACATTGTGCTGCAGTAGAAACTCAGAGCTCCTCCATCTGGTCAAACAGCACTAGAGTGGATGTCTGTTGTGTAACCATGTGCTCTTGCTTGTTTAGGGTTAGGCTTAGGCTCGGAGCGACATTCTTCTATTTTGTATAATTAGGTGAAACATTAACATTGATCAAAAGCCACAAAAGATACAAAAAAAAAAATCAACTGATCGCCTCTAACTCTAACTTCATTAATTTCCCTATTAAATTGTTCCTTCCAGCACAAAGCTTTGACAACTGCTGCAGCCTTGTAATTATGTTTGCTGTAACTCAAACAGTATATAGGTTACTCATCACTGGCAGGATTCTTCGGTACTTTTACACCAGATAACTGATGTAACTTAATGTACGAGGCAGCTTGCCAATTTTTGAATCTGACACCCCAGATGAAAGTTGTCTCCTGCAGAGCAAAATCTAACATCAGCTCCTACATGTTGAGGTTTTTGAAATATACAGGTGTTCACAGGCGAGACACACAAAAAAGGGACGAGAAATGTGAGATCCAGTGCTTAATTTGTGCCGGATCTCGCGGTTTTGGACTACCTGCATTCCGGTAGGCTACTTATTTGCATGGACCCGGCACCTCTGGTGGCATGAAAGTTGTTTTTGTTTTTTTGGGGGTTTTTTGTCTGCCATGTAATAATCCCAGTAATTGACTCTTCCTTTCCCCTCCATTGCAAAAACCGAATTGGCTCATTTCCATATAAAGACAGGTGATTACTCTATTAGAAAGTAGCAACAAGCGCATAGTAATCACGTCACATGAGTGAGCTGCTCTGCAGAGTGTGTTATGGTAAACTTCAGACATCGTCATGGCTAAAAGACAGTTGAATTTGCTGTCCATATGTCCGCTGTGTGGACTATTTTTGGAAAATTAGACAAGGTAAGCATGTTTTGGTTTTTTTGTAAACGTGTTACAGTTCTCTGCTGGGACAATAACGTCTAAATTCATATTTGCATAGATGAAAACAGAAATTATTTGGAGTGCGGACCTGTAAGTCCCACAGTTAAATATGTGGGACATTGCGCATGTTATGTTGAGTGTCCAGAAATAATTGGTAATATAATTGGTTGAGTGAAGGGCTTTCAAACCCAGCCAGGTCCAGCTGAGTGTCGCATTTAGGCCGACTTCTAGCTGCATGGCACGACCATGATACGTTTTATTTCTGTCATTTCATTATTCGCTGACATTGTTTCCTACGTTCAAAGTAGATATCCTATGAAAGTATTTGTGTTGAATATTGATGCGTAACTACTCGAGCCAGAATGTGTCTCGTTGAAATTAAATGGTTGAAGCCATTGCAGTTTCCTTGATTTGTTTATGTATGATTAGGATATCTCACAGCCAAGTGTGAGGGCATTTTATGTTGTGTACAGTTCAGTTATATCTTTAGTCCACTAATTGAAGGGCAAGTTTGTAAAAACCCATTGTTTTGGACAAAATGAGCATTATGTAGCCTATGCAATAATCAAATATTGTTATAGGTCAGCAGTAGTCGGAGCTCTAAGGTCATATAATCATTTAGTAATGTTTAGGCTGTTAGGTCTACAGTAAGCTATATGGCTGCACTGAGCACCACCGTGCCTCCAATGCGCTTGTTGTCTTGATATGTTCTGGAACCTTTTCCCTCCAGACCGACTCACGGGAACACCGACCCCTTGGTGTACCTCATCATTTACAAATTAAGCACTGGTGAGATCTATGCCAGAGACCAAGACAAGACAAGCCCAAAACAAATCAGGCAAAGCATATTTGCAAAAAGAGAATGTGTTTGCTTGTGTGCAGTGTGACAGGACTTTTATATGTAGTGCTGTCAAGTTTAGAGACGTTGGAGTATACAATTATTTAATATATGATATAAGAAATAAAAATCCCATTGAAACTGAAAACAAGCAGATAATTGCCAGAGGAAGGAAGGAAGAAACAAATGGAGCTTTAAATAGAATAGGATTGCATTCAAAAACTATAAAAGCTGCAGAAAATTACCCCTGAAGGCACTGTGCTTGTGAAGGCCAACATATCAGCGCATCTGTCTTAGTGATCTGAGCTGGAGGAGTTGTACTATTATAGAGCACTTAAAAAGTCTTAATTTTGGATGCTAATTATTACAGCGGTTGATAAAATCTGAACGGCTCAAGATAGATGCCCCCAAATTGGGTTTTGATTAGCCGGGGGGCAAATGAATCCACCTGTGAAATGGGATGATAGTTGCTTCACAAACGGCAGAGATAATGAAAATCTGAAAGCTCTGAAAGCCATTGTGATAACACCGAACTATCACGCTGGAATAATACAACAACTAATGCTTATTCTGGTGTTATCACATATCATGGCCTACCAACCTTTGGCTCTTTTCCCTCCAAAACATTCAGCCTCATTCTTCTTCTTCTGGTGCCCTCCTGGCCTCGGCAAGTGATTGGCATGTGGCTCCTGAAATCGCTCTGCCCCTGGCACTTCTTTGTGAACGTGATAGGACAGGTTTCGCAGGATGCAGACACAGTTTTCTACTGACTAAACGGAGGACAACAAGATGAGATTTCAATCAAAGATACTACACAGAAGATTATACAGCAACACAATACAGACGTCTACACTGTGGCTAATTCCCTAATTCCCTTTCCTGCAATCTCTTCAGATGAAACTTTAATGATGCCCTTGAGAAAATTGGGGATCCTGGGGAAATCCCAGAGAGTTTTGAGAATCTTACTCCATCTATGCTTTGGCAATGATCTAATTAATGTTAAACGTATCAATCAGACAAAATTGAGTTTTACAGGCTATTAACTCCAATATGATGTAAAGTCAGTGAAGCTTGAGAAACAAGTGTCAATATCAGTGGATTTATAGCAATTAGAAAAGGAGAAATTATTATTGACTATTTCAGCATAAGCAATGATATTACTTGACAGTACCTTAAAAGAAAAAATCAACCCAAATAGCAGATAGACTTTAAGTGTTACAACATAGTATTTTGCACTCGCAAAACGACTAACAACCTCAATTAAACTGCACGAATGTAATTATTTTTTATTTTACTGAACAGGCAAGATGTCTAAAGCATGTATGGTGTCCTGGAAGTCCTGAATCTGTAATAATCACAATGCTGAGTCTGTAGCAAACCCAGTCTCTAAATCTCTCTTCATTTGTGGCATGTGATCCCTATGGTGTAAGAGCAGCTAGTATTTTTTACTGCAGGTTCGTAAAGTTGGAGTGTTCCTTAAAAAGGGTCTGATTACTTTATTGTGTTTTCGTGCACCAAGTTGGATGGCATCTCAATCTCACTGATACCTTCACTTCCCAATATTTACTTTACCCCCTCACTTCTGAATCAATGTAAAGTACATGTAATGCTCTGTGAGAACTCAAAGAGGGCTCAAAGTGCAAAGTAACTAACATGCGAAGACCTCAAAATGGCCGAAACAATATTCTTAAATTGATCGTGGGTTGATTTTTTCTTTAGTTCATCTTCTCAGTGTGATGGCTTCAGTGACCTTATTGTTAGTCTCCTTGTTGACAACAGCTGACTGAAGGGCATGAAGGAGTGCGTCCACCAGCCCCTCACACTCCCTCAGCCTCTGTCGAGCCTCTGCCCCGTCTGAGCTGACATTCCTGCAAAAACAGCTCCGTTAGCAAGCTGGGAGAACTACATGTATTACATCCTGTGAACAAGTCAGGTTTTAGCATTTGTCCCTTGACAGTGCGGGAGTCACAGGTACCTCAGACACCCAGAGGTGTTCTTGAAGACCGTGGTCCATTCAGCGGTCTGCAGCCTGGAGAGCTCAGTGGTTTCTCTCCTCCAGCCTGAGTGTGGAATGATGACTTCATCAGTCAGGGTCTGAAGCCCGTGGTTGATGACCGTCATCTTCAGTGGCTCATGTGAAGAGAGGTTCCATAGAGTCCCTGCATGGAAAAGAACATGAAAATGGTAGACGTTACTTCATGTCTTATGTGACAGGTTGTGTTTCTAGGAAGACTAAGAAGAAATGTATCTGTACCTGTGACTAACTCTCTGACCTCCATGCTGCTGGACTTCCTCAGCAGTCTGACTAACGCCGGGATGCCATCACAGGTCTTGATGGCCACTTTGTTATTATGATCTTTTCCATAGGATATGTTGCGCAAGGCGCCGCAGGCCTTGCGATGGACCTCAGCTTTAGGATGGTCCAGCAGCTCTACCAGTATCGGCACCCCCTTCAGCTGCCTGACCTCCTGCTTGATGCGATCGTTCTCGTAACACAGGTGCTGTAAATAGGCGGCGGCGTTGGACTTGACCGGGTCCATCGGGTGGCTGAGCATGGAGATCACCTCATGCAGGTTGGGGTCTCTCCAGCGTGGGTCTCTGCGGATGCTGTCCAGGCTGACCATGCTGCTACGTTTGTGGGGGAACTGTAGGGTCTGGGCTCGGCACATGGCCTGGAAGAAAGGGTTCAGGTTCCCCTCCAGCTGGGACATAATGGCCTCATCATAGCCACCTCTGAAGAGACAGAGAAAGGAGTGTGTGTGTGTGTGTATGTGTGTGTGTGTGTGTAGGGATCAGGACAAGGAGTACAACGGTATTGCCATGAAAATGTACATAACTATCAATCTTCTGTTTCGGCATCTGTATCATTTTACTCTTGTAAACATTCAACAGGTTAAGCGAAACAGGTTGAATGAAATTTCTGAATCTAACAGACTGCGCTTCAGAGAGTTTAACAGCATAAGAGAGTGGCTTGTACCTTTGTGAACAGCTCTGTCACTTTATATGGGCCAAGGAAAAAGCTTCTGGCAGGCAGTAACAGGTGAAACCTCCTTATTTATCGACTTTGCGGCAGGCTGCCATCCCTGATTGATACCACCTGCTACTAAACTGCTGTCCATCTGTCTTTCCTGTTCTCCAGGCTGAACTGGATAGAGGCGTCTGCTGGGCGTCTATGCAGCTATCTAACATGAACAGTCATCACTGTAGGTCCTGTGTGCTAAAATGAGGTGGAGGGTTGACTTGTATGTTATTTGATGTGTTCACTACTGTAGCAACACTTTGCATCACAACAAGACACCATTTATTTTATTGAATTATTTTTTTGTGATGCTTTTCATAGATGATTTATCTTTGCATTCAGAACTTTGAAACTGTATATCATTAGATAGGGGTCAATAAATTAAATAAAAAAATGCATTTTGATCAAACTTTGTGATGTAAATTTGGTTTACTGTAAAGTTAAATAAGTCTGCATTCAACATTTGGCCACATTTACATTTGTTGTTGTTTTCCTGTAATATCATTATGTTTTGTTTATTCCTGTTATCAATTTCAGTTGTGTCTCTGTCATTGTGATACGTCTGTTTGTTTTGAAATGAGATATTTTTCTAAGCCCACTGTTTTTTTTTATCTTGCACAAATTTGCACTCTTTCTCTTCTTTCTGTTTTTATTACTGTGTTTTATCGTTGTTTTATTACCTCAGTTTTCACTGTCCAAATGAACTAAGTAAACAAATTAATCTGCACTACATCACAGTCTTCCAGTCTCACTAAAAAGTGTGTTTCTGTGGTAAATGAGGACCGCGACTGTGAGCGCCGAACTTCTCCGTACAGAATGAACAACCAACAAATGTCAAAAATCAATGGTCTGTCTAGTGGAAAGCAGAGCATTAGCCTTTGTTAAAGGTAAACTCATTATCAGAGAATCTATTGATATTCCACTGACACAAATTAAATGTCCTTTACCTTCACTGCATATTCTCCAAGCGAAAGAACTACTTAAATGGGAGTCAAAGATTGCCCTTAAATCAATAGGGTCCCTCCCAAACCTGCCGCAGAGAACAAGGTTAGCGCAATAATCATATAATTTCCTCAAAGAGATAAGTCATTATCTACTGTAAACTATAATTGCATTGAATGAGTAAACATTCAGAGTAACAGACTGATTTACTGGTTGATGTTCTCTTGGCTCTTTTATTGTGTCCAGATGCAGGTAGAGACCGATCTGAATGTGCCTCTTGATGATCCTGGCACCATGGCAACCACACCGCAGTAAAAACAAGAGGCTTATAAAAAACATTTGCCCAGTTTCCCCTGGGGGATCATTAAAGTTTAATCTAACCCGCAGCACTGTTACCTGGTTCTCGACGGCTCCCTGAGGAGCTCCATGGTGGTGATTGGCCTGAACTGGTGGATGCCCCCCAGTGTTGGGTAGCTGGCAGCCGGGTGGTCGGTCTTCACGTCCGCGGCGTCTTCTCCCTGTTCGCCCAGGCCTTCGTCCTCAGGCTGGGTGCTGAGGCCCGAGGGAGCGTAGCTGTCCCTGGGGAAGGGCAGGGTGTAGTGCGCCCCGGGCTGGAGGGTTTTGGAGGGCCAGTAGCTGTGAAGTGCAACGCGAGAAAGGCTCCCATACCCCGCACACAGGTCGCCTCCGAGGCCTCTAAAGCTGTCAGGCAGGGTGTAGACGCTGCTCTGTGCGTCTGCGTTCGCCGGCTGGGGCTCCCCGGGCCAAGGCAGTGCGGTGCTGCCGCTGCTGGTAGCTGTGGTCGGTGTGAGGGACTCGGAGAGCTGGCTGTTTGCTGCAGGAGCGGGCGGCTCAGGAGGGTCATCTTCAACCGCCGGAGCTGGTGTGGGATCAGGTGCGTCAGACGTCTCCAGGTTAAGCTGCGTCTCTAAGGATTCTGGGGTCTCAGCCTGTTCGCCCTCCTGTTCCACAGCCTTGGAGTCCTACAATGATTAATGCACCGCAAATATAATCTCTGCAAAAGCTTAATCAGAATCTCTGTCGCTCTTTAAAATCCCATCTTGCAGAAAGCTCTCAGGGGTCACAGACTCTTCTCTCCCATTATATTGCATGCCACCAAAGAGCTGCGTTATGAGTCAGAGGAGGAACTATTTGGTCTCATTTTAGCTGAGGGATGATCAAACATATCTCTGTTAGCTATATGTTTATCCCCCCATTAAATCTGTACAGCCCACCCCAGCTCTTGTCTCCAAGGAATGATCCATCATCTTCATTCCAGCACATTCCTGGCTTTGTGCGCCACCAGTAAATAATGAATTCTTCTTGCCTGCCAATGAATAATGAGTTCCCCCTGTTGAAAATGAGTTTAGATTGGACTCTGATGAAACAAGTTGAGGTCCAGCCACTGTTGAGAAGTAGAGTAAATTGCAGGAAATTTAATTGTTTGGTTGTTTAAATTGTTTTGATTTTAACTCTTTCATTGCAGGGTGTGACCAAGACTGACTTATTGTTATTCTTAAAGCACACAAATTTGTGAAATGATCTCAGTCTGAAATACAATATCTATATTTCATTAAAATCCATGGTATCATTGCCCCAAATGACTATTTGACTTCCCAGATATATTCTAATAGCCAAACAGTTTAACTGAAAGTCATTTTTGTAGCCCACAGGACTTCTGTTGAAGAGCATTTTACAATATATTTAATGGATGTTTCATATTAAAAACACATAATGGCTCAGTCTTGGCAAGATCGGCGCAGTCCTAAGAGAAATATTACTGTTATCCTTTTCTACTACAAGAACAACACATTCTCATAAATTCTGTGATATGAGCATGAACTCTGAAACACAGATTGTGTTGCGGAGATGATTTATGTGAAGATTATGTTCCTCCACCACAAAAGGATTATATGACAATAGCACGAATTGGATATTCCATTTTCACGTGTTCGTCACATGACAAGGTTAGCTAATGGTTACGTTTAGGCAACAAAAACAACTTTGGTTAAGGTTTGGGTTAAAGGAGGGGTATCATTTGCTTTTTCAGCAATTTTATATAATTACCTGGTGTCTATAAAATACATCTGTTGATTTTTTTTTCAGTAAAATCGTATAGTTATAGCTTTAGCTATTCACTTCCCAGTGTTTGTTTCTCACCTACAAGAAAATAGGTGTTTATATAAGTAGCTTCTAATGCTAATGAGCTACTGCTCTGATTGGCTGGCCATTCTGGAAGGCCGGCCCTGCTATTAGCGCTGATTGGTCGATTTCAGACAGTCCAGTGTCTTCATGAACACTGGAGCAAAATCTTGTAAACTGGCTTGTACAAAGGGGCATGTTTTTTAATTGGTGACTCTGGGGAAACGGCATAGTAACATGATTTTGTTTTTTTACTGTGATTACTTCACGCCTCCAAGAACCAAAATCACCATAAATACTAAGAATTGTCACATCCTAGGATACCCCCCCCTTTAAGGTTTTGGTCATGGATAAGAAAAACTTGGGTTAGGGTTTGGGGTTAGGGTTAGGTTTAGGTGTGGGGTTTAGGGTTAGGGTTAGGTTAACCCTAAAACTCACAAAAAAATAAAAACTTAATTCACAGTCGAAAACTTATTCGCCTTAGTTGGGAATTAAACCCGGGTAACTACTGCCTGTTTCTTGTTGCATCCTTGCATCCTTTAATCCTTTCATAGAGGGAAAACTTATTGCTCACACTTTTCGTACATTTTAAATCATCATGCTAATTTCATTTCAAATTTCAGGAGACCAGGCTCACAGGAAATATAATTTAAGGTAGAACTACATTTGTTGTTTCAATTGTAGTCAAGGACAGAGAGTTGTATGAGTTTGAGGTCCAGAGTGAAAAAAGACAAATACATAAATGTACTGGGAAGGAGAACATTTTTTTAAGAGCCTGCATTCTCTGCCAATCTATCCTAAACATTTCTACTATTTAATACAGGAGAAGAGTTTTGTACTGTACTTGGGGCTAGCTGCAGACCAAATCTGATCAAACATAAAGGCTCGAACCTCTGTGTCTGTCTGCTGCGGGGTGTCCATCTCCATGGAGCTGTCGTTGGTGGATGTCATCATAGAGGTGTTAGAGGTGGGCGTGTCCAGCTCGTCATTGCCGGACGGGTTTTCCAGACTTGGCTCTTTAGCCTCCTGGGAAAAGGGCAGCGGAGGGGGCCCCTCTGAAGTCTGCTCCTAAACCACACACACACACATACACACACAGAAATTAGTAAGAGATGAGATGCAATGTCATAGACCAGCATCCCTCCGACCCCGCTGGAGAGAAAGATGAATTGTACACAAACGAGGAAATGATTAAAGGGTAGACGGCACCGTGATAACCCACCATTAATCTCAGAGAGACATGAATATAGAGGGATGGCAGGTATTATCTAACAGTGAGAAGAGTTGGTCCTGTTTAATTAAGTGGTTGTGGGGACTAGGGGTCTCTCCTGTGATCATCATATCCCGGTGTGCTGACCCTTCGCTTCCTAACTGCTAAAACTGACTATATACAGTATATTTCATATTTTCTCCACTGGGATTTGATGTGAGCAGCCTCTGTTATTCCCAGTAATACAGGAGTTATTTGCCATTTACCAATGCCGACTCTTGAACCAACAATGCAGCCACTGTCCTGGAATATGTGGTTATTTTAGTACTTTATACACAACTATTTCAGAGAGATTAACTAAGTTGTGCTCAAAGTCGAGGTGCTGCCTATAAATATATCAGTAAAAGTAAAATATAGACTCTATTTATTGCATTAAAACTGAACTTAACTTTTCTTCATTTTCAAAGAAATGTGCTTCGTGAACTAGAGTGTATTAATTATTCAGCAACTTGGTCTGAGACAGAACTAGAAGCAGCATTTGAGTGTGAACATTATTCATCCTGATCTTTTTTTTTTTTAACCTCACATTGATTTAAATGCATTCGCAAAAACTTGCTTCACTGGACTAATGAACTCAATAGGTATTACTTTTGAAGCTGATATCTGATAAGATAAGCTTTTTTCTGTCTTGTGGGCTGTCTGATTGCAGCAGTTGCATTTCACCACAATCAAAAAAAACAAAAAAGAAAGATTCTATAATAGAGAAAGAATCAATCAATTCCACTGCATCACTCTTAATCCAGCAAATCCGTGTTCTTATGTTGTTCAGTTGTTTCCAGTGGATAACCTGGCTCAAGGGTATTTTAATTAAGTTTACCCACTCTCTAAATCAATTTCCATCTTACAAAATTGCACGTTTTACCTCACCTGGAATTAATCAGCCTATACTGAAGTCACAGTGTGCTGGAATAAGACTGTAAGATAAAAAACAAATAAGCTGCTAAATCTCCCAAACTCCCCCATTTTCTGAGGCTGCAGCATCAAACCAAATAAGTGCTGAGAAGTGCCGAGAACTCAGCTCCACTGCATTAAATCAGGCTGCAGCGAGCAGCTCACTGAATCTACACCTAGATCTAACTCATAATGGGGAGGGAGAGCTTGATTCACTCAAAACCTCCATTTTTCAAACACAACACCCAACACAAGAGTCCTCGTCTCCGTGCAAATAAATGTGTCAGAGGGGCGGGCGGATGAAAGGGTCACACAGGAGAAAATTGGCAGTGGAGATGATCCTGGCTTGAACGCCTCTGAGGGAGGGTGATTGGACATTGTTTGGCAGTGCTGAATGAATGCCGGGCAAAAGAGAGGCAGGGTACTGCTGTCCTCTATAGACAGCTTGATTAAGGAATTGGAGGACGATAATAGGCTGGATGGGGGCCGGTCTGCTGCTGGCCGGGACACTGAGAAGACCCTGCTGTCCCTGTCTGGGTCAAGCTTCAGGGAAGGCCAGGCCACAGTGAGTCAAAGCTTATTTAAATAACTCACTGCACCATCACTAACTAAGAGGGCTCATGCAGCCAAAGAGGCTTGGCTGATGCTTCTGATTCTGACTTGGCTTTACAAATGAGACACAGTGGATAGATGTTAGGTTCAGTGATGCAGAAGACAGAATGACATGATTAGCGTCTTGTTTCAGTCAACTCTCAGCATCAAGGCCAACTGCAGTGGCGTATTATTTTTGGGAGGCTCAGAGTCTGATCTTATGCTGAGTGAGTTCAGATGTGGTGACCAGCTCAAGGGCACCACAGACACAAGCCATGTTTGATACAAATTCATTACAATGGGAGGATAACACATGAAAGAAGAGGGTGATAAAAATGGGTGCTCGCTATTGCAATATTATTACAGATCTGGGGGGCAAAGTAATTTTGTAGTGATCAAAGTTGGGAATAAATTAGTATTAGCAGCCACTTTGTCTTTATCAAACCATGGGATTGAAACAGTAATGGGTCCACAAGATAATAAAACATGACGTCAAGCCACTGATGTCAGAAGGCATTAGTCACTACTCTGTCACAACTCATCCATCCCCAGTATCTGGGTGTTGAATCAGATGTGTTCACATTGGTGCCTGTCAGTTTACAGAAGTTACTGTACATTGTAAATCAAAGTGACACTGACATGAAGGATGAATTTGAAAAAGCCTTTTTTGCATATTTCAGACTTTTCAGCTGTAGCAATACCACTGTGCATTAGCCTATTATGCAATACAAATCTGTTTATTTAAATATTTTACCTTGTTTAACCTAAATACAACCAGGCTATTTAGAGCACATACTTATTTACAATGGTGGCCCAGGGGAAAAAAGCAATACATCATGTATAGGATATCCCTTCCCAAAGTTTCTATTGAGCATTTGGAGCCTTCTTTCACTCCTGGTTACATATGCTAGATGGCTCTGATCCTCAAACAGTTAAACACTGCATGGTCAGATTTAATGTCTCTCTGACACACGGTGGCTATACATTATGGTGGGCTAGAGTTAGAGTGCGTTAGAGTGTGTGCAGCATATTCCCCCAGGGAGACGTCTCACAACCTCTCCTTATCCTTATAACGCAACCAATAATTATCCTCCTTATATCCTCCATATAAGCTTGCAACATACGCACACACATACTTACACATGCACACACACACAGGCACACACACACACACACACACATACACCTGATAAAGATGTTAGCATCATGTCCCCATGCACACAAGGAGACTGCACCGAGCAGCGGTGAGAGGCGACAGGATTGCTGTCTCCTTCACCCAGCATGACAGAGGCAGAATGCAAAGCTGTGCAAGGCTACAGTTATCTGCAGGAAAAAAAAACCTGATGAGCGGAAAAAAGAGGGAGGGTACAGAGCAAATAGAGCCATTCCACAACACACTTACCTCTTTCACTTCAGCAGGCATTGCCAAATCTTTTCTGCTTCCCCACAAATGATGAACAAGAAGCGTCCCCTATGAGACAGCGTCTGTTTTTCTGCTGCTGCTGATTTTTGCCTTCACTCTCCCTTCGAGCATTGAGGCAGTTCAAACATGAGCAGCCATCCTTCCTCCCAGCTCTCACTAACACACATCCTCTCTCTCTCTCTCTCTTCTCTCTCTCTCTCTCTCTCTCTTTCTCTCTCTCTCTCTCTCTGCCCCCCCCCCCCCCCCCCCCCCCCTCTCTATTTCTCTTTCTCACACAAATACACACTACACGCAGCATACACACAGTTGCTCAGCACAGGCATTCTCTCACATACATCCACACAGTGAGCAGGAGTGAATGCAGCACTCTCCCTCATTACAGCACTCTCCCTCTGATCTGTGCCGTTACAGCAGCAGCAGTTCATGTGTGTGCCGCTGAGCAGGGAGCTGAATCAACTTATAGTCATGTTGATCCTGTGAATGGCTTAGGGTAGGTGAGTGCGGAGCCCTGCAATCCCTGTGCTCTCCCCATTTTCTGGCAGCCCTGCTCCTTGGTGCACAGGCGGAGTAACAGGCACGCACACACAGACACAGACACACACACACACGCACACACACACTGTTCCCTGTGGGTTCACAAGCAGATGCAGCTGGAGCACAGAGAAGCCCGCACTAGCTCAGTCCTGTGTCACCCATGTGCAGGACAACCAGGGAGGAGGGAATGGACGGGAAATGGAGGGATGGGAAGGTAGATAAACAGAGAGACGCTGTATGCAGCACCAGGCAGTTCAGTCTCTCGAACAGCTTTGGTTTTCAAACCGCACAAAACAAAACAAGCCCTTTTCCCCCAAGACACCCATCATTGTCTACCCACAAATCTTCTTTATACAGTGCTGTGCTCAATTTACAGCCACTCAGTAAGTATACGAATAACACTAACAAGCAAAAGGAATTAGATATAAACGAGGATTAATTCTCCTCCAAGCTGCTCATGCCACCTAAATCCTCCACCTGCCTTTTAGACCTTGTCTCCACAAAATTATTGAAATAATTACTCCTGTCCTCGGTCCATCTCTACAATCCTCTAAATAGTTCCCTGGTATTGTTCCTGACTCATTCAGTGAAGCAGTCAAATCACTATTAAAGGAGCCTAACTCCAGCTGTAACGATCTGCAAAGATTAAAGACCGATTTCCAACACTCCACTCCCCTAAAAATGTGAGACAATGATGTAGCCTCGTAGCTTACTTGCTTTTTAAATTAAAAAGAATAAGAATCTAGGCCATCTTCCAATTTGCCATCAGAGTACTAGCACTGAGACAGCAATAATCAAAGTAACAAATGACCTGCTATTTGCCACCAACCAGGCCGTTCTTATCCAGTTGTCGTTCTTATTGATTTAAGTGCAGCCCTCTATACTGTTGATCATAACATCTTCTTGGAGCATTTAGAAATCCTTGCTGGCCTCTGCAGTACTTCTCCTAACTGGGTTTGCTCAGACCTGGCTAATAAGTTACAATTTGTCATTCTTGACAGCAACACCTCTGCCTGTTGTAAGGTTTATTTTTGGTGAACTCCTGCATTCAATTCTATGCCCTCGCTTATTTTCACTTTACACCCCCCATTATATCATTCATACATGATTTCTCCCACTCTTTTGCAAATAATAGACAACCGTACATAGCAACAAAAACTGACGAAATAACAAAGAAAATAAAGAACCTAGAATCCTGCGTGTTAGACATCAGAAGATAGGAGACAAATCTCTTCTCCTTAGTGGAAAACTGAGATTCTCCTTCTAGGCCTTTCACAGCAAAGAGCTTTGAAGTCCTCTCGCTTAATTTCAAACGAATCAGTGAAAACAATCTTTGATCCAGACCGTTCCTTTGACAGTCATATCAAAGCAACATCCAAAACAGCATATTTTCACCTTAGAAATATTTCCCAACCCAGGAAAACTGATCCATGCGTTTATTTGTTCCAGAAATGCTTACTGTAATGCACTACGCTCCCACTGTTCGATCTCCACACAGAAATACAGGTTACTGCCATTGACAGAAAATACCAATATTAAGTGTCTTAATAGGGTGTTGGCCCACCGCCAGACACCAGAATAACTTCAGTGCACCTTGGGAGAAAAACTGTCTGGAGCTCTGAGGGGGGTGACACCGTTCTTCCACAAGTAAATTGCATCATTTGGTGTTTTGATGATGGTGATGTAAAATAAAAATAAGAAGCCAATGAACACACAGGAAGGCAAGACTGCAGCGTATCATGGGAAGGTCTGAGAATGTGGTTAGCCGCATCAAAGATCTGCATGACACCAGAGAAAGGAAAAGGGCAAAGAAGATTGCTGGCAATTCTGCCCATCTGCATGCCATCACCCTTATCAATGTACACACAAACACACACACACACACACACACACACCAGACTGACGGACCTCCTGAACCCTGCTATGCTGCACATGGACACAGATATAAACTATTCAGACTATCTATCCACCTAGTTGTATTTTGTACATCTGTCACTGATGCATTGTTTGCTTATGCTGTTTATTAACATAGTAGTACCTTGCACATCTGGGACAATGCCAGTGCCGCTACACTGGTACCATTCTTCAGATGTTATGCAGAACATCTAGTCTGCACTGAATGTGTGTGCTTATGTTTGGTCCTGCACTTAGTGTGTTGACCCTGCATTGTGTACATGTCTTGTAAAATGCCAGAGGCAATTTACCAGGTCAAATTCCTTGTGCGCCCGTACTTGGTGAATTAAAGCATGCTGTCCCAGACGCAACCCCACAGCCATATATGGTTCACATCATTTCCATGCTCATCAAGCCATCTAGTGACACTGGCATCAGGGGCATTGTACTCCTATCAGGATACAGATGCTTCACCATAGGATTGAAAATGATTGCTCAGTATGACTTTATATTCACTGACATGCACCTCACCCTCTAAGGGATTCAGCGGACCTAAACGGTGCCAGGAACACACATCTCACATCGTCTCATCTCACACCACCCGAGCGCCTCCAGAGCCCATCACTCGGACCTTTACACTTATTTTGGTGTGTGTGCCACCCATTCACTCCTCCACTTGTTGAGAACAGGATGAAGGATGACTCATCTGACCGTGGGACATGTTTCCACCACTCAGTAGACCGGTGCCTGTGCTCTTTGAGTTAGGTGGTCGAGATATGAGGGATAGCGTCATGTCACCTAGGTTAAACGCCCGAGGGACTCCAGTACTTTGCAATGCAAAAACACTACGTGTATTACCGAGCTGTTCCTGTGATGGAGCAGTGCTGGTGTACCCAAAAAAGTTCACTCAGTCAAAGGACGTGGCCCCCCATCGGATCAAGCGAGCGCTATCAGAGACATTAGCGGTAAGATGTTGAAAACATGTTGTTTCCCAGGCACAATGGTCAGTAACATCAATGATAAAATCCCCCAGATATTGTCTGATCATCCAAGAATAAATCAAATCATTGTTCATGCGGGGACAAATGATACTCACAGAGAGCAGTCAGAGCTGCTAAAGCAGGATTTCATGAAATTGTTTGACAGACTTGGCCAACTAAAGATTCAATCATTTATCAGTGGTCCCCTACCAATAGTGGACAGAGGAATCAATAAGTTCAGCAGACTACTAGCACTGAACTCATGGCTTTCCACATCGTGCAGTTCAAAAGGACTGAACTGTATTAATGATTTCAATCTGTTCTGGGGACACAAAAACCTTTTCAAACCTGATGGCCTACATCCAAACAGATTGGGCTTGAAACTACTAATGGAGAATCTTCACTACTCCCTTCATCTCCCATCTGCCCCCTGCCCTAATGCGCTGCAGTCCCAATATCAGCAGCCCAAGGTCAACCACACTGAGCTGCCTCCTGTCTATCCACAACAAACAGATCACTAGCACTCTCAGAGCCAGGATATTCCATGTGACCCGCTAGAGCCGTTGAACAACTGTCGGCCCCAGTTTCTCCAGTCCTCCAGATCATCCTCCCCCCTTTCCCCCTGCTTTTTCCCTCTCCTTTCTCCCACCGGCGACCCATTGCCCACTCCTTCCTATGTAGCAGCCTTGCACACTCAAAGCTGTGCCCCCCAGCTCCATCTCTCCCCCCGGTCAAGACACCACCACAACAGCATCCCCCGCTACTTCCTCTTCCCCGGCAGTCATCCTCACCGGCTGCATCAAGTACTGTGTCAGGCCAACAGTGCTGATATCACTCCCGGAAAACATAACAACTGATATGTTCAGGGTCCCTGCTGCTGTAGAGATGGCACCCGTGACTGCTCCCATATCATGCCGGGACCCAGTGTTCTTGCTGGCCCCATTCCTGTTTTGACTAGGAACAGGCTAAATAAGATGTACTCAACTCACTCTGCAAACCTATCGAATTTGATATGTGTCCCTCATCACTCAAAATCGGGTTCAGGCCCTGTCAAAACTTCAAAATTAGCTTTACTAAATGTTAGCTCACTAACAAACAAATCATTTTTAATTAATGATCTTATTGTTAATTTTAAACTTGATTTCATGTTTTTAATGCAAACTTGGTTAGATGAAAAAAAGCAATGCTACATTTATTGAAGCATGTCCTCCAAATTACAACTTCTATCAGTCAGGCAGACGAGGGGGTGGAATAGCCACAATCTACTCAGATCAGTTTAACTGTACAAAGGTTGACCTAGGAGAGTTTTCGTCTTTTGAATATCTGGCTTTTGTCCTCAAGGCTAAAGCTCCAGTACTTATTTTAACACAGAAACAGCTTTCACCAAAATAGTCAGTGATTTGAGAATTAGCACTAATGCCAACAGGGTCTCAGTTCTGGTTCTTTTGGATTTGAGTGCAGCATTTGACACCATCGACCACAATATTCTCATAGATCGTCTGGAGAACTGGGTTGGTCTCTCTGAATGTGTCCTAAACTGGTTCAGAACTTACATTACAGGGAGGACATTTTTCATCTGTCTTGGAGATCATGTATCAGAGAAACATGATCTAACTTCTGGTGTTGCACAAGGAAGCTGTCTTGGTCCCCTGCTTTTCTCACTATACATGCTTCCATTAGGTGATATTATCAGAGAAAATAATGTCAATTTCCATAGCTATGCTGATGATACACAACTATACATTTCTGTAGAACGGAATCATGCAGATGCCTTACGCTCCCTCACTACTTGTCTATTGGCTATCAATGATGATACAATGATGATGGATGAACACAAATTTCTTAAAACTGAATAAAGATAGAATGGAGAAGACAGAAATACTTTTGGTCGGCCCCAAAGCCATAAGAGAAGAACTCTCCACAAGACTTTGGAACCTGAATCCCTCGATCAAATCAGAAGTAATAAGCCTGGGTGTTATCTTATCTTCTGATCTAAGTTTTAATTCCCATATAAACAAGGTGACCAGAACAGCATTCTTTCATCTTAGAAATATTGCCAAGGTGCGGCCCTTCCTAACCCAGAAAGATGCTGAAAAGCTAACTCACGCGTTTGTTACAAGTAGACTGGACTACTGCAACTCCCTTTTTACTGGCCTCCCTAAAATGTCTGTTGAGAGGCTTCAGCTTATCCAAAACTCTGCAGCTAGACTTTTAACAAAAACACGGAAGCGAGAGCATATCACTCTGGTTTTAGCTACATTGCACTGGCTCCCAGTGTCCTTTAGAATTGATTTTAAAGTTCTGTTACTTGTATACAAAGCTCTTAATGGCTTAGGACCAGCCTACATTACAGAATCCCGGCTGTTCTATATTCCGTCAAGAGCCCTCAGGTCTTCTACTGCTGGTTTGTTAGAAGTACAAAACCCCACTCAAAAGAAGATTGGGGGATGCAGCCTTTTTTAACTATGCTCCTAAACTGTGGAACACCCTGCCAAAGACTATTAGAGAGGCGGGCTCTGTAAGCATTTTCAAACGACTGCTAAAAACATATCTTTTCAGCTTAGCTTTTAAATAGCCTTCATTTTAACTGTTCCTGTTCAGGATCACAACAGAGCTGACGGGCAAGTACGAATTTTCATTGGTCTTGTCCGGGTAATGCTTACTTGCACAGGAGTGAACACTATATGTGGGGGGGACAGAGCTTTACCCTGTATGATTCTCATCCATCTGTGGATGGTGAGGTTTTTGACCAAGAGGAGAATCTATGATTCTCGTCTGCCTTAGGCAGTGAGATCTGACGTAAATATCAGATCAAGAGTAGAATCAGGAAGGACAGGGGAAAAGAAAAATAAAGAAAAACATATGGGTTCACTCACAATGTGCATCTAAAAGTGGGAGTATTTGTTGTGTTCTTTTATCTTTCTATTTTACTTGATTTGATTCTTTTAATGCAATGCATTTTGCTTATTCTTTTATATGAATTTTATCTTTTTATCTGTTTTTTATCTGCCTTCTATTGATGTAAAGCACTTTGAGCTGCATGTTGCGTATGAAAGGTGCTAAACAAATAAAGGTTATCATTATTATTATTATTATTATTATTACTACCCACAATGGACAGAAGCTGGATTAGCTATTATATAATGTTTATTGTAAAGCCAAGGCCTAAAAACAAAACAACCAATGAGGTCCCTTTGCAGTAAGGAGTAAAAGGCTGCTAATGTTTCATCCCTTCAAAGGATTCATAGTGAGTGTGTGGTTGTAGGGCGGACAGCCGAATGGCAGCAGCGTCGGGGTTGTAGACCACTCGCAGCTTACATTAGTCACTGCCAATAACAGTCAACCCAGCTCGTGGGGCTTATCTAATATAATTCTGCACACATGGATAAATTGTAAGATTTGCCTGTGCAAAATCAGCAAGTAGCAGGCCCATTGCTTGTGTAGATTGGCCATATGCAACTTTCATGTGCCTCCACTGACGCCCACAAGCATATCGTCGCTGTCGGGTGAAAACCTCGTAACTCCAATTATTTTTGATTTTCATGTTTTAACTTCAATTGAGGGATTCCATGCTCCTCTATGGGTTGAGAAAATTATACAACCCCTGGGTTCATGAAACCTTTTCAAAACCCACCGAATAAACTGAAAAATGCATGGCCGTAAAGCCGAAAACAAGGCTCCTTTTCTTAGTTTTTGGAAAGTTGACATTTTGGAGATTCAAGGTTTTCATCCGACAACGGTGAATGCAGTAACTACCAGGACCCCCGGCCGGCACCGCCCAGGGCGCGCCCACCAGCACCGTCCCCAGCAGCAAACCTCAGTCATGCAGGGCCGCTCACAATCCTTGGATAGTGGATAGCAGGTGCCGCGGCGCTTCTGGCTGTTCACTCCATCATCCGCCACAGCACACAGAATATCAATACACAAGATGAATCACAAGATACTAGCATGCAATTTAAACACCATAAAAAAGTGGAAAATGCAGTCATGTGACATTTGGACCATTTCACCCGCAAAAGTGTATTTATGTCAAATAAATATACACTAATATACAAATAAGGGGCTTAAGCACTGCAGCCCGACCATAATACCCCTCTCTGTGAAGTTTTCCATGGGCTGCTCTTGATGAGCCTGCCTACTAACACTTTAGATCCCAATTTGCAGCCAGAGTAATAGAAGTGATTCTGAATTGCTGGTCAGTTTTTCCTTGCGTCTCAAACCAACACACAGATGTCACGGTTGAGGAGTGTGCTTCCATTAATGGGTGCCATCTTCCCTTCAGACTTCCATGCCAGCATCACCTTAGCCAGTGTTCCTTGTGAAACATCAGCAAGTTGAGCAGTTTTCATCACTGAAGTTCCTCAGCTGGAGTGCTTATGCTAGTCCACACCCATCAGAGTTAATTTAATACTTTTATATTGTTTTGAACCCCCGCCCCAGAGCCATATCAGCTCTATGAGTGAGCAAACACTGGCTTACTGTTGATTTTACACTCTCAGAGTTAAATGGCTTCTTCTGCAGAGCCTCTTCCCTTTAGTGCAAGCTTACTGTCAGTGTCAGGAAGTCGGACATTGTCTCAGTAGTTAAGTGCAGACTCAAGGCCCATTTATTTAATGCATCCTACAATCTTCCTTAACTCCCGCCATATCAGCCATTTTCTTGTTTTGTTTACTTCACTGCTGTCTGTTTTACACACACACAAACGCACACACACAAACTCTAGCCTCATGTTGTAAAACTTGTGATGCATTTGTTCTCACTTATTAATTTGTATTTTTATGCTTTGTTACCCTGTAAAGCCCTGTGTGACAAAGCTGTTAGTAAAGTGCCTTATGAATAAATTGGGCTAACTTCACTTGATATGTAATTGGAGTAACACAGCCACAAGGTAAGTGATGGATTTCCACTATATAATTGATTTGTTTGGAGTTAATATTAATATTTGGAGTTAATATGTTTTCTCGTGTCCTGTTGCAACTGTCTCACACCATCATAACCCAAAATCACATTGATTTTCTACAGTGTTTGTAAACAGTACGAATGAATAACCGCTTTAATTTCTGGTCTGTACAGCATTCAGTGTATTGATGAGTTTGAAAGTGCAGAACAGACTGACATTTCCCCAACCACATGCCTCAGCTTTATGTGGCAATAATGCTGTTTTGTTGCTGTACACATTACAAATGGTGGAGCATTTTATCATAGCCACAGTAACTGGGTGGTAAACTGCCTCTACCATGGCTGGCCTGAATATAATTAGTGGAGCCCATTATCTATACACACAGGGAAGAACAGAGAATGTACAGTACAATGCAATACATTGGATCTGGGGAAACACATAACACAACATGCCACCCCCGCACAGAAATATCCATATTACATTACAGTGTGTAGGGTGCTGTAATAATTGCGATGAAATACCTACACAGTCTTTCATACTCAGCAGGGCATTTCACATCCATTCCCGTAGACTCTCTCACACACAGGCTCAGTCAATGCAAGATTTTCATCCTCATTAAACCCCCACACTGCCCACCTCTGCTCTGTCAGGCTGGCATGTGAAGCTGAGGCTAATTCGTGACCAGATTTTAACACAGAGGCATAACATCATCGTGAAGAGTTTGCAAAAAAAAAATAAAAAAAAAATGCTGGTTTTTCAGATGTTGCTCTCACACAGACTGCATGACAGCACACTGGAAATACCACAAAAGGTCACCATTCAGCTTCAAAACAGAAAGGGGCCTCTTTCATTTTCATATCAATTTATTCAATGATGATCTAAACATGAATTAAGTACAGACAAACTGTTGTATTTCCAGAAAGCGAACGAAAGTGAACCTGAAGTCTATAAATTCTGCTGCCTCTGGAAAGGAGCCAGTCAGCTTGAGAGTCCGTCCTCAGACTGCTAATGACAAAGCAACACCTGACGTCCTGACTTTGAGACCGACTTACTACCGCACCCGGTTGGCCAGCTTGAGGAACAGCAGTAGCTGCCAATCAGGATCACCCACATAAAAAAACAACTCCTCCTGAAGCAGCACTACTTTGGGTAAGTGCAAGTTCTACAATGGATAATACATGACACACAACTCTCCCAGAATTTTGATAAATAATGTAAATAATGTAAAATATGCCCCCCTCTGAGGGAGCAACAAGCCAGGGTACTATTTATCCAGCTCCTCCTTGTCAAGTGTCACTGCAGCAAGTGCTTAATCATACATGCAGAGCCCAGAGAGGAAATGAAATGCATCAGTGGCACTGCAGCTGAAAATGACAATCAGCCAGTTCAGTGATGCCCCTGATGATCAGGCATATCAATGAGCTGTGTGTGTGTGAGAGAGAGAGAGAGAGAGAGAGAGAGAGAGAGAGGAAGAGAAAGAGAGAGAGAGAATCCACTGCACAAATTTAGGTCAGTCTCCAACATCTGTAGAGGTTTAATAAAATATTGCGCGAGTTACAGATTGATTATATTGGTGTAATGAAATCAGCTCATGTCAAGAGGTTATCAGGAGTCCATACAGCTCAGCTGAAGCCTCGGAATTAGTCTTATTATTTTTGTTATTGTTATTGTTATTACTCATTTGGCAGCCCAGGGGTGAGAGAGGAGGGGTTCGCAATAAAATAGGAGTCAGACAAGCCACGTTGCAATATAACCTCCTGTAATAACTCGTATAGGGAAAAGGGGGGAAGGGGCAAAACAGTAACTGAGGTTCTTCCTGGATCTGAGGTTCTTACATTCGTCTGCAGAGCTTTCAGGGTCGGGCAGCTCCTCCTCCTCCTACCACCTGCAGGGACAAAAAAAGAGGAGACGAGAGCGGTGAGCCCAAGGCTGACTCCCTCTAGGTTTGGTTGTTTCCCCCTTAGTGCTGACAGCCAAAAGAGAGAGAGGGGGAGAGAACATGTATTAGACGATGTACAGCCCCAGTCCTGCAAGATTCCTCGAACCATACAGTGTCCAGGACTCACTGTGGGCTCCAAGGTCCTTACCCACCGCCAAGGAGACAGCGGTGAGGGCTTGTCTAGTTGCCGCTTGTTTCAGCGCAAAGACGGTGGCACTGTCAGTAGCTAGATAATTGTGTCCATGTCCGTGATCCAGAGGGCTGCAGGGCCTGAATTGTAAAGTAGATTGCCTGGAGCTTCCTGGGGAGCTGTCTGCGGCGCTGATCAGTCAGGCCTCTCTGGCCTGGAGGAGCTCACCTTGGTCCTGAGGGTGTCGCCTCCAGGTCTCTGCTCTCTCCTCCCAGGAGACGCCACACTCTGTTCACCACATGTATTTCAATGCAACAAGAACCAGCTACATGGCATAGTCTGTGATCCCCAGGCAGAAACTAGGGAACTAATAGTAATCATTGGTTGAAAGATCAAGACCCTTTTGTCCATCTCAAAGTCTAGACTGAAGACTAAAGATGATCAGGACTTTGCCATCAGGGTCCATAATGCTTTTGATCCGTATATATCACTTATTAAAGGACGCATACAAATTTGCTTTCATGTAATGTGGTGATTGGTGAGTTTTGATGAGGTTCTTGCCTTTACTTCTTTTATGGTGCTTTTATGGTGATTGTTTTAATGAATGTTTTATGTTTACAATGCATACTCAATACATGGTTAGTCATATCATAGGTATTGTAGTTGTATTGTTATTGTTAATAATATTGTTATTATTAGTTAGTATCAGTAGTACCACTTGCAGTTCAATGAATAGGTTGCAACATAGTTGAGACTATTGTAGACTTTAAGGACACCAACCTCCATTTAGAAATATTTGTTATGAAGACACAGTGTAAAAATAGTATGGTGTAAGATGGAGGGCTGCTCAGACACCACCATCGGCATATCATAATTTTGCCTCACACCTCTAGCTCAACGACCTGCAATCCCTCTCTACACAGCAGCCTTTATCATTACCATTTTACCCCAGGCTAGAGAGAGTGAGCGAAAGGGGAAAAGAAATACAGTGAGACAGACAGAGAGTGAGACAAGTGTGAGAAAGAACCAACATCAGAGCATCAAAAGTAATAAAAAGCCTTTAACTGGGCCATAGATTAACATATGTGTTGCAAGCCAGAGATGAATATTTGATCAATGCCCTTTAAAGTAGTTACCTCTCTAAATTTCAGTCAGCTAACATGTAGTAATTTGTATAATATCAGCTTGCCTAAGATCAAAAGAGCCAATTCTGGGGGGTTTTCTCAGTCCCATAAAATAAGGCATCAAACTGAGGTTAAAGGGATGAATGGGGACACTGAAATAGTTAGGCTCCAAGTCAAAAGGAGTGTTTGCTTTCCATTCAAAAACATACATCAGAAAAAATGTGGACAAATATATTAGACATGTGACTGCATACAAACGCTCTTATGCAGGTTTTAGGTGGGAACAACAATAGAGGACTCTGCTTAGATAAAAGAGAACAAACTGTCACTTGGAAAGTAACAGTCGGAGGATAGCCAAGGCTACTCTTTTCATTTCCTGTGCATTGTACAGATCAGAGCCCTGTGCAGCTTGCAACTGATGTTTTCAAGCCAAACCGCAGCACTCCCTCAGTATTGTCAAACTCTGTGGCTATGGCAACAATCGCTGGCAGAACAGCTCAACACTACTACTCTATTAGTGCTGCTGCCTGCAGACTACAGTGATACCCTGTGCAGCTTAGAAAATAAACTGTTTATTAGCCACCTTGGTTAGAACGGACACGCTCTGCCATTTCTGGCGCTGAAAGCGTTTATACGAGTTTTACGAGCACAGTTCTGCTACTCGTAGCAATGTTGAGCTGCACCTTTCTCAATCTCCATTTGTGCTTCACCTCACTGATCAGCCCTGAGTTCACCAAGACAGCACTGAAGATCACATAACTGTAGTGACCCTGCTGTTTTGCATACGTGCATGTCTATTGTTTCAGCTATCTGTATCTTTTCCACCCCAGGACACACCTCAAACTACAGACGTCCTAAACCTACTTCTAACCATTTGAAGTTGACAGCAGTATCTCAGTCTGGTAATACAAGGCTGGCTGCAAGTCTGCTCAATGTCCATTCCTGTGGACCCTGATGCATGAGCCTGAATAAACTTGGATGTCAATCCGCTGCCCGTCTACTGAGAGATTATTGACTCTGGTCCCATTGATGCTCTACGGACTGTTAAGCTATTGAGCCTGTTATCAAACTGCAGCTCCATATCTTCAACACAACAACTATGTGAGGACAAAGAAGTATTTTTGACATTTCAAGGTACTACCGGCTCTATTTGTCATTAGGCAGTAGTATAGACAATAAATAAATCCAGTCATTATCAAGTTTATAATGCCACTCGCATTAATGCGACAGGCTGTTTGAATGCCTTACCAGAATGCCTTTATCATAAGTGTAGAAACAAATAATTGTGATTGATTACAGTCATTAACTAGATCGATCAAGTCACCTATAAAAACTTGGATTGCATGATACCTCCCTGTGTTTGGGCACACATCACACATCTATAATATCTGCTGTGCATTTCTTTTTACGGTGAATTTTGTTTTTCTCTTCTGAAGGTTATATGGTATGGGGTTGTTTGAGTTTACCCTTTAGCCCTAAATAAACTAAAGATCATGAAAACGTTTCTCGTATGACTTCTTTATTTAAGTTGCTGTTAAGTCAGTTGATAAACATGACTTGTGAAGACGCTGAAAGATAAATTGCTAGGGTCCCTGTATAGATGAGGAATTGAAGGTATAGCTCAAAGATATCAAGCAAAAGAGATAGCAAACAACCAACTACATTTCTGATAGGCAAATGTACTGTAAATTAAGAAATTATATGGTGCTATGAAACTATGGTAAAGTATGATAGTTAAAACTGTCAAGCACTTTGAATGATATTATGGGCAAACATTGCAAATCAACTCCATCTTTCCCGGAACCTGGAAGGATAATTCATCACTGAACCTTATGATATTTACAATCACCTTAACAGCTGCTTCCCCTGTAAAGTAAAGCATTCACAAACAGTTTCTGGAGACTCAGGCATGTGCTCAGTCTGCTCGGTCGTCTGATGTAAGAGCCCATCTTAGGATCTGGGAGGATATTTGAAATATGGGGTGGGGGGTCATGTGATCTTAGGGGAACTAACCCAGCGAAGCATGGGAGGAGTTTCCTGGTGTCCAGCCGCCATGAATCACAGTCTTTAGCACTTTTTGAATTTGCATGGCAATGCATAGGGGTCTGGACGCAAGCCTATCCACGACTGATTCACTGATGTAATTTCTCGCCCCAAACGATTGGTTGGTGTTAGTTGTCAGTAATCAAAATCTTTGACCAATCACAGTAGCAAAGCAGACTGACATAATCTGGAATCATGGATCATGGTGGCGTTCACTTCCGCGCTTTTACACATGCTGATTGTTCCTGTTTTAATTAATCGATGCAATAAAAAAGGACTGACAAAATCGTAAAATCTAGCTTGCTATCATCCAATTCCTTTGGCGCTACCATTTTGGTAGTAGTTGTCGCGTTCTGTAACACTCGTCATAAGTAAGTTTGTCCCGCCTACATCAACCATCCAATCAGGTATGTTTGACAGTATGCGTCCAGACCCCTATGAATCGTCATTCAAATTGAAAAAGTTCTAAGGACTCATGCGATTCATGGGGGCTGGACACCAGGCTAAGGGATGAGTACGATAGGGAAGTTACTGTGCTTTTGCACAGGGATTTGACACCAGAGCAGCTGTGTGCTCTCACAGCGGTTAAGAAGTGTTGCATCCATGCCAAGGCAGCTAACACAGTCCCGGCTCTAGCCTTTTTAGGACCCAAGCGTAAATGTCTCAGGGGGCCCCTTGGGGAGGGTCAGCGCAGCAGCGTGGAACATTTCTTGTATTTACAGGTCAAAGAAGAGCTATTTGCTGTAAGTGCTGTATTTATTATCTAGTAATACAATAAATGACTATTCCTCTGCTCTCCTGAAAAGTGAGAGAAGGTAAAAATGACATTAGTACTCAGACGTTTTATGTATGGTCCAATAGAGCCTTCAAAACCTTTGTCTCCTGCTTTTTGTTGCAAACTCATCAATGATGCCATCATAGCACAGCTGTTGACCTGAGGTAGGTTTTGATGAGCTTTAACTTTGAAAAGCTTCTTTCTGCTGTGGCTACACTGTTTTTTAGCTGCTTATTCTCATGAACCTTTGTCAACAATTCCAGCGCAGTCATCATCTGTGATGGAAGATCGGATGGCAATGGATATTATGGCAACTGTCTGCAACTGTGTTAAAAAAAAAAAAATTCCAAGTTCTTAAGTGCATCACTTACTGGCTCATCAGCTGCTTCTTAAGAAAAATGTTTCTTTGTGTTTCTGAGCATTTTCTGCTCTGTTCATCTCCTGACACATGTCCTTGGCAGCTGAGAGGGCAACAAACCCTGAACCTCTGTACTCTCTGAGGGATCCTTTGGCCTCCAGGTGCATTGAGGAGGATTGCAGGGGTTTGTTGACCTGATTGATGATGGTAAGGATGACACACCAGACCACAGCGCTGATGTGAAAGTCTAAAACCTTAACCAGAGACAGGGAGACAGTTTTGAATGAGAAAATCCGTAACACTAAAGATGGCGGCACTGACGATGCAAGACATGCCATCAGCAAAACAGGCGCATATTGACGCACCTTTGTGTGCATATCATAAAGAAAATCCACCACTCATACTTTCAGGTTTACGTAGCTGCAGAACTTTGTTATTTACGACAACTGATGCAAGTGGGGGGCAACAGCACTGAGACAACTTTGACAATAATGTGAAATAACATTTTAATAACATGATATTCCCAGATGTTACCGTCAGCTTCCTACTGTGGACTGCATGCATGACATGCATGCAAGACAAGTCCGTAAACTGGACGTCGTAGTGCGTCGTAGTCTTTCCGTTTCGTTGAGCAGTGGATGGCACTGTGTACAAGCATCATCAGTAAGTGGAAAGAAGACGTTTTTCTGTGACAACAGTGTCCTTCGGAGCAAATTTTAACACTCCATGTTATATACAATTCATCAGTGTTCCTAAATATGAAATGTTGATGATAATGATAATATGCATGTCAGAACGTTAGATACAGATGACTCCCCATTCAAAGAGATAGGAGTCTTGTCTTATTAGTCACAAATTTAATGGAGTTACCAAGATGGCGCCCGAGTGAACAGATTCTCTCAAAGGGTCTTTGACTTTAACGTTTGCTAGCTATGTGGCAACAGTAACACTTTGCTGCATGTGCAGAATTACTCTGTATTAACTTCTGAATTAATGCATTGTGCTAGTTGAAAAGGTTCAAAATGGATTTCAAAGTAATGTTGTTCATTAGCTATCAACAGCTAACGTTGAACACAACAACAAATCAATAGGCTACATATTATCCAACATCCCACCTCTCCTGAAAGTTCTGGGACTCTCCTGTAAATGACCATTAGCTCCCTGAATTTTTAATCCTCTTCTTTCTCCCTGTGTCTTTCTCCCTCCCAGTGTGCTTAACGCTCCCTGGTTGGTTCCTATTTTGTCAGTCTTGTTAGCTGACCTGTCATTTACATGTGGGTGGCTTAACAAACCGTGAAATGTACTCGACTTCCTCTGTCTGTCAAACTGCTGCCGCTATCCAAAATATCAACATGGCCGAAAAAGAAAAATAATAAAATCCACTTCTCATCTGACTACATAAAGGTGTACCTCTGCCTGAAGCCCGTCAAAACAAAGCAAGTTTTGCCGGCTGCTGTGTCTGCAACAATGATTTTTCTGTCGCCCGCGGTGGTTTGAATGATTGTAAACACATTGAGGTGAGTTTAGAGTAACCTTAAGAATCAGGTCGGGTCTCATGCGCAGGAAAACCTGAGCTGTGTTGTGTGCATGATGGTGTAGGCTAGTAAAACTTGCTAGATTACATGCAAGCCTGGAGCGGTGAACTGAAAACTGTTTTCTCTCATTTCTCTATGAACCACATTTTCATATTTATTATTATTTCACCCCTTAATTTATGCAAAATCCCCATAAAATTAAGGGAGTTATTAATGGGGGAGATCCCATCGAAACCTCCTTAAACACTCCCTTAATCTTGACTCCTTACTTTCTAATTAAATGAAAAATTCAAGGTGACAGGAACTTTAATTATTATCTAATAACTCATTAATAACCCTGTAAACCATACACGAAAGGCATGAAAAATCTCTTAATTATTAGTGTTTCTGTGAATCAACCCATGAATAAATCCCTTGTAAACCCATGATACTAACCTTACTTTACTTACTTACATACTTTCATGTTTAATTCATGTTTATGTACTGAAGAAATTAAGGACATTTCAGGGATAAAATTAAGGGGTTTGGTTTCGTAGTGTTTGATAGGGAACAGGAAACCAAGTTAGATGAAATTGCTTTAACATGAACGAAGGCCTAACAGACCTGAAGAGATAATGAATTATGAAAATAATGAATTATTTTATGCTATCTTATCTACCTGTGCTGCCTATCAATTTTAAGTGGTGTGTTATTAAGATGGAGTACAATCCTGTACCATTTACAGAGAGGAAGAGAAGGTCAAACTTTATGAGATGAGCAGCAGGAAATGAAAAAATTATTATGGATTGCAATGAAAAAACAATTAACAAGTACCTGAAGCATTTATCAGAGGTGACAAGAGCAGCAGACTGTACAGATAAGAGCAAGAATGACACAGACTGGAGAAAAAATCCTCCGACAACTAACCCTGCACTCGCCGCATATTGTCAGGTCAGTCACTCTCCTGCCTGAAATCATTTTTTTTACGGTGGGATATCTGTAACCGACGTTAGCGAACACTGGGGTTAGCTAACGAGCTAATGAGCTAGCTAGCAGCAAGCTAGCCATCAACAGTTATGTTCACTTTTATTCAATAAAAATGTTGTTATAATCACAGCAGAAAAACAGCACTTCTCAAGGAAGTTAGATACCTCAGAGTTAATACTGATGCATATGGGGGCATCCTGACTCAGGATACCTGTCATACACCAGGTGAACCCCAATTGCGACATCCTGGGGTCGAATGATCTGGCCCAGGACCTTCTCTCTCCTGGCCCTTATTGTCTCTCTTCACTATTAGCTATCCAATTAAGGAAAAATGCCCAAACATATAATCTTTAAAAAAAAAAAAAAAAAACAGTACTTGTACTTGAGTATGGCATGTAACACAGGTGATCACAATATTTTAATCCACAGATTAAAACACTGGGTTGGTCTGTCTAGCTCAGTTTTATAATGGATTGGAATATACGTGAAATGCAATCTGTACATGCTTCCGCTCTAATAATTATGGTTCACAACTTTATGGGTCATTACCCCTGGGGATTTTAGTCCTGCTAAATCAGTGATTGACTACATGGTATAAACCTGTGGATGTCCCAAAACTTTCTTAACAAAGATAAGATAAGTCTGAGGTTCTTGTTTTGGGCACAAGGGCACAGAGAAAGTGAATCTCTGCTTACTTAGATTCCCTGTCTTTGAAGTGCAGAAACCATGGTGTGATTATAGATGTTGCGCTGAACATCCATGGTCATATTAACAGCATCCCTAGAACAGCTTTCTATCACTCAAAATGTTTTCCAAAGTCAGACGTTTTCTGTGATAGACTCTGAAAGACTCTAAAAAACGTGTGCATGCCTTTACTTCAAGGAGCCTACAATAAACAATTGTGGCACCCTATTTTCTGGTCTTCCAAAAGAAAAAGAAAATGCTGAATGCTGCAGCAAGTGTCTGAACGAGGAAAAGAAAAACTGAACACATTACACCTGTAGTTAGATTGCTGCACTTGCATCCAGTAAGCATAAGGGTTGACTTTGGCTTTCTGCTGCTTGTCTACAAAGCTCTAAATGGCCTGGCAGCACAATACATTTCAGACTTGGTTAGCAGGTACGAGCCAAGTCGATCCCTCCGGTCTTGTGGCACTGGAACGTGGTTTGAAGGATGAAATCAGAAGCTGGCAAACCTGCTCTCCAGCCAGCCAGAGGACCTGAGGTGCCCCAACACTAACCTCTCTCAAAACCAGGTCTAAACAGCCTAAGATTAGATTTGATCTGTGTGTGAGTGGTGTGTGTGTGTGTGTGTGTGTGTGTGTGTGTGTGTGTGTGTGTCTACTCGCGCATGTGCCCTTGATCAGATTTTTTAGGGGCATTTTGGTCCTTTTTAGGTGCAATAATTCTATTGAACTATGAAATAATACATCTGAATTGCATATTTGCACATAAACACCTCAATTTGTGCCACTATGGTTTGTTTTTATTTTAAATCATAACAAACCACACATCCCACACTTCTTTCCCACTGCTGGAAACTTGTGACGGGTCTTACAGAAGAGGATGACGCCGTTTTCCCCACTCTCTGTACCCCACCAGTCCATCTTACATAAAAATATGAATGTGCTTTTCGAAAAATGCCCAAAATGATATATGCCGTTTTGTTCCAGGTGTTAAAATACATAACGGCATAACTGCAGCTTGTTCACATTTTCCCTGCTGGGATCCAGTGCGATGCCTTTGAAGGTTCCTGTCCTAAAGCGGTCTTTGGCATCACTGACTCTCCTGGTGTCGTCTTCATGGCCTCCAACACCTCCATTGATCTCCTGAGTGGCATCCATCAGGGACGTGCTCCTGCTCTCAAAAGTAAGTGAAAAGACTGTTATTAGCCTTAATTATGTTGTTTACATTTCACGTAACTTATTTTACATTAAAAGCAAAGCCTGGTTTCTCACCTGCAGTTTAAGCGAGAGGCTCACGCAGCACACATCTCGTTGTTGCTATGTCTTTAACGAAGCCAGTGCAGGCGAGACGTTTTATCATCCCACTGAATTTCTTGCGCTCCACATCAGAGCGCGTACGGTCTTCAGAGGCCTTCCTCATCTGCTCTGCCAAGGCTGGGAAATCTTTCCAGACGGCTTTCACACTGCTGAAGCTCCTAGCAGCCCAGCAGATGGTAAATATTTGTCAGATTTTCAGCAGGCTGATGTTGGTTTGGGTGGCAGCGTCAGCGAGCAGCCAGGCATTTTTGGGAGGCTGGTGGTAAAATGTGCTGTATACAACTTTGATATGAGTATTTCAAAGGGGTTTCAGCCTGTAGCCGGGTTCAGTGCATCATGCGCTGCCAACTCCAGTCTGTGAGCAAGGCATTGCACACTCAGAGGGGAAGGGAAATCTCTTCAGCCTTGTGATCAGGCCGCTCTCTCTCTCTCCCTGTCGTCACCGAGGTTCCATCTGTAGCGATGCTGATCAGGTGGGACAAATACTCAATGTCAAAGTCTGCCTCCAAAAGCTTGATATACAAACTCCTGTTGTTCCCATATTCAGCTCAAGAAATATGTTCTCCACCTCACCATCACATAACACCATCATGTAAGCTTTTGTCCACAGTAAGACTGATCCACAATCAAAAAAAAGATTTTTATGTAAAGCACATTGACAAAAATGTGCTATACCATTACAGTTTTACTTGACATGACTCACTAAGGCCAGTATGTCCATGTATACAATATGCATCTGAACTTTAAATAAGAAGTTGCTATCATGTTGTAATGTTTAAGAAGACAATGAATTGTATTTGGCACAATTCTCTAAGCAGCGATCCTCAGTTAAATGTATTCATAAATGCTGTGAATAAATGCAGCACATGTTTAAGTTAGACTGTAATTTGTCATGACCTAAACATATTGATGAAATCATGGTAAAGTTTGCTGTCACCAAATTCAATCAGACAGGTGTTTCGGGTTGTTTTAGGCTGTCACATTTGTCTCATAATTAGCTACAATTTGCACAAAAGTGGAATGTCTTGTCATTCATTGCTTACACATAAAAGATGTAAACTCTATGCATGATTGTCTCTCCGGCCTCAAGAAAATAAAAGTTTGTTACTACAAATATTTCTGTCACAAAGACTCCAAATGACTAATGAGCCTATTCTACAGTTGAAGGCCAGCCAGAGGAGCAGACGTTTGTTGCTGTCTGTAACAGCAGAATGCCAAGCCTGTCATGTGATTCGTCATCTGACCCTAACCTTTTGATGCATGAAGAATACCAAATGATCACCCCAAACAGGTGCTTTTCTGTCCTGCAGGTTAATCTCTGGGGGCAGAAAAACTTCATACTTTGTTTTTCTTTAAGATTATTTTTGTTGCCATTTGCCTTTATTAGATAGTTGAAAGGGGAGAGAGACGGAAGATTCTCAGTAATAATAATAATAGCAGTAATAATTATAAGAAGAAGAAGAAACATGAATGATGGATTCCTGTAGGATGTTGAAGTGGAATGGACACAGGACACATTTTCCCACCTCCTCTTTGGTCTTTAGCACTCCTTATACCACCTGTCATCCCCTAGATGTTGCTTTTGGGCATTTTACACACAATAGCAGCATCTGCTGGATCTCGGTGGCTGCCCAATTTATATGATGCACACAGCACTACCACCTCCTGAAACCGTTCGCTAGAGGGTGCCATGTGCAAATACATTGCAGAAAAGGGCATTGCAGAGGCAAATTAAACCTCTCCACCACACTACTGTATTTCCCCACACCACATAAATACCTTCTGTTCTGGCTTGCTTCATTCTTACCTTATTTATTAGTGACCCCCAAATCTGCTTAGACTTGTTTGTTTTTGTTTGTTCTGTAATACAATAGTATCACCACTATATAAATACATGTATATATAATTTCCCCCCGGGGACAATAAACTAACTAACTATATGCATTGTAGCAGTTTAAAATGGGACTGGGTTTTAGGTTAAAGAATTGCTGTGATGTCTTCGCACTTTGACCCTGCCCACTATTTTTGTAAAGCATGACATCTATTGTACACTGAGCTAAAATAATGGGATTATTAAGGGATTATGCAAGTATGAGATATGATGTTGTCGTAATGCAACTGAAATGAAATCTGAATGTTCTTTGAAGCAAGATTGATGACCAAAACTAAAATACAACTTTGCTTCTGCTGCTAGAGCTCTAGGTGCTTTTGACATCTATGTTTCAGTTTATTTTTCATTTTTCCTTTAACTGTCTGAGTTATCTGTTATGGTCCTGTGCAGGTGGCAATAAAACTATTCCAGAGTGAATACCATTCACACTCAAGACAAACCAGCAGAAAAGGGAATGATAAAAAAAAATTAACAAATCAATTTTATTCATACAAACAACTACAAAATATTACTAAATAGGGATTTTTCATCAGGAGACAAATGAAGTAGATAATGTGGTATTACATTGTTTCACAAAAGCAATATCAAAACACATAGAAACAAACAATAAGGTCATCTATAATATATAATATAAGAGGAGGCACGGCTATCCTGAGAATCACCTTTTTGGATTAACAAGAGTCAAGAGAAACTGACATGTGTAAGAATATTCTAAAAAAGTTTACCCTTCACTGCACATTTATGTTCCTCACACACCCTCCCACACAGGAACGTCCCAAACAGCCTCTTATTTACAAAGTATTTGGGAACTGTGAAGACTGCGACTAACACTGCATAGAGGTGTCTTTCACACCATTGGAAACAAGGAGTATATCTTACTTCAGGACCCCCAGGGTGACTGAGTCCGTCCCCTCGGAGGAGTAGGACAGTGAGGATCGTTTTGTGGTGCCGTAGGAGGCGTAGGGGGAGGCGGAGGAGGAGGGCATACGGGGCAGGGTGGACGTTGAGGAGGGGAGGGGTTGAGTCTGTCTGTCTGGAGGACAGTAGGAGGAGGTGGAGGAGGAGGGTATACGGGGCAGGGTGGATGTTGAGGAGGGGAGGGGTTGAGTCTGTCTGTCTGGAGGACAGTAGGAGGAGGTGGAGGAGGAGGGCATACGGGGCAGAGTGGATGTTGAGGAGGGGAGGGGTTGAGTCTGTCTGTCTGGAGGACAGTAAGCTGGAGAGGAAGACCTGCCCTTGCTGTGCAGGCTGCTGCTGCTGCTGCTCTGCAGCGGGGAGCTAGATGTTTTTGGGCCTCGGGTAAGAGAAGACGTAGAGGAGCTGGAGAGGGGTGAACTCCTTATCCCATAACCGAGTATACCAGTACTCATCAAAAATTCCCGGGAGCCGTAGGCCGGAGGGGTCGGTCCCCGGGAGCCTGGGGGTCGGATGCTGTCTGGAGGGAGGCTCCGCCTGCTGGGGATGTCATAGACACCCACGTCTGGGCCGTACAGGGCCTGGGATCTGGCTTGCAGACGCAGCATCCTCTCCCTCTCTTCCAGCTCCCTTCGCTCCTGGATAGATGCCATGATGGTTTTTGACAGGTTGTCATAGCGCGCAGCAGCAGACTTCTGAGGAGTCAAACCCTGCGGGCCGAGATCCCGGGCCGTCAGACCCTGCGAAGTGATATCTCGCAAGGTCAGACCAGGAGGGGTGAGGTCTCGCGATGTTATGCCTTGGGGTGCGAGGTCCCGCGGCATCAGCCCTTGGAAAGCGGGAGAAGGGTCTCTTTGAATGAAACCCTGTAAGGAGGGTGAGGGGTCCCGCGAGGTGAGACCCTGCAGAGAAGGAGATGGGTCTCTGGGCTGGGGAGACTGTCTGGTGACGCCCATAAACACCGGACTGTAGGCATGAGGAGGAGGCCGCTGCACCACAGACCCGTCTGCGCCCAGGGTCATGAAGTGGGGGTGGTAGCCCATTGGAGGACCCCCTCTCTGTGCCAGGAGCTGAGGGTCTCCAGGGTTCATGAGGTTATCATAGGAAAGACTGCTGCTGCGGCTGGCCAGCACGCTGGAAGGGGAGAAGAGGCCTGGCGGGGGATTGGACACCAGACCCTCAGAGTGCATAACAGGCAGCTGGGACTTGCTGCCGTGGCGATAGCTGTGTTTGAGGGTGAGGGAGCGCGAGTTGAGCGTCAGCGAGTTCAGCAGCAGTGGGCTGGACATAGGGTTGATCTGGAAAGGGGGCTGGACAGACAAGCTGTCCGGCTGGCTGCCTCTCCCGGGGCTGTGTTTAGACTCGCTGTGGAGGTCTGGACTTTTCTTATTCCCTTGCTGCTCTGATGTCTTCAACAGCTAAACAACAACACAAAAACCACACAGCAACGTGTGTCAGAGACTAGTCAAAACACTGAACCAGACAACCGTTTCAGATAATGAGGATCACATTCCTACAGTATAACAAGTGAATATCAGACTGAAAAACACCTGCTCCGGAGGAATGGGTGATGACCCTCTGGATATCGCCTCTAGGACCGGTCGTAGCTGTGGCACAGTTGGAATGGATGCAGGAACGATGGTTTTGGTGTGGTGTCCCATCTCTGAAAAAGTGGTTAGATTGTGACTATTTATTGAAAATGTCTCAAAACATATAGTGGCAACTTGTGAACGTAATATCTAGGCAGATATAGCAATCCTATAAACAAATCCACAAATACAGGTCAGCAATGAAACCACTGCTTACAGAATAGATCCTCAAATCTTTGTCTCTATATAAGCGTGTATATACAGTATATATACACGCTTATATATATATACGCTTATATATGTATATATATATATATATATATACACACACTTATATATATACTTATGTGTATATATATATATATAGATATATATATATATATACTTTCTATAGAAATATGGATTGATCAGTGCCGTGTCTGGTTATCAGACTATATGTGAGATCCTACCATCCAGGGCAGCTAGCTGGCTCTTCAGCAGACCGTGGTCGGGTTTGGGCGGCAGCGGTGGTGGAGTGTTCAGCCGCTTGACGTCCGACAACTCAAGAGTGCCAGCTGAGGAACGCTGGCAGAAGAAAACAACAGGAGGACATGAGAGATCTAATTATATTCCTTAATAGCTGAGGTCATGATCCTCAGGTGAAGATATGTGAGGAAATATTTCCTGTGACCGGAACATTCTCGTAATCTGTGCATGTATACTTTATTTTGGAGATTGTGACTCTGTATCCCGTTGTCCCTGACTTTCACTGGTATCTGCCTGTCGATCTCTGGTCTCAGGAACGGAGGCTGAACACGGACCGCTGTTTTCTTACAGGGCCTCGCTGTGTACCTGGGGCGACGGGACAGAGAGAGAGCAAAGTGACAGTCAGTGAGTTACAAGTTAATTGTAAATGCTGCAGAGAAAGTAGAGAATGTCTCTTACTTTGGAGAGATGGGACTGCAAATCAGATATTCCAGGTTGTTACAACAACCTCGCGTAAAAGGATTTACTCCTCCTTGAAACTTCCCAGTTACCTGCGGGAGCATAAGTAAACATAAGTACACAAATTGTATTGTTATATACTTGTAAACACATTATGCATTAGGTATACTTTCCATATTTCCATAGGATGATACATTGGAATAATGCCATTGGAAAGTGTTATCAATCTGTCTAAAAGCTCACTAATTCACTAATTTTAATAAATACATGCCACTGCACTTAGTAGTTTTACATCAGGTAAATCAGACTGACCTGTTCATTGGTGGTGCGTCCTCTGGACACCAGGTACAGATGGAACCCAGTCAGGCCGAGCACCGGGATGAGAAACAGCCCTGATATACTTATCACAACCAAACTAGACATGCTGTCAAGGAAAACTGTCTTGCATTAGTCTTGAATTGTCCACATTTACACACAGAAATACACACATCATATACACACTGCCCGTCAAAAGTTTGGGGACACTTACTATTTGATTTTGTTCAATGAAGACGTAAGGAAAAAAATGCCAGCAATGTTTTTGTTAACATAAAATAGCTATTTACTAATACTGTGAATATATTTATTAAACATTCATCCCTTCTTTGGTATGAAGAGAAGGTTTTGCCTCTGGGACGTCCTGCAAGAGGAACGCCTTTAAAAACTGACTGTTCGCAGTGTGCAGCAGTTACAGCTGCTAAGGGAGGTTTTTTTTTTTTTTGATGAACACATCATTTAATTGTTTTAGTGTTATCATCACAAATATTAGTATGTTTTTCTCAAACTAAACCTAGTTAGTCTTTAATGGGGTTAGGTTATTGCAAACCGTCAAAGCCAACATGCTTATTTATTAAACATTTTCAAAAGCTAGGGTGTCCCCAAACTTTGGATGGGCAGAGTATAGAAACACACACCACACACACACACCACACACACACACACACACACACACACACACACATACACACACATACAGTGAGTGTGTGTAAGGATACGTGACAGTGCAGTGCAGCTTCCATAAGTCTTCCATGTGGTTTAGGACATAGAGGAGGCCAAAGGTGAACACACCCACCATATGCACGGTCAGTGACAGCAGAAATAGAAAGAAGTAGCGGTAGTTTCGCCTCCCAATGCAGTTGTTCACCCAGGGACAGTGATGATCAAAGTCCTACAAGCAGTTTATGAAAAAGACAAATGAACAAGGAATGAGTTCCCTCAAAGGAGGAAAACAGAACATAATAGCACTGGGTCTAAATCAAATATTTTGCAGCAGTATTGCAAAGCAGACTGAAGTGTTGATGGTCATGAATGATGCATATGCGTCTAATGATGCAACCAAAAAGCAAGCATTAACTAGAGGATCAGTTACTTTGGGAATATTCACTGTGCTGTCTAAACACACTTTGTTTAACACAGGCTGTCTGAAACCTTTTCAGATTTCATTTCTGCAGAGACCACAAAGGATCTGAGAAAAGGATTAACCTGATTAATGGGATCTCTCTCCCTCCCTCCATCACCCTCTGTCCATCATTCACTCTCCACCCTGCAGAAATCCCCCTCTTTATTTACTCCTCCCCACACACTGCTACTCTCTCTTCCCCACTCATAAGCCCTGCTCGCTTTACTCTTTCCCTCTGTTCAACCATGTGCTTTATTTTCTTACCCCTGCCACTCATTTCCCCCATTTAAATCCCCGACCCAATGTTTTTTCTACACCCTCCCTGGTATCTAGTTTTTCTTACCGTCACTGCCACTATTGATTTTGCCCGTCCTTTCCTCCTCCCTTCCCTAAATCTATCCATCCTTCCCTCCACTAACCTCCACACAGTGATCACAGACGCTGCAGTGGGAGCAGCGTGGCGGTCTGTAGAAATGACACGAAGCGCACCACTTCATCCGGACCTGGACCCCCTTCACTTCCACATTCTTATACAGCGGAGCACGGAAGTCGTCGTCCTTGTCCTCATCCTCGTTAGCTGGAACCGACATATATATATGAAATTGTGAATAATAATAACAAACACTTTTAGAAAAAAAAACGTGATCTTCCCTAAAAGTAACGTAACTTGTGACTACTAACCCATTGGGAGTACACCTGCATCCATAAAGGTTGCCATGGTGAAGTTGGCCAGCACAAAGAGGAAGAGGGTGGCACAGCATGGCGGCACAGCGGGGGAGATGGTCACTGCCAGCCACGGGCACCTGAACACACACAGGAGGAACTTTTTACCGTACTTTCCGTTTAGTGTGATACAAGTTAATTCGAAGGACAGTTCATGGTACAAATACAGGGCATGAGAGATTTTTGATCTTGCATTTTATGGTATCCATCGATTAGAGGTTGAAGTTAAAACTAATCACTGCTAAAACAAAAATTCTTAGGGATAAACATCATCCCGTAAAGCGTTTATTCTGATGGGAGCGGTGACTGACAAACGGGAAACGCTCTCATGTTTGAAATGTAAGATAATGGTGTTTGTGTAGCATTTACTGGTCTGTTTACCACTGCCAGCAACAAAGGATTAAGTGACTGATTAAATGATGATCTCTTAGCAGAGTGTTGATGCACTCTGCAGTATAGACACTCTATGCTACACAATGAGGCCAGTCTGGACACTTGTAATGGCTTATTGGATGTGGAAGCCATAATAGCAAATATCATTTCAGAAGTCTAGAGTGTCTACTGAAGCCCTGCAGTTTAGGATATCAGGTTGTTACATTACTGTTGTGTTGTGAAAACCAGAAATGCCCTCGGAAGACTGCTTGTGTTGTCGCAGGATGGTCTGGTTTATGTAAAAAGACATGCAATGCAATGCAAATAATGTGCTTTTTGTCTTTAATGAAGTAGCCTTTGCATGTTATTGTTGTAATAGCAGTGACCATAATAAGCAGTCAAATGGCTGTAATAAAGCCGTCCAGCTAGAGCAATACTGTAATGACTGAATATGCAATAATTTACTGAGTGTGCCTTTGAAAGAAGAAAAACCAATTATAATGAAAACTGATGTTTAACTTTTAATTTTTTAATCATACGATTTCACCAAAGGACAATTGTCTCAGTCTGTGAATTGTGCACATAGTAACATAAGAACCATAATTGCCTCTAAACCTCTTTAACCTATAGAAAAGCTTTTTGTGTATATATGACCTCAAATCTTAGAGAGCCATTATATCTTTTCCCCCCAACTCAATCGCTGTGCGTGGCTAGAAGTGCTGAATTAAACTGAATGGGAGTATGATTATATCTGTACAGTGTGAGATTAGAGGGTGGGGTAGTGTAATCAGGTTATAGTGGTAGACAGACAGGGGAAGGTTCACTGGATTATATTAACAGTGTTTGATTGAATGCCACGTTTTTAACCTATATACTGTATGGGAATTTTCTATTTGAATACTTAAAAGTTACATACAATGTCTTGGCATGGTAATTGAGTATCTCTATCAGTAGTGATACATAGTAAAATATTATGCAGCATCTTCTGTGAAGTCTCTCATGTATAATGAGTTACAGGACTGCTGCATGCAAACAGTGTAACTCGTGTGTAAAACATGTGTAAAACTGATTTACTTCACATGACATCCGCCATACAAATTTATTCAGCTGTAACTTCAAAGGCATCAACACCTGTGAGTGATAAATACAATGGAATACACTCCATCTCAAGTGAAAACACTAACAGAATAAAGAGTTTTGCACCTCAGTCACAGGCCTCATCCCAGTCCAGCTCCAATTCCCAAACCCCCTGGTCGGTTTTAGGCTGTGGGGGAGGGGCACCCCCGCCCCCCTAGAGGAATGCCTGGTGATGCCATGCCAGCTGCAAACCCAGTAATCCCTGGATTATGAACTCTGGATTACAGACCATTCTGCCAGTCCAGTGCATTGTGGAATCCTCACATTAGACACTGGACACACCGAGCATGCAGTCAAGACTCACCATGCGTCACACAACACGCTACACTACTATGGGATAAGCCCAATAGAGTCAATACTGGTCGTCTGTAACTGCAAAAGACCCTCTGCCACAATAAGACACTGCTACAACATTCATAACCTTAGTCTGGGGATTCAATTCATGAAGAAACATTGGACATACACCAGATTTTCTTCATTGATGTGAGCAAATTTAACATAATCAAATTATGAAAACCTTAAGAACCAGTGAATTGTGCTACAAAAAGATTAAGGAGCATAATATGATCCCCCCTAAAGCTGCTATGTAGGATTTGTATCCAAGTCCTTTTCACTAAATATGGTCATGTTTGACATGTGCTTAAACTGTCATAGCTGATCAGTTACATTAAGCTGTGTAACACACGCTGCGTAGTTAACTCTGGGCAACAGCACCCCTCTCATCAAACTATAAAAGATCTTTAAAAGCTTAGGTGAGCCCAACTAAAAAGGTTAATTCAGAGGACTGAGCTGAATAAGCCAGACCTCCTTTACAGTGAGATCTATCAAAGAGGGATTTGATCTGTCATTTCAGCCAATCATATTTCATGCTGAAGCAGCATGACTAATTTGTTGGAATAACTTGAAGTCAAACTGTGGCAGTTGATTCCCACTTTACTCAGCCTTTAAAGTCCTCTAGCCTTTAGCTTCAAATGTTACGTTAAGTTTTATCTATTTCACTAGATTCACAAAAACAAATGAGCTCAATATGGTGAGATTACAATTACAAAATACAATGCCGAATAAGCCCAGTCCCAGAGTGTGGATGAAACAGAGAAGGTGAGCAGGGAGCCTGTAAGAGGTCATCCCACTGATTTCTTGTGGAAGGGATTACAGTGCGGATGCCTGTGCATGGGCGGCCCGCCTCCATCGTTGGTTTGAGACCATCTGGACTGCGGGGAAGGACAGTTCATTACACTGCAGTGTGGCAAGACAAGCCCCACCTAATGAAACGGCGCAGGCAGAGCTGTATTAAATCACACAGAACGGTAAGCTGCTCTGCAATCTGCACACTGGCTGTCCTCGTCCCAGCAGTGGGTCAGTGGCACAGGCAGCACACGGGCGGTCAGACAGCGAGCTCAGCACTGCTGGCAGCCAAGGCTCCTTCGCTGTGGAGAGATTTGTTGCTATTACTGCTGAGAGATTTGTGAAATATGGTAAAAGACTGATAACTGTCATCACCGCTATGTCTATCAAAGATTTCTATACGTAACATCAGTGCACAACATCGCCAGTAAACAAATCCACTCACAACATCTCTAGAAATACAACTCAATCTGACAAACTGTACAGACATCAATTAGGTACAACAGAACTCATATTTCTCTGAATCTCAGACTTCTGAAGTGCCAGTTTACTGAGCAGGTATAATGGACAAAACATGTGGCAACGCATAGCTCAGCGGCCCAGGACCCAAACTATGTGCTCACAATGTCGTGGGTTCAAGTCTGGCTCATGATCTGTGTCTCATGTCATCCACCCTCTCCTCCACCAGTCCTATCTTCACTGCACACTATCCAATAAACTCCTTAAAGCATGTGGCAGTGCAAAAAATATAAATTCTATCATTTTAATGGTTGAGCTTTTTCTGGTAACGCAAAACCATTTAAGCTGCAAATTAGACAGTACAACATAATTCAGAATGATCATGAATCTATGTTTTATATTTTGAATAAGCTTTTGGCATATTATTGCAATACATTTGAGTATTCTGAACACACAGTTCTGTAACTGGATAAACAAGGTCCTGTACCTGTAAAGATCATAGTAATAAGTGGCATTTCTCCAGAGGCCTTTGGTCTTTGCTGGGCGGAGGTGGCCTGCCTCAGTTAACAATGCAAAACAGTAAGCGCTAACATAGACAACATTTCAAGGCCTGAAGAACAAAAGCAGGAAGCAGAAGCTGATGAATCTTATCAGGCAAAAGGAAGACTGAAAGCCTCTAGTTTTAAAGGTCCTTTTCAAACTCAATCAAAGTTGCGATGGAAATACAAATAGAAGCGTGCACTTATGCAAACACACACAGAACACCAGATGCACAGACGATGATCTTTGCAAAAAGTAGTGCCAGCTGTACTTGACTATTACTTGATAAATAAAACGATAGCCAGTGCATACTCTCTCTGCTTTACCACTTCTCTTCCCCCCTTGTTTAAATAAATTGTTTAAGTGTTTATGGCTATCAAAACTGACACACCAAAGTGAAGAGGTAAACTTAGGGAACATGAATATTGACATGAGGACACAGGGCTTGACTGGCACTCACTTATGATACTGTGATTCACAATATCCAGGGTAAAGGCAAGGTTGACATTATCACGGATGACAAGCAATGTCCCTTTCACTCAGCGTTACCAAGGTGGGGTCGGACGGAGCGTGGCACCTGTCCATCTCTGCTGCTGGAGGAAGGGAGGCGCTGCAGCTGCTGACTTGGCAGATAAACAGGATATAAACTAGCTTTTGCTGGCAGTTGACAAAGTACTGACTTGCTGCCGATTTTCTCCTGAAAGACAATTATTCTAACCTTGTGTTTTATGCTGATAAGAATGGCCTTAAGTCTCCATACTCCATACCAAACAAACAGCCAAACTAAACTACAGACATTATGGCAGAATGTCACACTGTCGACCAGTTAGTGGGTGAGGCTTTGGACTATTTTCTCTCATGGCGGATGGATATTTTCAGAGAGCACAGAGACAAATACTGTGGGGTTGTTTTGAGCCGAGGAACTTGGAGACATTTTAGGATTTCTTCTACTGGGCTGAGTTAATTAAAAAAATGCTTTATATCATATAAAGTCCTGATCATTTCAGCTCAAACGCAGCCCAAGTCTCATCCCAAACAGATCACACATTCATACTACTATCCTCACAAGTCTGATGATATTACTAGGTTAGAGTCCCAATTAAAACGAACTCTTTTCAATCTGTCACATCAGCAGGCCGAACAATATAAAGAAGCGTCACTCAGCCTGTTTTCATCTAGCTGCAGCAGGCTGTTAAGACATTTTAGCATTAGCATACAGCTAAATCAATGTAAATCAATGGGATAAATATGGGATATGGTAACAGTGATTTTGCTTATAATTGTCCTTATTCATTCACTTTCCCATCAAATGGTGATTTGCACTCTTAAACCTTCCTGTGTTTATATTTGAATATAGAGTATCAATGGAGTATGAAGTGAGGACATTAGGCATGATGTCTGTTTAGACTTGCAGAGTCATTAGATTAAAACTGTTTGACACACTTAACCTTCCCTACTATACAGTTTAATCTAGCCTGATGTCCTTAACACCAAACAAAATTAACTTTAAAATAGTCTATTTCCAACAAACACAAGGAATTTTACATTCCTGTCCTGGAGCTGTAAAGTGTGACATTAAAAATAACAAAAATTATGTTAAATAACTCTTTCAAGGCTTTCTTTACATTGTTGAAGAGTATAAACTCACTGTCTAACATAAAGTACTGTTAAGAAAACATAATGGGGTGGAGTGTGGACACAAATCTATCCAGGTCCAGGACTAAACATTGCTTGGGGTTTCCCAGTGGCAGAGAAACCTGCTTTGCTTTTTATAGAGAAAATCAGTCCAAAGGGGGTACAGTACTGTAAATATTTAAGTGGGTTTGGACTCATCTTCAAATAGCTAATAGTAAATTCAAAGATTTCAGACTCCATTTTTCCCAGATGGGGGATCACATGGCATTGACCAAAGGATCCTAATCCCATACTCCCAATCCGGTGGCAGAATCCAACAGTGCGGAGCTGGAGAATACAGGAGAAACTAGGACAGATATGGCTACTGGGGTCAAGGGTCAGCAGACTTAGCGTAGAGCTGCTGTGGTTTCAGCCCATCAATAGTGGGGATCTTCGTTTCGCTCCATATCTAAATAAGGGTGCTTTCATTTATGACCCTGACATTTTCTCCCTAGTCCTTAATCATAAATACATGCTTTAGAAATGGAACTGTTTTGAGATAAATTGACTGTCTGAAGTCTAGGAAATATGTCGGACTGACCTGCAGCATTCACATTGGACTTATTTAGTAATAAAGTGCGAAATTATAGCAACTTTTTCCTGCAGGCCAGTGTTGGCTACAAATGGTACGAGGCATGAGCTGAGTCTTTTCAATCTTCCCCTAGATGTCTCTTTCCTTGTAAATAGGTCAGTACAAGGAGACTAAAATTAACTATTCTAACACTTTCCAAAACACTATATTAAAACTCAACACACAACTGATTCTTACACACACTTTGTGCTGCGTTTAAAGACACACTGTGCGCTCATCTGACTTCTTCCAGCTAAATTCCTGACAGATACGGCTCATAATCACATTTTGATGTATGCTGATGGTGGGTAGCTTATCCTCTAAACTGTGCTTACTCCGAGTCCTCAGGCTGCAGTGGAGTGCAGAGCATTATGGGCAGGCACCCAGGACTGGACTCAGAGCCAATCAGGTCAGATTTTAGTGTGTTTGCCAACAGAGTGAAGCGAGTGAAAAATAAGAAATGGTGCTCTTTTCACATCTTTTTTTAGAGAGTGAGTTCAAAATGATTTTTTTTTCTCCCCCATTTTTAATATTTGTTTCAGCTACACAACTTCTTTTGAATTAAACTGGGGGATAAGATAAAATCAAAAATAAGAAGAAAATTGTTTAGGCACTATACCATTCAACTTAAATGGCAACTTGGTGAATACAGTGAATGAATGGGTGTGGATGCCATAGATGCCATGGATGCCCAACATGTGGAACACTTCAGAGTCTCAAAATACAATTCACTTCGAAAAGACCACTACAAAACATAGCAAAAAAAATATTTGTTATTTTTAATGAAAGGATACATGACGCATGAACAGACGGACGAACAGACAAGGATGGATGGATGGATGGATGATTTCGGCGTGCACGTGAACTGCGGGACATTGGCCCGGTTCGGGACAAAAACAAACAGTGCATGTCACCAACTTTTCATTTTCGGGCACACGCGGGTTAACTCACGTGAAGACGAAGAACAAGGTGGTGGACCCGACGAGGAGGCAGGCGGCTGTGGAAACCGGGATGAAGGCGCTGGGTTTCAGCCTGTCGGCGCCGCTGGCGGGCATCCTGTCCGTCCCACAGGCATCAGAGTCTCATCCTAACGAAAGCGACAACACGGGTCGGGTTACAAGTGCTGGTGGGTGAGTATGTCGGACCCCCGCCTAGCTTCATCCACCGCAGAGCGCAGGGAGACGAAAGCATAGTCGAAAAAGAAGAGTGAAAGAAAGAAACTGCCCGCTGCTTAATACTCCTGCGTCCCGTCCGTCTGTCCCGGCCGAGCGGCAGCGCGCAGACCCCGGCTCGGATTTATCCTAAAGGTGGAGCTTTAGAGATGAATCACGTGAAGCGCTACTACACTGTAGCCTACTCTGGGACCCCCTGCTGTGACCTAATGATCTGAAATTATTTAGCCTAAAAATAAATAAATAAAAACTATGATAAAAGCTGTTATTTCTGCCACACCATTTCAGATATAGCGTTTATAAAATCAGTTAGGATCATGTTTTTGTTAGCGAGAAATGTCATCAGTATCATGCAAAATTCCCACTGATCAAGAAAAAAAAAATCTCACTGTTATCAATCAGTTATTGCTCTGTCTGTTAAATTGACGTTGTAGTTTACATTTGGGTTTTACAGTATCATCAGGTTGAAATGTCTTGTTGGCATTACAAGGCAAACTCTTGCGCTTAAGTATAGCCAACCTATATACTGTAAACTTACAGGAGCTTACATTATATTTTGTTTGTGGCTCTTTAGGGACTTTCACAGTTGCACTTGCTCAATGGGAGATTCAAATTCTGCTTTTGTATCTGTTTACTACATTTTTTTGTTCACTCTTCAGTTAGTTTTATCAGTCACTTTACTACTTTTTTGGTTTGTTCAGCCATGTGGTGGACCTACCATGAGAAAAAAACAAGTCAGTCTCAGTGGGACTACCTTCTTCATAATAGCTTTGTTTTAAAAGTAAGACGTTGTTTGAGCCCTACAGCACAACTGGGCTGGGCTTGTTAGCTTCCCCTATAAATATCCTTAGACCAAAGCATCCCACAACACAAGGTTACAGGAAGAGCGTTCAGCAGGAAAACTGTAACACTGTTGGAACATCCTTTATTTAAGAGTGAAGGTTAAGAGAGGTAGGCCTGAATAATGATGGATGCAGAGGAGTGGATTGAATCCATCATCAGAGCACTCATGTTTCTGGCAGGGATCCTGGGAAACAACTGGCTGGCCTTCCGCTCGCTCCCTGGGCACAAGAGTCCAATCCGCACCAACGAGGTGCTTTTCCTCAACCTGGCTGTCTCCAACCTCATCACCAACTACCTGGTGGACTTACCCGACACCATAGCGGACTTTGCTGACCGATGGTTCCTGGGAGAAACTTTCTGCGGCGTGTTTCGTTTTTGCGCCGACCTGTCGGAGACCAGCAGCATCTACACCACCTTCTTCATCAGTGTGTTCTGGTACCAGAAGCTGGTCGGCTCCCTGAAGCGGGGAGGGGCACCGGTGCGGCTGGACAGCCTCCGCCTGGTGGCCTGGCTGCTGGCTGGAAGCTGGACGGTGGCTGTGGTCTTCGGCATCCCGCACTTTTTCTTTGTTGCAGTGGAGGGGGCGAACGAGAGCCACGAAGACTGCATAGATGTCTTCCCTAGTCCGTTCGCCATGCAGACCTACGAGGTGTTGTATCTAACCCTGGCTAATGCAATCCCTCTCGCTGGGATAGTATACGCCAGTGTCCAGATTGTCATCACTCTGCTGCAAAACCAGAGGCGCATACAGGGCCACAACTCCGACACCAAAGATATGGCCAAGGATGACAGCAAAGATCATGAGAGAAGCATCAGCACCGTCTCTGGTCCAGGCTCCTCCAGCGATCACAGAGATACTCCGTCCCTTTCCAACGTTCACACTAGCATGCCGGGTTCCTCCTGTCCTGATGAGGGACCCTCAGGCCACAGCTCCCCCAGCTCCCCCCTCAACGGAGAAGCTAACAGAGAGAACAGAGTTGGAGCTCCACCAAGTCTCTTGAGGCCCAGCCAGCCGCCAGCTAAGTCCAGTCCAAGCTCAAGCACTCAGGTGAGGGCAGCCAAGAGTGTGGTGGCTGTAGCCAGCGTGTTCCTGGTCTGCTGGCTGACTCATCTCCTGCTGCGCATCACCAACAACATCCACACTTCTTCAATAGTGGTGGAGGTGGCCAGCTATATTGCAGCCTCGTACACCTGCATCATCCCTTACATATTCCTGCATGGGGTGAAAAAACTGTCCTGCTCCTGCAGAGGGTAGACCAAAGCTCTTTTCAGTATCAGCTCTGATGTGTTGCTCTGTTCTGCGTTAGATCAGTTGCTCTTAGAGGAACATCAAGATTATCCGACTATAGTCTGAAAGAGTCTGGCACATTCCCTTCATAAACAGTAACTTTGAATTGGGTTCCTCTTATTCCACTTATTACAGGTTTCCCTCATTTGACAAACCAGACACGGAGAAAGCTACCAGAAAAGATCTGTCACTGCCCTATAGATAAAATAGCAATATTTTACCTACCATCTTTTATACTTTGTTGTGTTGCATCATGACAAAATAATAATTGCTGCTGATTTTAACATCTGTACTGATGATACATCAAATGAATGATTTTTGCTGAATGAGTTTTTTTTATTTAAAACAGCATGTCTGCGACCCAACCCACATCCATGGCCATACCTTAGATTTAATTACTCTTTGACTGAATATATAGTCTCTGGTTTTGGAAGACTTTTGTCTCTCACTTGTCACTAAAGTACTGTTCACTCTTACATCTTCAATGTTCAAGGTGCTCAAAGATTTTCCTCCCTGTCATATGAGTCATATGTGGCTCAGCTGTCCCACACAAATGATCTGTTAAATTGCTTCAGTGATTGTTGTCCTTCAGCCTTTCATGCTATTGCTCCACTAAAAACTAGATGCAAATCCATCCGTACATGCCCTCGGATAAATGAAAGCATCCGCTGCCTGAAAAGGGATTGTAGAGGAGCTGAACAGAAGTGGAAAAGTACTAAGCTCCCGGTCCATTACGAGCACATGAAGGACTTATTAATATCATAAACACAAAATATTCAAGATGCAAGCACAAATTATTTCTCTGGGCTACTCTCTACCAATCAGCATAATCCCAGGTTTTTGTTCAGTACTACTGATCGATTTGTCTCTGTTTTCTCAAATGTTGACTTTTTAGAGAAGATTAAGGACATTAGATCTGGAATTTCCCAACCCATTTTTTTTTACCAATTTATCCTGTCATCTAAATACTCAGTCAGTTTAGGCTGATCTTCCTTAAAGAACTTGCAGATATTATTTCACATGAGACCGTCTTCCAGCCCCCTTGACATTATACCAACCCAATTACTGTTAGAAGTTTTAGACGCTATAGGACTGAGCTAATTGCTCTCTGTTGTCAACAGCTCTCTGTCCTCTGGTTGTGTCCATGATTACTGTGACAGCTTGTGTTCAACCTCTTCTAAAAAATCCTGGAATTGATCCTTCTGCTCTCAATATACACCCAATTCAAAATGACCCCTTATTTGTAAAATCCTAGTGAAGGTTGAATCAAGTCATCTCCTGAAGAGAAATGAGAGAAATTTCAGACTGTTTTCCATCAGCAGCACAGCAGAAACAATATCTTGCTGGACCTAAGTGCAGAACTTGATACTGCAGATCATCGTATTCTTATATAGACAGATTGAAGCAGTGGGTTGATATTTCAGGGACCACCTTAAACTGGTTCTCTTCATACTTGACTTCATACTTGAAATTCCTTGTGTCCACTGATGGCTATTTCTCCTCTCCGTCCATGTTAAAGTGTGGTGTGCCACAAGGATCAATTGTCTGATTATTCTCCCTGTGTGTTTCCTACAGGTCACTTAATTAGGCGTCATGGCATCTCCTTCCATTGCTATGCTGACGATACCCAGTTGTACCTCTCGGTCAAGCTGAGTGAACTAAAAAGTTGGCCTCTCTGCATAACTGTCGGATCTTAATGTCTAGACCCCAATTTTATTTTTACAATTAAATTCAGACAAAACTAAAATCCTTGTTTGTTTCCAGTCAAATAACACCTGCTCTTGGTCCTAATAGGGGTCCTGTTTGACCAAAGCCTTTATATTGACCAACACACTAAAACGTTTTATCAGATGAGGAACGTTGCATAGGCTTCAAACATTTTTTTTATCATCTCAACAACATTATAAATGAGGGGTCACCCTCAATGGTTTTTTGTGAAATAAAGGTTTGAATGAATGTTCACTGGATTTAAGTTCTACAGGACTATGGTTCTTGTACTATATATATATATATATATATACACACACACACACACACACACACACATATATATATATATATACTGTATATAGGTTGTTTTGGTTTGTTTTTGGGAGGTGGGCATTGAGAGCCTATACTTTAGACAGGCAGACAAGATAATTGGAGGCTGATTGGAGAAGCAGTCAGTCTGTCTAATTATATACACCTACTGTATGTTTGTAGCCTCCTGTATGTTTCATTGTTTTTTTCATAATAGTGTATTTTGAATAATAAAGGTGTTTTAACTTTATACAGAGGAGAGTACCTTGGATTTTTTCTTCTTTTTTTCTATATTAAAAAGTTTGTTCAGTCATACTTTTCCCATCTCTGGAACTGGGGGGACAAACATCACTTCTTGAAATTTACTTTTATCAGAGGGCCTTTTTATAGTCTTTGGCTTTTACTCATTTTTATCCTTGTTGCCCTGTCCTTATTGTGTTTGCTGTATCCCTATGGCTGGGACTATTCATTTTTATTACCATTTTATCTCATTGTTTTGTTATTTTTACATAGCCTAAAGCTGCTTTAAAGAGAGAAATCAACTCAGCATCAAGTCAAAATTATTTTATTTTCCATAAGACTAAAAGTGAAGCACAACATTCTCTACGTCAGTGGAGAAAAAGCCCCTTAGCAATTACTGTCCTGTTGGTGATGAGCTCAAGGAAGCCTGAGTGCCATTTTCAATTAAAGATAATTATGTCAACACAACAGTCAGGATATTTAGTCCTTCATTATTGGCCTCCTTCTGCAGTGTCTCATAATTATCAACCCATAACATTATAATGCTGCTTTCTGCTGATAATCATTTGTAAAACGGAACACAAAACTGCATCTCTCAACCAAGACAACTAGTTTTTGTGTAGTGTGTTGTTCGCCATACAACTTCATACAGAAAAACAATGACAAAAAGGTTTTATTTCTTTGTAAAAACAGTTGAAAATTATCTCTCATTGCAGGCCAATATTCTCCGTATAGCACTGTAAACAGCACCATATGTTTAAAAAAAAAAAAAAAAAGGTATCCGAGTTAGAATTTTGTTCGTTCAAAACATTTACAATCACAAAATCACTCATTCACAACTTACAACTGCACTGTTCAATTTATCAGCCTAGCAGACAAAATTATCACTCTGAATAACACAAAAATAAGGTTTAGTATGTGATAAACCTTTGGCAGCAGAAACGCCATTATGGCTAAGATATGTACATGATTACAATATCCAACTTTTAACTGCGTATTTTGTTTAGAGGAAATAAAAAAGTAGAAAAATGCTACTTTGTCAAGTGTTACAATTGAACATTAAACACCCTAGATTCACCAAGTGGATTTGAATCTAAATATCCCAGATCAATCATCTACAATAAGTGCATTTTCAATATATCCGATCACTGACCTGGAATTCAGAATGGGCAGAAGCTCAATTTCATGGTTTTGTGATGACGGGCTTCTCGAATATCTTTTCAGTTTCAGTTTTATCTCAAACAGCTGCTATCTGAACCCAATGCAAATTAACAGCCAACACTGTGTTGCTTTCCAAAGATATATTTCAGCGTAACGTTTTGGCTTCTAACAAAATGCACACATTAAATAAGTTATAAAACGGGGTCTCCACTGCAGAGGGACAGGTGGTCTTTCACGTCTCCACCAGAAAACTCAACTGTAGTCTGTTCTCGTTGTCCCTTAAGCACTTGGCAATCCATCACACAACAGTAAACAAAGCAGCAAAAACTATTGTGGGATAAAAACTCATGTTGTGCTTGTTGATCGCCTAAACGTATTTTAATGAGCTGTTTAAGGCCAACAGTGCTAGGTCCAGTGGTCTCCTGTCCCCTCATCCGCTGATGCCGGCTCTCTGTGTCCTCAGTGAACTTTCTCCAGCTTGGCCTGCAGGGCCTTGAAGTTGCCAATGGTTTGTTGAAGGGCCGAGTTTGGGCTGAGAGACTGCAGCTCCACAAGGTAACCACAGATGTTGTCAAGACACACGTTAGTGAAGCGTCGTCTGAAATAAAATGAGTGAAAATTAGTCATTAAAAAAAAACAAGTTTGTCCTGGAACAGGCTTTCGTGATATTCGTTCATTTTTGAAGAGTATTTCAGAGGTCAAAAGGGAAAAAAATATCTTAAACCTCTGATAATAATGACTGAAGCTTGTTTGTCTAAGTTAAACTCCACTTTAATGTATAGACAAGACATAATTGATGCTGATGGACACAACGCTGGTTGTTGCAGGGATTGAACCATGGACCTTGTGGGTCACGGCACGGTCTCTCTACCCACTAGGCCGCCGTGTTGCCCGCTGCAGGCCAGCAGCTGAAACCAGGCGACCAAGACAGTGATTTACCTGTCGTAGGTTGGTACTCTGCTGGGGTCGTCCACATATCCTGACAGAAGCACGTGGATACACTCTACCAGGTGGAGAGGCTTCTTCAGGCGCTGCCAGCAGGGATCCTACAGGCAGACGACGGTGGTTTATGGATTAATTAAGTCTCACAGACAATTTAATGTTTTTTACTACAACATCCACTCCTAGTAACAGTAATACGTCTGTTCAAGCACTTTTAAAGCAATATTCCACTTAGTTTTAACATGGCACTTGACCATAATAAAACCATAATAAAAACTTGTCACCAAGATCAGATGCAGGAGGAAACCAAGAGGAATATTGCTTTAACAAACTTACAAAAATTCTGTGTTTAAAAATGCTATGCATTTAATCTGGACAGGTGTACCCGTGTTTTGAAGAGTTGGTCATAGACCTCCAGAAGACGAGGCAGCTGCACTCCAATCTCCTGCATGGTGAAGGTGACAAAGCCCACGTCCCAGTTCAGGCGACACACCTCCTGCTCCAGGAACTTAACTAGGAACTCTGGGAGCACGAGGCAGACAGGTACTTGTTAGCAAAGTATACTCAGTAATGTGGGGAAAAGTGTTTTGCTCTCAGTGTAATTGATTCTGCATGTGTGCGTGTATAAAGTATGTATGGCAATAAATCTTTGTCTCCCCATGGCAGACAAGTTTGAACAGGCCAATTATAAGAGGAGGATAATTATGCAATTTCCCAGAACGCCTGCATGACCCTACAAACATGCAGCACAGAGACGTGTTGACATAAACGATGCATCAGGCAAGTCTAATTACATTACTGTTAACAAAATAGTGAGCTGGAAAATTCAAACGATCAGGAGAGGGAAAATTGAACTTAATTACAGGTAGATGCGGATGCTTACCTAGAGGGAAGTATCTTGGGGTTCCAGCATAAATCTTTCCCAGTGACACCAGTTTCAAACTGAGAGCCCTCATCCTGTCTGCGGGGCTCATGGCTACACTGTCTCCCAGTTCTGAAAGACGGGACAGATGACGCTCATCACCGACATGCAGTGCACTTTACAGCACAGTAATGGCATCATCCACAGTTTTGGTAAAAGGCTCAATTTGTCCAAGGTGTTTTAAAGACATTTTACAAACCTTTCTCCATGATCTCCTGCCACAGCGAGTGCACCAGTATTGGATCGGAGTGTCCAGCGCAGTGAATGATGGCCAGCTTGCACTCAGACAACTTAAAATGGTCCGCAAACTCCCCATAGAGCTACACAGAAGAACATAACAGTGTTTATTAACATTTCTTATTCCCTGTATAAAAAAAGCCCCATAATTTATCCATTACCCCTGGTTAGCTGTTCATTAAAGTCTCCAATAAATGAACTCTCATTACTTTTAATTCCTGGAAATCCATGTATCTTGGTGACCTCATGCTGCACCAGTAGGCATAAATATAAATTCCAACCAATAAAACCATCACAGATTTGTGAACAGTCACACCCCTCCATCCCTCCCATCAAATAAAACTGCCTTTGTCTGCCTGACTGATATTCCTTTGGTTTACACTTCTGCATGATCCCTCACTGTGTTATGTCCCACCCCAACATCCTGTTTCAAGGGGAAATACATCAAATCAAGGAAGTAAAGATGCCATTTCATTGGGTCTTTAATTAACATGTTTACAATCCTTTATTCCTGATCACCATTGTCCTAACATTGCGTGTTACCTTGGTAATGTCCATGAGCTCCGAGTCCAACTGAGAGATGACACTCTTCACTGAGGGATGCTGGGAGTATTGTCTGATCAGGGTCTCCTGAATCTGTACTTGGATACGCACCAGCTAGAACAGGGGGAAGCAGAGAAACAGAAAACCTCTAAGTGACGACAAAGTAACAGCATTCACACACTCACTTGACATCAAATTCAAGGACTTTTCAATGACTTTCAAGGTCCTGTTGAGATTCAAGGACTCAAAATTGGCCTGTTTTTAGCTAAGACATGACATTGGTCAGAATTAGACAACATGGAAGCCTAATTTTTATGGTCATGTGAACTCATTTTCTGAAGTCATCTTCTCATGGTCTTGTGAAGACAAGAAATCCTGGTGACATCCTTTATTTTAAAACTGATGCTATATCAGCACAAATCTCCATCACAGGGTTTTCCTCAAGATGAGAAGTGCTGATCCTAGAACGGACGGTGAGAGGTCCAGAGTCGAATATTGATGGATTTTTTAACCATTTGTTTTCAAACCTTTAAGGCCTCATTTTATTTATCAAATCTAGTTCCTGCGGTGTGGTCACTGCCCCGTGTACCTCCATCTTCTCCTCCAGCTCATGAAGAAACTCTCCATCGGCTCCCTGGGCTGAGATGCAGGAGGAACTCTTCGCAGACAGGATGGCTCTGGAAATGTACTCCAAACGCTGCTTCAGGGAGATCTCAGTGCTGCATGGTCACAGAGAAAAAAGCAAGTAAATTAGTTTGTTTTTTTGTTTTTTTATAATGCTTTCACTTCACTTAAAACATGCATACCTACATAGGAGATCACAAACAATTATGCACCAACATTGGCTGCACTGGGTAATGTCATGCTTAAAATTTGAACTAGACTAAAAATCACATTTCTAAGCTCCTCTGTCCACCAGGCAGCTCAGTTTAGCTAGCAGCAAGAAACAAGACGCTTGTGGCTACTGAAGTCTTGTTTGAACCATGGTGCACTTTTGTTAAAAGTTGAAACAATTTTAACTTCCAGCACTAGGCGCACACACACCATGCTAAGATCTCAGCACTGTCAGGAACAAACAATTGAAAATCATAATAGTAATGTAGACAACACTGAATGTCAGTAGTAACCAGGATGTGTTGGAGGTTGTTCATAAACATACGAAAAACATGCTAAGAAGTGAAAATGTTCTACTAGAATTAAACTTAAGATGCTGTGTCTGTGTCTGTGTGTGTGTGTGTGTGTGTGTGTGTGTGTGTGTGTGTGTGTGTGTGTGTGTGTGTGTGTGTGTGTGTGTGTGTGTGTGTGTGTGTGTGTGTGTGTGTGGACAAACCTGTGCATGTCAGCAAGGCGAGCCAGGACATGAGCTGCCTTGCCAAAGCTACGGCTCTTCTCATAGTAGCGCCACAACAGGTCCATGTTGCGGACCTTACTCTGGTCCTGCTTGATCATGTGCATCAGGTGTTCCTCCAGGTACGGAGAATTTACCTGGACCACAGAGACAATAAAGACCATCAGACAGAAACCATGCTATCGTGCTGAGAATGTTAGCAGACACAATTTACTCATGTATATAGACACATACAAAAACATGTAAGATTCAAATGTTCACAAAAATACACACTGTGATGAAATGATTAATCAATCGACAGAAAAGTGATAATTTATAATTCTGATATCCATTTTAGTCATTTATCAAGCAAAAATACCAAACATTTGCTTTTCTCTGTTTCATATGATTATAAAATGCATACTTTGGGTTTTTTTACTTTGGCTGCCGGTCAGACTAAGTACACTCTAACACACACACACACACAAGGGATGTTAATGATTAATCAACAATCGATTAATCACCATTAATAATTTGATCGATTAAGCATATATTAAATCGATAATGTACATTATGTGCCATTTCTCATTTTTTTCAGAAACGATTTACCGCCAAAAGGGCGCAATTTAACTTTCACCGCCTATACAGAGGAAGGAGAAAGCCAAGCAAGCGGACGGAAGCATAACACCCGAAAAGACAACAGTGTTCATTGGAAACATTGTAATACAAAGTTGAAATACAGCAACTCTACAAGCACAATGAAAGAGAATGCATTCCCCCGGCTGGCGAAGTTGGTGCGACACTATTTGTGTCCCGACCCGGGACAGCTGTTCCCCCGGAGCATGTGTTTCAGTGGATGGACTGACTGTCACCAGGCTGTGCACTGGACTCATCCCTGACCACGTAGATACGCTCTTATTCTTAAATAAATCAGTAGATTGTTGTGCCATTGTTTCCAATACATAAACTGAGGCAGCGCCACAATATCGGCACGGCCGGCACAACATAAACAGTTAATCAATGTATAGAAATTGATCTAAATCGCTCTGTAATGCATCTAATGTGCACATCACGTCATGTCTGTCATTTGGCGATGCAGTAGCTCTGTACTCAACCTGACAGTCCGTCTCCCATTCTGAAAACGTTCGTAAAAAAAATATAAAATTCCACAATTTCTCCGAACTCGCATGTGTTGTAACAGTAAAGAGTAACTTGATACTTTTCAATCAGACAATTCTAACGCTGCTCAACACTCAGAAAGTTAACATGAGTGCAGTGCAGAGACTTCATTGCATATTCCACCAGTTTGGTTCCATTGGACACAATGTAAAGGCAATTTAAAGTAATGAACCCTAAAGAAAGTACATTTTCAGCCTGTGGGAAACACTGACGTCCGTTGTTGGGGGTCCTGACTCTTTTGAATTATGCTTGGTTGAGTAACTTGTTGAGTAGGCTTAAAGACAGGTGTAAAAACACGCATTTTGTATTTTGTATGTCAAAAGCTGTTTTTTACATAATGATTAATCGATTAATTGGTCATTAACGTGACCGACGATCGATTAAGGAGATTTCTGAAAATTTGCATCCCTAACACACACACACACACACACACACACACACTCAAGGCCTGAGCAGATACCTCCAGCAGCTTGTCAGTTTGGTCGGCCTGGATCAGCCAGTTGTAGAGGGCGATGTGAAACAGCTCGTCCTGCGACCTCTGGGCCAAACCAAGCATCTGCTCAAACTGCAAGAGAGCGGAGAACCATATCATTATATATGCAAATCATTTACACTGCGGCCGGACACATGCGTCAGCTGTCCCCTTGTTACTCACATGGGCAGTAGCTTCTTCATTACTGAGCATGTTGGGGTCAGAGGTCATGACAGGAGGCCCAGGCTGCTTCGGGACGCTGGGGGACTGAGGGGCGGCCTTGCTCTGGTTCACCAGCTCCTGCATGGTGTCTGTGATGCACTTATAACACGACAGTCTAGAGCGGAGAGAGGGGGAAAACAGTTGGTGGCAATCGAGTACAAGAGCATCCACCATGCGGCCGATTCTTCCATTTCCTGCGTTACCTTTCCTGGAAGGCCTGCTGTCCCACCCGGTCCTCCTCTGGCTCTCCGTTCTTGTAGAAGTGGGGTCCCAGCCTCTGCGGATCCTTCTTGTCTGCTGCGGTGAGGCAGAGCTCCAGGACACCCTCATAGAAACGGACTAAAAGAGTTTAACATCATTAGTATACATACGAGGTACATGGAGAGAGGAGGGGAGGCAGGGGCAGAGAGAAAGTCATGAAGAGATAGAAGCGAGTGTGTGTGTCCCTACCTTGTCTGTACTGGGAGCAGACCAGCGGCAGGTCTGTGTGGTGGCTGATCTGCTGGTAGAGCCTCAGCGACTCTCTCAGAGTTCTCTCTTTATCTGCCTTGTTCTGGATCTGCCTGGAGCTCTGCAGCAACTCGTTGGCCTGGGAGGGAGATGGAGACAGAAAGTTTAGTGCAAGAACATTTTGGGCCCTACACACAAGTTTCTGGCTGCCAGTCAGGTCTCAACCCTGACAAATGTTAGCTATGAGTAGTGCGTAATTCCATTCATAAATTTCAGCAACCCGCGCTTAGTGGGAAGCAGCAAATGAAGAACGGAGAAAAGAGTGAGAGGTGCTCCGATCCTAGTCGTCACAGATTTCACCCAAAAAACATTTGCTTTAGGATTAAAAACAAATATATGAGGTATGTATCTGCACAACCAGGGAGATGCTTCACTAGAAAAGTCACGCACCAAGAAAAAGTGACCTTTTCAGACCTTTGAAGCCATAATGAAGACAAATGCAACATTTAACTGTATCTTTTAAGGCCTTGAATTTAGATAATTCAGCTTTTAAAACCTTTCAAGGACCCGCAAACACCCTGGAATGAATGACTGCCAAGCATGCATATGTATGTGTGTGTGTGTGTGTACGTACTTTGGAGCAGACGCTGTCATCGCTGCTGTACAGCAGGGGGCAGATGTCCCGCAGGTGATTGCTGATGGCATCCACAGAGGCATTGTCTTTAATGTAGACGTTGATGAGCGCTGTGATGAGAGCTCCAGTCAGCTCCTTGCCCCGGATCACTACATCTTTAAAACTCGCTCCCTTCATTTGCTCCTGGAACTCCTGTGAACGCAGAACAATTTTAGAGCCGAGGCAGATGGAGCAGATGATGTACGAGCTTATGTCCGTGCTGTGGGGATGTGTTTGCGCACACGCATGTACCTTTGGCAGTTCAGTGATGATGAGGCTGAACTGATGATCACAGAGAAGCTTCCAGAGAGCCAGCGTCTGACAGGAGCGATGCACTAACTGCTGGATTCCCTGCAGGGACACCTTCTCATAGACCTGAGCCTTGGCTGGACACAGGAGGAGGCAGAGGTGGAAGCAAGAGAAACACAGAAAGAGAAAAGGTGTGGGAATTGGACAGGAGAGTGTGGGAGTTCAAATAACGAGGATCAGATACAAAGTCAACAGCTTTTTTTCCTGTTGTTGATACCTCCAAGTTTAAGATTTCTGTACTCCTGCTGGATAAGACTCAGAACATCACTGAATCCCACTGCACTATTTCAAATGCAAACCCCCCCAAGAAAAGAAAACGCATCGCACTCATCACTCACTGTGATATTTCCTCTGAAGCTCCTGCTGGACCTGCTGAGAGCTGGCTCCGTCAGGGCGCATAAAGCCCAGCAGCCTCTGTTGTAGGTTGGCAGGGGAGCTGAAACTACCGGGACGGAAGCACAGATGTTATTCAGCAGAGAAGGGAAACAATACCAAGCTCTAATAGAGAGCTTTTGCAGATCTTTATCCCATTTTTATAGGTTCTAATTTAATTTAAGAAGTACTCACAGCGAGGAGTAAAAACATTATGAAAGGACAGTGACAGTGTATTCATTTTCTACATTAGTTATCATAAGTTCAGAGAAGCCTTCATCATTCAAACCTCACACAGCTTATTACGCCCAACACTCATCAGCCCCAAATGAGGTGACTTACAGCATTACATGCACACATTCTTTCAAAATGCTAGTAAAGTAAAAGTAATGAAGTAAACACATAAAAGCTATACATGTAAAAATGAATTTAAATTATGACATGCTCAAATATTCCTCAAAGGTTTTACTGATCTTTATTCTCCTGTGTTGTCTACTTAATTTTCTTTCCTGTGGCTATCATTAAAATTTGACACAAACCGGGGCAGACCAATGGACTAGAACTGCGGTGATTTAGGTTAAAATTTTATGTTTCCTGAGGCAGGTTAGGAAATTTGTTGCAACATAATCGTATTGCAGCGTAATCTGTGCAGACCAAATTCCAGCTGAGCATTACATCTAGACCACAGCCTCGCAAGCTCCCCCCTGTCAAATGGATAGATGATTCATGTGACAGATACACGCTCACAATTTCAAATGGGCTTATTTTGCAGCCAGTCATAATTGGATCAGGAAAGGTGTGTGGCTGATCCATTTATCCCAACTTTCAGGACCTCACATTTTGCTCTGCCAGGCTGAGTTTCAGCTAGTGGTGAATATGGTAGCAACGTTATACAAGTGAACTCCAAGGCAAGCCTCTGCAGTATTACTGAAGGCGGCACATACTAAGTATACACATATTTCAGTCTTCTAGGCATCAACACACCTATGGGCTCAACACACGACTAAGCAGGGAGAGAGAGAGCTGTTACCTGGCGGCACCCAGAGAGGAGGGGCTGAACTGAGAGTTTTTATCAAGGAACTCTCTCAAACCCCAGAGCTCCAGAAGGATCGACTCCAGATCAGACGAGCCGACAGTGCTTTCCAGCTGGGGAGAGAGGGGTGAGAGCATTGACTAGCCACTCTTAGCACCATTTAATCTAAAGTACGATCATTATCATCTGTTGTAAAGGACTGCATAGTGTCATTATGATACTTACAATGCTGACCGTCTGATTGCCTTTGCTAATGGTCTTCTCCACAGCAAGGCTCCCATCCCAGATATTTCTGTTACAGTTAAGTTAGCAGGGAACCAGAGAGAAAGACACTTCCTTCAGTATTACAACATCATCACACACCGGCATCAACAGCTCCCACTGTGATGAGGAACCCTAGCACTTAGGCTGTGACCCAGAAAACACATTCAAAATCTTGCCGACATGTCAAATCAGTACAGGATTTACAGTTTGTTCACTTAACGGACCCCAGAATGCGGGTGAAGTAGACGCAGATGCCGTTATGTTTCCCTGAGAAGACGACCTCTGGGCCAGCTGACATGGGCGTGATGGGGGCAGACCCAGAATGCATCGGTATGAAGGGTGTGGACAAAGCTGGGGGCACAACGCCTGTGGGAAACGTAACAAACATACAACCAGTGTGAAAGGATACCCAAAAGATTTCCACCCAATACTGAAACGCAGGCCTGACCCGGACCAAAAATGCCATTAGTTGATCAAATTTTTTTTTCCTGACCAATCAACAAAGTCTGTATTTAGAACAGAGGAATTTTCCATGAAAGAACAGAGCCCGTATAAGTAAATATCACAACAAATGCACCTCTGTCTCAATAAGTTACAAAGGTCCATGTTAAACAAAGGTAGTTTTGCACAGACTACATGTCTTAACACTTGCATGGCCTCAATGATGGCCCTTTACATACTTCACTGTTAGAAACATAATCATGAAGAAATGTCAAACCATTTCCAAAAGATACAACTTCTCCAGCGCTCATACGCACGCGCACACGCACCACTACACACACACACACACACACACACACACACACACACAACTACACTCCAGTCCAGACGCGCCTCAGGCAGAGCCTCCAACGGGCATCAGACGACTCAAACATACAGTTCTGCTCATCAATGCCTAAACTTCAAATAATTCTAATTCTCTTTCTACACAGCTGCTTTGAGCAGCATAATATACTAAGACTGTTCTGGCTAGTTTGAGTTGCATCATCAGTTAGTGTTTGACAAGGGAAGATAAGTTTAAGACTCTACGCTCTGCAGCTTTTAAAAATAGGTGGAACCATTGCTGACCGTGGGAAAACAAGTGCTTTTATGTTTGACACAGCTTTACAACGGTGGAAAATAACCAAACTGCCACATGTAACACCCCAAGAGTGATTTTCTAGCAAGAGAGGCGACACAACAAATATGATGATGCATTTGTTTCAGCATGGTCTGGAGCATTAGAGAACCTAATTTCATAAATAGCTACAGTACTTTGTAAGTACTTGTTTATAAGGATTACAAAAAGACAGTACTTTTCCACTCATTTGTTATAATCTCTTCAAGATTTACACACCCATGTGCAAAAAATAAAAGCAAGCTTTAGATTTTTACTTATATTTGGCCCTTGAACACATGTAACAAATGTGGTGACATTTGATTGACTAAATTAAAAAGATTGAACATAGTTACATATTTTCAGAATTTGCAATTTCCCTTATTAGTCAAGTTTAAAATTTTGCAGACATGGTGCTCAGTTTGTGTATGAAGCACAGGAGCTGAAGTCTTAACTTGTCAAATTTGATCTTTAAGAACTGGAGAAAGGTCATGGGACAATTTTTGTTCCAAAACCATACTAATTATTCTGATGTTCTTTTCATGGCTCTGTTGCATGGTTGCAAAGACATCAATAAAAAAAACAACATACATATAGACAAAAAGAACATGAAACATGGCAAACAGTCTGGCAGTGAGACAAGTAACCAGCATGTGATGCAATCATTATGTATTTAACAGAAATCTCTGCTCTGGTATTCAGCCATTTACCTGGAGCTGGAGAGCTCATTGTGGGTCCGACGGTGCTGGGAGACGCGATCGCTGAGGGGAATCTCATCTGAGCTTCTCCTCCATACCTGATCAAGACAATGTAGTGAAAACTGACCTTAATTAGTGTGCATAGTGAGAGAGACAGAGAGAGAGCAAGAGCGCATTTCATCTTACACTGCCCTAAGTAGGCTATTTGTCTATCAGAGATGTATATTTCACCATCACTATCAGACATAAAAAAGATGAAAATTGTATTACTAGAGGAAAATAATACACTTGGCATTGCAGCAAACATTGTATATCAGTATCACAAACTGATGATGATGAGTGCATGCATGAGAGGCCGGACATAATAGGAAAACTTAAGTAATTCCTGACATGGACTGAATCTGTGTGTCTTATTTTGTTTTGGTATATTGTTTTATCACAGTATATATGTAAATATTTAGTACATGCACATGATTACTTTTATCCATATATATCTTATATCTAGCCATTCAGAAGAAGGAAAGAGAGACAGAAAGTGAGAGAGAGAAAAATAAATGAAAAAACATAACCCAGTCTGACCTGAAGAAGGCTCTGGTGGCCCACAGTGAAACCTCTCTGTCACAAGCAGCACTGGAACAAGCCAGGATCAGAGCTGTGGCACATGCTTGCTCCTCCTGAAGAGAGGAGAGTAAACATTCAAGGACATGATACACAAAGAGTGTGTGTGTGTGTGTGTGTGTGTGTGTGTGTGTGTGTGTGTGTGTGTGTGTGTGTGTGTGTGTGTGTGTGTGTGTGTGTGTGTGTGTCAAACAATGAACAAGTATGATTCTTACCCTGTGCAGCTTAAAGAAGCGTTCGATCTCTTCACTCTCTCCTCCAGTGCAGCTCACCAGTAGGTGACGGAGTTGGTCCACTGGCCGCAGCTTGTGGAAGATGTGACTCCCCTGTAGGACAGCAAAGAGTTTACACTTAGTATACAAGATTACAACATTATTGTTCCAAGAAACTACAATACATTAAGCCCTGTGCAAAGCAGTAACATGACAACAGTTGAGACTATAACCTTTGCAGAGAGGAGGACAAACTTCTGGGGAGGGATGTTGTGTTGCTGCACCACCACAGGAGAGTCGGTGATGGGGACCTGGTCCTTGTTTAGAGGCGTGGAAATCCTGGACGGCCTCTCCTCGTTAATGGCACAGAGAGCCCAAGAGTGGCCATCTACATTAGACATCATCTGCAATGTAACAGAGAAGTTTAAGATCATACCAGGGGAAAGAGAAGCATTATGTGAGCTTTTGACACCTAGATTTTAAGAGCTGAGATTTTTAGAGCTGAGGTGCATTGATTAATTTGGGTGCTGTATTTTAATTTTTTAAAAATAAAGTACTTTCAAGGCAATCCATTCATTTTCAAAACATTTAAGGTCTTAATTTAACTTTCTCAAATCCACAAACTTCCAAGGATTTTCAACCCTGGTGTCCCTCTTATGCGCCTACCTGAGCCTCCATCAGGGGTTTCTTGAAGGGGAAGGAGTCGTGGTTGATGCACCACAGAATGTCGCTGTCCTCCGTCTCAGACGCAGCCATCAGCAGAACTCCTGCAAGATTAAAAAGAAAGTTATTACAGGCAGATCTGCCTTCTTGCGTCAGGCTGGGAAAAGTACCCAGAAGTGTCCTGTAACTCAGTGAGTTGAGCATGACACTAACAGTATAATTTAGGTTTGAAATATCATGTTAAAGGGCATAAACAGCAGCGTTTTACCTTTGCTGTGTAGAGCCTTGTGGACCTTTGCAGGCTTCTGCAGGGTCGAAGAGGCAGAAAACCCTGGTGGCAGACGGACATGGACCAGGGCTAGCAGGCTTGGTCGCACTGCAACTTGCTTCTGGTGGGGGGGGGCAAAAGGTGTGGTGCTGAAGTACAGACGCACGCCTAAAGAAACAGAAGATAAGTACAGATATACGTAAAGTACAGACAATTACAGAAAAAAAGTACAGAAAAAGAGAAACTACATTCTCTGTTCCCTATCACTACTGTTTGCAGGGATCCTTCGTTATTTTGCAATTAAATTGCAAAACTTTTTCATAACTTTATACCAAATTTTCATGACTGTAATATATAAAGTGACCTTTACAAATGCTATGACATTGAAAATTTGACTATACCTTGAAGAATGACATCTTCTTTTAAATTAAACCCTAAAATTTATTCAACACTTTTAAAGTGCTCCAACTAAAAAATATAAAGAAAATCTGAACAAAGTACCTTCTGCAGTTTTTGCCCTGTCTAAGGAACATATGTCAGTTGCACAAACATGATGCCAAACATTGACAATGTTTTGAATTACATGAAAACATTTTCATGACACAACATTGCCTGAAACTGTATCCTTGCTTCCTTCATCAGAAATTTGCTTTGGTCACTCTAAATCCCACAGAGGCTTTAACCTGCTTGCTGGTTAGCTAGCAACAAGACGTTTTGCATGGCGAGAATGGCAAGAGGTAGGAAGCGTGTGACAAAGTCTCACAGCAACCACGCTACACTGCAACCAGCTGCATCTTAGCCTACTCATTTTTGTTGCATTTTTCCAAATTGCTTGTGTAATTTTTATTGGTAATGTTCACAAAATTGATAAACTTAGTAATATTATTTTAAATTTTCCAAAAGTTTAAATGATATTTTCCAAAACATTTCCAGGCCTGGGAGAAAGATATTAAAATTCCATAACTTCTCCAGGATTTTCATGACCATGGGAACCCTGTGTTTGATATCATTACCTGCATGAGTGACAGCTAGCAGGTGGCAGTCTGAGGACTCAGATCTGTCAATCACAGAGATCTGGACAATGGGTTTGAAGACAGAACGATCGATGGTCCTGTAAAGGGAGATGGGTTTTCAAAGAGCCAGGAATCAATATATACAATCTGGGAACATGATGCCTAGTCTTCCATAAGGAGAAACAATGATAAATGTGAAGGCAAGATATGATTGAGGTGCAACAAACCCAAACGTACCTGGCAATGTTTCCAGCAGCGGCCACAATGGAGCTCTGTGACATGGTTGCCACACGACTCATCCCCTGGCCGTCAGCACCCAGGTCGTACACCTGAGACACACAACAATCTGCTTAACATCCTAATCATCAATTATTTCACCACATCTAACATCAGTAGCAGCAAATATTAATTTTAGATACATGTCAATTCAATTAGAAACTGTCATACATCTGAAATACTGACATGACAGTACATGTTATACCTGCAGGACTCCTTTCTCAGAGCGTGTGAAGAGCGTGTTGCGGGAGTTGTCGATAGCAATCTGCACAATGGGGTCTGTGGAGCACAAGGCAGGAAAATATCTACATTAGTGAAGTTTAACTGGAGCACAGACTCCTTCTGCTCCACATGGAACTGCGTCCCTTTCCTCACCGTCTTCGGAGAAGGAGAACTGGAGCACGGAGGGGATGAGGAAGGAGAGGGTGCTTTTGGAGTGGTTGATCTTTCCGCAGCGCTGGCTGAACCAGCCCGCCTCGGCCTGGTAAGCGATCTCGTACAGGCAGCCATCCTTTCCTGCCATGAAGATGCGGCCCAGGTCTGTGGAGGTGACGGCCAGCATGTAGGTGTTGTCTGTCGGGATTGAGAACAGGGGGTCTGGAAGCAGCTGCATCCCACCGGACATGCTGTCATTCAACCCTACAACAAAAGAGATAAAGATGATTGAGATAAGCCAATGCAGGTAGATGTGGGTAATAGCAGTGTTGGTTTAAAAAAACAAACACTATACATGAGTAATTAATACCAAGAACTGAGATCCTGGGATTTCAGACCCAGATTCTCTCCATTTCCCACCAAAATTTATATCATGTACGGAAAGTAGCCTAAACACAGCGGACATTTCACACACCCTTCATCAGGGTGTGTTGGTTTTGTCCCATTTGACTGTCTTGTCTACTACTGCTTCCTATTGGGAATGGATCACCGACGCAACCTGAGCTCTTGCAAAAATGTCATCGCGTCTGAAGTACAACAGAAATCCCATTACAAGGCAGCATTTTGAAGCAAACAAACTGCACATTAAAAAGTACAATGGCTGTGCTTCTCATCTTCATTTTCATATTTGCCTATCTGATGAATATCTGACACTTCTTTGTGTATATTTGACTATGTGCACAGTAATATATTTAGCTCGGGCCTTCAAGCTGCCCTGCATCCTCCACATCACATTTTTTTTTAAAAGTGGTTGAGACAGCTTTTATTACATTGCTACACAAAAGGATTTTTAAACTGCATTCCTGGGAATACCTAAAGAGAGAAGTTATACTCCTGAGATTGACCGTAACTGATGCTAAAGGCAACAACTGAAATGTGCGGTAGTTGAGGTGCGGAGGGGGGACTCACCCGCCTGGCCCTTGGGAAAACAGAGCCCCAGGATCACTACATCCACAGAAGTGGCCAAGACCAAGAGGTAGTGGATGTGTGGCTGTAAAATGCCTGAGAAGTAAAAAAAAAAAACAAAAATTTAAATTATTCAAAGTAAAAAGGAAAAATTGGTAGTATGTTAAAATGTTACATACACACATACCTTGTTTTGGTTTCACCAGACCAACTGACAGAATGGTTTCAATGAGACCATCAAAATAGGCCACATCACCTCTGCAAGGAAAACAATAGAGATTAAAGTACACAGGGCACTGCTTTCAACTGGTTACTCGTAATGTTGTTCATCTAAGACAGCGGTATTCAACAGTGTGCCATGGAGGGGGCAAGAGTATTCAGGTTGTCTGGTTGAAATGAAAGCCTGAAGACACTCTGCCCTCCACATCACACGGTTAAATACTGCTGATCTAGGATGCTGTCACCCAATTTCCTAAAATGTACCCACCCATCTTCATAATTCCACATGAAGATGTCATTGTCAATGGTAAGCCATGCTCGACATATCTCAGGAAAAACTCCCATCATGCAATTACATTGCATATCTACAAAAATAGTTAAGGTAACTTTAAACTCTCTTGGGCATCTCCTTGGCAACCAAAAAAGCAATCTAGCAACAAACACAAGAAATCAACTTCAGTGTTTCCCATACATAGGTTCATCTATGGCGGCCTGCCACAATATCAGCACGGCCACCACAAAATAATAATAGCTGTTCAGTGTATAGAAATTGATCTAAAACGATTTCTAATGCCCCTGATGTGCACATCGTGTCATGTCTGTCATTTGGTAATGCACAGACCAGTAACACTGTACTTAATCAGACAGAGCCTCCCATTGTGAAACGAAAATGTAACTTTACATTCAACAATTTGCTCCAAACTAGTAATTAATCATAAATAACCACCGCATTGTAAATTGTCAACCTGTGGGAAACACTGAACTTTACATTTTGCATTGCAGGTCTAAGGTAAACTTCTGGGTCCAGCTCAGTGCATTAAATTCGTTTTTGCTGGTTGACAAAAGGATACGGCTGAACTGCTCCACCAGCTCAGGGGGCAGAGGAACCCTGCGGACTGCACTGAGCTCTGGGAGGTTTGGCACACTGAGCAGCCCGGGTCCCTGGAGGGGGTAGTCCATGTCAGACACCCCGGACAGGGACGGCATATCTGCAAGACAAGGACCACAAACAACAACTTTGAATATAAACTAGTCTCAGCCTCCTCTATGTCAACAGAGCCGTCTGCCTAGTGACAGTGCAGTGTTGTCTTGTCTCCCTCCCAAGGCTCCAGGACCTACTGTGAGACGGGACGCAGAGCAGCTCCGACAGGTCGGGGAAGCAGCGGTCCTCCTGCAGGTGTCTGTCGATCAGCCGGCCCGAGTTCTCCAGCGCCTCGGCGAGCGCAGCGGCGGGGCTGCTGGGTCCGACGCTGGACGGCATGGCTGCGCTACCACCGCTATCTGCAGGGAAAGGAGACCCAGCATTAGTCCCACAACAAGACCGTCCAGCCGCGATGGCAGGCGTGTATTCCCCAGGAAAGCGTTGTTAACCTCACCGCTTTCTACAACAATATAAATGTTTCTGGGACTCAGTGCTAAGCTAACCGTAGAATCAGTGTAGTTTAGACCTAGCTAGCTCTCAAATCAGCAGGCAAGCTAAATGCTAGCTAGCTAAGGCTAATATAAACGCGCGCTAAGTGTTTGAAAATAAACGTATTTACTTTACCCGATTAAAATGACTCCGCGCGACAATGACTTTTTTGGCTATGAAGTTTGTTCACAACTTCAGCAATATTTCTTTGAACAAACACAACAAACCCTGCTAGCAGCCCGCCAACCTCATGCACTTGTGCAAAGTTGAAAGGTGACGGCTGACGTATATCCGGTGAATCAATGAATGGAAAAAAAAAAATCTTCTTCTTCTCCTTTATTTTAAGGCGGTTGGCGTGCATTACCGCCACCCTCTGATCTGGAGTGTGGACTGGGGATTTACAATATCGGTAATCATCAAATATTAATAAAGAAAGAAAGAAAGAAAGAAATTAAAATGGTCACACTTTATTTGGATAGTCCAATGTCGATACTCAACTTCCTATCAAGTGACTATAATGTCTACTGAGTTATCTATAGACTACTGAGTAGTCTATAGATATTCAGTGTCTGGACTGGGGTTAATGTTAGAAATAAGGTCAGGGTTAGGGTTGAGTTTAGATTTAAAAATGGGGTCAGGGTTAGGGTTGAGTTTAGATTTAAAAATGGGATCAGGGTTAGGGTTGAGTTTAGATTTAAAAATGGGGTCAGGGTTAGAGCTACATAGTCTGTAGAGATGCACCAAAGTGACAGTTTGTTGAACATCTACTTTTTGTCACCTGATAGCGGAGTGTCAGTGTTGGACTGTCCAAATAAAGTCTTACCACTCAAATTCTATCAGTCAATTTTACCATTCTATTTACATTTAGTTCTACACCCAAATCTCGTAGACTAGATCTTAATATCTCTCTGTCTCTGTTGTATTTACCACAGCTGGATATGACATGATTCACTGTCTCTTCTTCTCCACAATGATCACATCATCCATCTATATGCTTCATCTGGTGGTATAATTTTCCTCTTTTCTATTTCCCCCTCCAGATCGTGGGATCCCAACCAATGGATTAATCCTGAATAAATTTCAACCCTTACTGTCTCTGTTCTATCCTTCTTGCCATCTGTTTTTAATTTGTCTTTTAATTGCCCCTTTAATCTCTGCTTTACTGATTTTCACATCAATTTGTATAGCCTATTGTCTGCTTCTTCGCTCTCTTTAACTCCTACAAGAGCTGATATCCACACAAATTTAACACATAATTCCAACCTCTGCATTCTGAATAGTGATATTAACATTTCAACCAGTGTATCTCGCCTGTGTCTGGAGTTAAATTAATCTAAACTCATTAAAACGGCACAAGTCTGAACAAATCAGCATCCTCCCAGGTCTAACTTCCCCGACCCACTCACTGCAAGGCAGCTGTCATGGCCACCAGGTCACAGAAAAATATAGACAAATCATCTGAAAATCTTTTTGAATCTTTAATTTCAAAGTCTGGAATGACAAAAGCAGCTGACACTCTTCCTGATTTAGGACTTTTGATCCATCAAATAATTTTTATGTTTTGTTTTTTTAATATACACATTTTCAAAAAACCATAAAAATTATTTCAAACGTAATTGTTAACTATAATTAACTAACTTTACTGGATAATTTTCCTTACATTCATCTCTTATTAACTTACACAGTTGAGAGTTATGGTTGTGGGTTAATGTTGCAGTAACAGCCCTGGTGGAATAGCTAGAAGAGCAACTGTAGGACTTCATGTCCTGTTTAATATTCCCATTTCTCTCGCTTTCTTCAACACATTCAACCCAAAACTTTTATTCTTCCTTCTCCCATGCTCCCAACATGGCTCCAAGACTGTTTTTGTTGGGAGATTTCTTTTGTGTCCTTGTAAATTAGCCCAATATGTCACCATTAGCTGTTGTCTTCTGAGTTGCAACAGCATTTCTCCCCATCTCCACTTGCCAGGCTCTGAAGGCACTGAGGTTGTTTTAATTCTCCGCCAGTTGGTGTTTATCATGTCAGCTTAGAGTTCTCAAAGAAAAAGAAGAACCACCAATTCCCCAAACAAGACATATAATTTGCTTTTTGTAGTAAAAAGTTACATTTTGAACGGTAACAGTGGAAAGTGGAAAGACTACTAGAATGTTACTTTGCTTATATTTTACTTAAGTAGAAGTAAGTACTGGTGTAAAAATCTACTTAAGTAAAAGTAAAAAGCAGCTCATCTGAAATGTACTCAGAGTAAAAGTTAGTTACTTTTTAGAAAAGACAATGTTGTTAGATGTGATGTTTTCCACGCAACTCTAAAATTCAGATAAAATTCTGATAAAAAAACTAACAAAAAACGAGTAAAAACAAGACAAGTAACAAAGAGAAGTAAAAAAAATTTATTGCAGTATTTGTTCCACCAGAAGTGCTGGGGCTCCCTTTTCTCTTGCTCAGTGAACTATTACATCAAAATCTATATTTAAAACAATATAACCTCCCCTGCATATAGGCACAGATACTGCATTGCTTTTTAACATAATAAATTATATCAAAGAGACTCCATTACACAGCGTGGGTGAACAAAAAAGGAGTAAAACTGGGAAAAAAGAAAACATTTAAAAGTTGCTGAAACTCAGATAAGCTAAATAAATCCATCTGGTTGTAGGTTAAACTCCAAGAACACTTTATTAAGAACATCATCAACAGACTAATTTCCAACATTCACTTAATGTTTTTGTTTTTTACAGAATTTTTTCAGATATAAACATGTGTTTTTAGTTAAACTATGATACAGTGGGAGTAAAAATCAAACAACCAAGTTGCTGCACAACAGCGAAGGAACTCCCACACAATGTTTTCCCAAACATTTCCTTCTCGTGTGTTTTTTCTGTTTAACTTAAACATGTCCTGGATTAGATTTCACCACAGATCAGTGTCCACAATACTCTCTCTCCCTCCATTAGGTCCTTACATCTTTTGTTCTAATGAGGTTTTGTCTTCTCTCTTGTTTATAAAATATTGGATCCATGTAGAGTTTGGCTGCAAAGGTTTCTGTCTGTCTCTGAGTGACTCGGGTTGATTAACCGGTATTCCCCTCCTTGGCAGCGTACAGTGCGCGTAAAGTCTGCGCCATTCTGTTCGAAAGCTTGTGTCCACTTGTCAAGGCGATTTTCTTGCAAATAATGTCCGACTCCTTGATAGTGTCCACCCAAGGCACCAGTTTGCGACCGTCCCGTTTCTTGGCCTCGGCCCAGGGCCCAGAGTAGGAGCCAGACATCCAGCGTATACTGTAGCCGGCGCTGGTCTTCTGCATGACCTTGGCAATCTGTGGTCGGTCTTTGTATTTGGGGCGGCAGATGGCGATGACGTCCATGGCCTCCACCGTCTCATTCATGTGACCCGGAGCCTCTGCGGAGTCCCCGCTTCTCCTTGATCGCCGCTGAGCAGAGGAGTAACAGAGCGTTAGTACGTTCCAACATGGAGACCAGCCCTACAAACTGCTCATTTCTGTCCCGCAGCCACGGAGCGTTAAAATACTCACCCCAGGCGGTTTGTCGTCGTCGCTCTCCTCGTCATCTGTCTCCGCTGGAGCGGTGTGGTGTCGGTGGTTGTGGTTCCGGCCGCCGGGACTGCCCAGCAGTGACGAAATGGCTTTGTTTCTGGCGTTGGCACTCGCTTCACCCTCCTCGTCCTCTTCATCAGGGTCCAGGTGCTCCATCAGTAACTTGAACTGAGAGATACAAGTGTGCAGAACTTTAAGTCCATAGTTTCTTAACCTGGTATTTTCTATGTAAATAAAAATCACTCTTCTCTGCTTCACAACAAAGATGTCAAACTGCAGAGGGTGTATCACACTGACAAATTCTGTGAAAGTCACTGAAAAAGGAAGCACCCATTATCAATTTCAGATGTAAAGCATACACCTGTCATGTTTAGAGGTGCTGCAATATAATTTTTTACTAACCAAGCACAATTGTTTTTGAGCTATCGGTACTTTCCAATACTGAGCACCAATAAGTTCTTGACAATGACAATTCCGGCTTAACTTTCAAAACTCTGAATCTTAGTAAGTTTGCGAACCTGATTAATATGCCTTTTCCATCTATTTTTATAATGCAGATGGATTTTGACCAGACCCAGCTAACCCAGAGTACACACAGTACAAATACTTTAAAAATACATTGGGCCAATATTTCATGCAGTGTTCTTGCACCACCAATTACATTCCAATTGAATTCTGCACCTAGCAATTTAAGTCCAATAAATTGATTTTGTTATAGGAAGAAAACTGCACAAACACGCATACTACCCCTTTTCTCATCAGCTCTCAGTCTCAGTTCATGTTGTGCAAACCAGCATATTTGTTAATTTGCCTCCATAAAATATGTAAATGTGCAGTTTTACTTCATCTGACAAGATGTAACTGAACAGAGAAGCAAGAGAGAATTTTCATAGAAATCAAGCTGCTATTTCATGTCTTAGCACCAGGGGAACTTGCCAAATGGCAGCCAAGTAAGTAAAGGAACTGGATCAAATGTGGGCTAATAACTGTCCCAATAACTGAAGCAATATTTCAGTGTGCCAATAACTCACTACTTATCCAGAGGTCTATGAAAACCTTACATGCATCTTTAGTCATAAACACCCTCTTCGCTACCATTAGAAAAATAATTCCAGACAGAGGGAAGGGAGAGCTGTGCTCTCGAAGCAAAGTGGGGAGTTTGCATCAATTGTCGGACAGCAGTGGGGAGGTGCTTTGGATTTATGTTGTGACCAGTTAAGGTGCAGACAGACAGCAAGCACGGATTAACTGACAACAAAAAGTTACGTGACTCTCTGAGCCACCTGAAAATCTGTAGCAGGCTGCATTCAGCCCACCGGCCTTGTATCTCTTACATGTGCCTTACACTGAAATAAATTCAAAAACACTCTGAAAGACAAAATGTGGTGTAGTGATGAATGCTTACATCCAAGTACTGCTTCACAATATTCCTCTTGATTTCGTAGCTGAGATCAGAGTTGGCTAGATTACTGTTCAGGAAGTCCAGTGTCTGCCGAGGGTTGAAGTGCACATTAGATTTCCTGTTCACTGCCTTGTCATACACCTTGGCTGACTCCGATGGCGAATACTTCTGGATTTTACTAGAGTACAAAAAAAGACAGGTACAGTTTGTGACAAGTGAACAAATGCACTGATAAAGAAAAGTTAAGGAATGCTGTATTCAGTGGCAATAGCTGTGTTTTCAGTATGGTAAACATGTTAAATGTGTGGTTGAGTCATGTTTCCCCAAGCCTGGCGTACCTGTCTGAGAAGCCGTAGAGATTCTTCAGATGCTGCTTCAGCACCAGCAGCATCAGGATTCCTTGGGAAGCATTGGCAAAGTCCAGCAGAGGATTGGGGTTTTCAGGTAGACGGTCCATCACTTTATCCACATCGTCAATGTCAGAGTCGGAATCAGAAACCAGAGACTGCGCGGATTTCTTTGGCCTGCGGACAACCTCGTCATCCTCATCACTGCTGCTGGATCTGCTGCTGTCCTGCTCATCCTCCTCGTCCTCAGAGCAGTACTTCCTCTCCCGAGGCCGCTTTTTCTTCTTCTTCTTCTTCTTCTGCTGCCGTACCGGCTCTTTCAGTAAAGTCTGCACAAAGAAAAAAATGACTGAAACACTATACTATATCAAACAGTATATTGTGGATTTAACACAAAACGGGATTATAGATGTAATAATACATAAAAGCAACCAACAGGGGCATGTGCAAAATTTAACAAAGCTTGAGTATGAGACTTTCTAATCTTTCACTGTCTATTACAGGTTTCTGCGAATGTTTCTCACCTCCTTGAAGGACTGCAGCAGGTTGCTACCAGAGACAGACAGAGTGATGTCTATGTGGTGCATGATGAACAGAGGCTCCTCCTGGCTCTGGTAAGGGAAGCAGGCCAGGTTGTCTGCCATGAACAGCAGCGTATTCACCTCTGTCTTCTGCAGGGGACAAAGAACAAGACATTTACTATTTAAACCAACTATTAATGTCCAGTCTTCATTGCACAAGAATACAGTATACTTCCCCGTGTTTCCTGTGTAATTTTATGCTGCTGTGGTGCTTGGGGGGGATAGTTCTAGTGTTGTTACTTATCTGTCGCCAATTGGGTCAAAGTTATGTTAAGTTGAGGGTGCAGTGCTAAAAATGTTTACTTATTACTTCTAAAACATCTGGACTATACTTATTTTAGCTTTAGATGATAATAAGACTAAATTACAATGCAAATTTTAATTTTTCTCATTTTCTCTAGCAGTGGTGGTAATTTCCTTGCTGTAGTGGTGCACCACTGCTAAATGAATACAGAGGAAACAGTGGACAAATCTGTAAAAAGAGAAGTGAGCCCATCTGATGGACAGAGGTGAACTTACAGAGCTGTCGTCAAACAGGTTGAGCAGGGAGATGAGGAAAGCCCGTCTGTGTTGTCGGTTCCCACGGACCATGCTGTAGAGATGAGAGCAGAGAGCCGCGCTTGTCTCATCCTGGCGGTAGCCTCGGACCATGGTGTCTCTGGACCCAGTGATGGCCTGCTGCACCTGGTAGGACATCTTCATCCCTGCCACCGCCTTCATCTGTGAATTCACAGAGACACAACACGTCATACACACCAAATGACAACTTTTAAAATCTCTCAGATAATAACAACAACAATAACAATGTGATACTTTATTGATTCCCACGAGGGAATTCTCTTTTCACTTGCCGCCTCCAGAGAGAGGTCAGAGGTCAGAGGTCAGGGACATCAACAGAACAGCACCCCTTCATCTGGTAGGGACTCAGTGTCTTGCACAAGGATACTTCAGCAAGACGGACGCTTGAGGACATCGGGGCTTGAGTGAGCTGCCTCCTTACTTCACCACCCTGCTGCCCCCAGATACTGTTAAATCAAATCTACTGTCTACAGTTTCACAGTTCCTGGTGATCATAAATCAGTGAGTGGCCACTCACATGGATGAAGCCTGAGTATTTCTTGTCGATCTCCACCAGCTGCCCATCAGCCTTGTTCTTCATGGTAAGCTCAGGGTCCGTTCCCATGGCAATCAAGTAGGGCACACACTGAAAAAAAAGTATTCCCAATCCGTGAATAGCTTATAGGTTTTCAATTTTCAACAAGGACTGCACTTGAGTGCTATGAGTAACCTAGTGTGACACGTATGTTTTGGAGATAGGGATAAGATTACATATGAAATAACACTGCCATATTAAAGCCTGTGATGCAAACAAGATAAGAGAGAAAGTCAACACTGTGTGATAGAAGAAAATCCTGAGAATCCTGAGAACATACCTGTACAGGATGGATCAGGCCCTGGTTAAGGGTCAGTGCGATGACGTTCAGGGCAAAATGCCTCACACTGGACTGCGTGTGGAAGAAAGCCTCCAGCACCTGCTTCAGGTAAAGCTGCATGATGGAGCTGCTCATGCCTGATGAGATGTCCCCCATCTCCTTCAGATCCTCCTTCTTGGACTGCTTCTTCCCTGGATAAACAAAAACAAAAACAAGTATCAGACTGAGGATGTTCTACACTATTGGCCTGCTTGAAGATCCACAGTGATTATATTAGGCGGTTGAGTAATAAAGCATAGGATGGATGTATTAAACTCACATTCGCGGTCAGCCTCCTGCATTCGAGAGTCCTCCTCCTGCAGGTACATCTGCAGGTTCTTCAGCACCTGGATCTTCAGACTGACCACTCTCTTTGTATCTGACAGGATGCCATTATACAGAATCTTCACATCCTGCACAAACATAAGTGCTGGGTGCATGATGAACTGGAAGCCTTGAGAGAGACAATGGAGATAAATTAAAAAGAAACTGAAGACAAAAGCACAAGAAAACAAAGGGATCAGAGCTGTTGATGACAGTTTGTAAATATGTTTGAATATATTTATGATTTAGCGTAAGATGAGGTGAAATATACCTAGACCAATGATGGCCTTGATCTGGACCTCCTCATCTTCATTAGTGGTGAAGTACAGCAGAAGCTCCAACACTTTGTCTTTGATGACAACCTAAGAGACATAGGAAGAGAGAGCAGCAGTTGGTTATCAAACATTTTAAGTTTAGCAGCAGTTTTGCACACAAGGTTTAAACAGACTACTAGTGACTACCTTGTTAGCACCCTTGAACTCCTCCTGGTCAAAATCAAAGTGTCGGCAGAGAGCCCCCACAGTAAAGAGCGAGCGCAGCAGAGCGGGTTTGTTAGCAGCCAGAGCAGTGGTGTTGGGGTCCTCTTGGTGCTGCGTCTTGAGCTTTGTCAGAGCTCCTACAGAGTGACACACAGGCAGTGAAAAATAAAGACATCAAATGCTGCTGTTGTTCTTCTGGGTCATACATTGAGCTTTAACTAACAATCTGGGCAGTAAAATATTGTTTGATGCTTTGTTCAATGCTCTTATTAATTTGGATGTGAAAGGAGACAATGACTATAAGGTTAAAGTCTAAGCTGTAAACTTTAATTTGAAGGCTTTTTGAAGACGTAACCCACAAGCAAATGAAAAGGTAAACGACTACAGACCTTTTGTATATGATGCTCACCATTTCAGTGTGCCAGATTAATCAGATTTTTTCAGATTCTGTTTGCCAGCCTTCCATTTTAAGGCATGAGAATTCAGCAGTGATGTAGCTTTGCTCAAAATGTCTGTCAAGCAGTATGCAGTACTGGTTTATGGTTGGTGTGCAAGACAACACAAGGGGGGCCTGAGTTGCCACTTAGTTGTTCATCCAATATTGTCTAATATACTCAACTTTAAAGCTGACAGTTTGCACATTAACTTTATAGTCACTGTGTAATTTCACATCCAAAGTAACAAGAATAAGAGTAAGAGTAAGAAACTAAAACATTAAACCATGTGTTGCTTTGCAAATGCTTATTTCAAAGGCTAATCTGCAGTTAGCAATCTGATAACTTTATCTTCTTTTATTTATTCCAAGTTTATATCAAGTTATTTTATTTATTTTATCACTTCCTGAGTGCCCAAGGACTTTTCCGGGGAAAAACCAACCAGAAACCAGGCCTTTAGAACATCAAATATAAAAGCTTTCATGAACTGGGTATAAACTGAATCACTATTGTGTTATACCAGCGATAAAGAGTAGCAAAATACAAAAATTGGCAAAACGTATTTAAATGAAAATGTTGCACAGTATTACGTTAAGCTCAGTGTATACATAAGCCTTACCGTAGTAGCGATTGAAACAAGCCCAAACAAACTTGTAGTTGTGTGTGACCTTGTTCACAACAGCACCGAGGCAGCTCACACAGTGTTGTACAACCTGAGAAGCAGATCACAACAAATGATATTATCACTGTAAGCTGAGAAGACAGTTCTTTCACATCCATTTTGCGTTTGTTTCTGAAGGCCGTCTCTGAAAGCTGTGAGCTACGTATGAGACTGACCGTCATGCCATATTTGATGATGAGCTTCATTAGGTCTTCTTCTATGGTGGTGAGAAAGGTCTCACTTGGGTGCTCCATGAGGGGCACGACCAGCTCCAGGATCTTGGCCACATTACATATCACCATGAAGTCATTCTGGGTCTGAAATGGAAGTACACAAACACATGACTGCTGCACAGTGGAAAACTGAAATGCCTTTCAGTGGTTGGAAAATAACCTGTTGAATGCTTTAGTGTTGAACACTTGTGCTTTCATTGGCCTGCCACTAGATGGCCCTACAGCACTACATAAAAGTTGATCCTGCTCATTTTTATCCTATGGGCATGTTTCCTTATAGACAATTTTGACCCACTTTCAGCAAAGTAAAAAATAAAAAGATGATACATGAAAGGCTTTGTTTGTTATGGTTCTTACGTTGCACTTGGTGGTCAAGTAAGGCTGCATAGTCATGGCATGTTTGACCATTAACTGCGCTCTGATCTTGCTGAACAGGTAGAGGGTGGTGATGCATGCTACCAGACGACCTGAGTTGACCCCTTTGTTCTCACAGTCTGAAACACAAACACAGACAGCATTGATGTTTATTACAATAACAGCACAATAAGAAATAGTGAAAAACACTCACACACACATTTTCTTTTTAGCAAAAAGCACTGAAGTCCTACCCGATAGAGACTCTTCGTATTTCAGTATGTGTTCCACTAGATTGTCCACCAGCTGAGTGCAGGCCTTCTTGGCTGGTTTATAAGAAGCGTCCTCTTCTGACTTCAGCAGCTAAAGAGTTGGATAACATGGTGAGAAAAGATGCATCACAAGACATGCACACAACAGATATCATAAACAGAAGCTGCAATCATGATGCATAAACACTGACTCACATTTTGGAGGAGCTGCTCAAACCAGTCATAGCCTGAATCTTTACATGCTGACACCTGAGATGAAATCAAAACATGGCAGGATGCAGATTATGACAATATCAAAAACTAAAATGTTTCTCATTTGAACAATGGTGCAACAACTTTTTGTTGCTAGGCTGGACGGCTGGCACTCACCACATCTGTGATGTTGAGGATCTTTCTGGTCATGGCGTCTTTATCGTGACTGGGTGTTGGGGTGAACCACAGCTTCTGGAAAGTCTCATTTACCAGTTTCTGCATGGGCCAAGATGTTAAATTATCTCAAGTATATATTACAAGCTAACAATTACCAACTGTAAGAGGTATTCACACAAAAATAACACACACCTTGATCCCCTCCTCATCGTTGACCCTTCGGATCATCTTGACACACATCTCAGTGATCTTGTTGAAGCTGGGCTGCTCCAGGCAGATGTCCCTCAGGATTTTGATGACCCTCTTCCTCACACTAATACCTGTGTCCTATGGCAAAACGAACAGCTCCAAATTAATATCCAGTGCTTCATTTGCATATTGAGATTTGCGCCAGCATAAATTATCAGTTAATGGCAACATATTGAATGTCATGGCCCAATGTGGATAACAAACACATGTATGTTGGAATAACAGAGAAGGGTAGGGAAAAGAGTGATAAAAGGTAGTAGCACAGCTATAAGCATTTTCAAATCCACTTTGCTTTCATTTAGCAAATGGTTGCCATTCTTTCTTTGATCCTTAGGGGGCAGTGTGGAGAAAAAGGATTTTACCTCAGCTGAACTTTTACACTTAAAGTGAACTCTCAGCTAGAGGTGGCCAATGTCTTGGACAAAGTTCCACTTCACTCTGGCCTGTGAGAGTTACTTCTCATTCCTTTCATCAAAGCCTTCAGAGAGGACATGGTGTGGGTGAATCAATTTAAAGCTTATTTGACCACCAGGGCAAGTGGTAATGCTTTCAAACCACATACTCAGGTGTCCAAAAGGGGTTGAGGGGTTGAACAGGGTAGCTTTAGAAATTTACCAATATCCTCTCAATGAGCATGTCATAGTATTGCTCAGTGAGCTGAGGTCGACTCAGCACAAAACGTCCCACCAGCTCCACAGCTGCCTCTCTCACACTGGTGGAGTTGTCCATGAGGCGACCGTGGACCCCACGCTGCATGTCCAACTGTGAAAGCAGACAGGAGAATATATAAAGGTCAGGCAGAGTTGAAAAATGACCAAAGGGCGTGAGTTGTGGAGCAGCTGATATAGGAGCATTTACCCGTGCCAAAATACTAGGATCCACAGCCACAACCTCCGAGAGACACTTCATGGCTTTAGTTCTGACGGCAATAGCACTCTCACCCAGCACTCTCAGGATCTGTACAGACAGAGAGAGAGAGAACATACTCAGTCCCAGCAGACACAATATAATCTCCAACCTATGTTGATGTTACGCTAATTCTCTTACCTGTGTTAAATAAATATCAAAGCTCTGCGCAAACGGCCTCATAGAGGCCAAATATCTGACAATTAGACAGGAGTCCTCATAGTCCACAGTTTCAGAGTTTATCCTGAAAGAAAGTTAAACGAGACAGTTTAGGACCAAGATATGAGCAATAATCAAAAAGGGTTGTGAAAGAGTAGTGATCCACAGTGACGTAGTATCTACCTCAGTGTGTTGAATTGTGATGGAGAAGTCTTGATGACTTTGCGGAGGAACTTTTTTCGTGCCTCGGCCCTCTGCATAATCTCGCCAGTTGCTTCAATGTCCTGATGATGTCGACCTTTCGATGAGTCCTCATCTTTCTGAGACTTCATGGCTTTGTCTGTCTCACTTGTAGTGTCCCTGTACCACTGGGCAATGTAAAACTTCCTGGCAAACTGGATGAAACAAATGCATGTTACAGAGATGATAAATAATAATTAAATAAAAAATAATTAATTAAAATTAATAATTAAATAATTTAAACATAATTTAAAACATGAAATATTACTGCATGCCAACAACATTAAGCATCCAGTAATCAGGTAATCATTAAGGTAAGCTCAGCGGTTTTTGTAAACATGCATGTTGGTGTGTGTAAATGAAACACTACCACTAGAGATGGGTCTGTCTCTGTGTTCTCATCCAAGTAGTCCAGCAAGGCCTTCTGGAGCTGCTGGGTCTCATCACTGCCTGAAGTCTGTGAATGGATCAATAAACCAGGAGCATCGTGAAAGCAATTCGATAACTGTTCATTTAAAGGAAACATACAGGTGGGATGCGTTCAGATGATTTTGTAAATATCTGGCCTACGTCTTTAAGGATGCGGTCGATTGCTTTTTGGTCCATCTTGCTGGTGACAGCATCTTTACGCAGGCGGGAAGCGACAGTGCCCAGGTAGTCCAGCGATGCCACCCTGAGGGCCATTTCTGTCTGCTTGTTACTGAACTGGTGCACCTGGTGTACACACAGAGGAAGGAAGTGTCAATAGTAGAACTTCTGCTCAACAACAACAACAAAGCAGATCTGCCTTCTCAAAGCAGCTGTCAACTGCTGGACAGATGATAGGTGTTACACTTTGGATTGAATGATGCTACTCACCAACAGCCGGCCCAGTAAACTGAGCAGCAGTTCAGCTGCAGGCCACTCAGGTTTGTTCACTGTAGACAGAAGGTCCTGGACAAAGTTCTCAAACAGAGGGCGGTAGTCTTCCTCTCCCTGCTTACTGCCACACCTGACACACAAAGAGCAATGGTTGAAAAATGAAGTTCTGTCTTGTTTTTCAATAAACAGATATTTTTTTTAACAATGAGGCAAAGTAATACAGCCTATTCCACTACAGCAGAGATTTACAAATTCTTGGATTTGTACCATCCAATATGGTGGATAAGACGGAGTTAATTTAAAAAGATTTGGGCAGAAAGAGGTGCAAACACCAAAATAGGTAAAAGTATTTATAGAGGACATTCAAACTTAGAGACTGCATTCTGTCTGCCAAAGACAAGGTTAAGCTGCTACATTTCTGCAAATCATTTTTCATCATTTTTGTAGTCAGACAAGCAAAAGTTTCCCTTTATAGCAAGGGAATTGAGTGGGTAATATTAATTCCTAAATGTTTAAACTCTGAGGACAAAAGGTAGAATTTGCCGTGAGCTAACTGATCAATAGGAAAACAATTACTTTTCTGGACATTTAATTTATACCCTGTTATACTTCCAAAAGCCATAAATAAAGATCATATATGAGACAGATTTTATTGTATCAAATACATACAGGAGCAGGTCATAAGTATATAAGGAGACTTTGTGTGCAACTACCGAATTAACAGTAGCCAAGAAAAGCCTATTAGCTTTTAGCACTATAGACCGTGGCTTGCATCAAGGAAGACAACTAATTCCGGATAGTTAACCTGGGTGATTTGACAATCATATGAGGTCCAACACAGAATTCCAGTAGTATAACTCAATAATATTAGGGATGCACCGATCAGGTTATCATGGGGCCATTCCAATGCAGATTTTTGAACGGATCAGCCAATCGAAATTGAAATGACACAATTTACCCAGACTTTCTACTAACAACGGCACATCATGTAAAAGTGCACATCAAGCATACATAGTAAATTCACATACAGCACTGTGTGTTTAACAGTTTGTTATTATGGCTGCATGACACAGCTGGCCTTTCCATGTGTAAATAAACTTTAGGTTTCCTCCAAACAAAGTAATTACATGTTAGTGTGTGCTTGATGACTGAGGTGCTTACACGCCTATTGCTATCGGTAGCAGATGAAAAGTGATTTATTGCAGCAGCATAGGCACTGACTTCTGTCCAATATATTAAACTGGTTGTAATCTATGATCATAGCCTATGAAATTCAAAATAAAGTCAGAAATGAACTGCCAGTGCCAGATGGATGACATGCCTACACTACTAATGGTTATAATGGTTATAGTTTTTATGACATACGTTTGACGGAAAATGAAATGGCAATTCTGGATGAATGTCTGGTGAACTAAGTTTGAACTAAGAACTAAGCTTGATACAAACATTAGAGTGGAAACAATAGCTTACTTCTTGAGAAAAACTGATAGGAAGTTCTGAGCTGTTCTCATGGCAGTTTCATAGGAGTTTGTGATGAGGACATCTTGATCCACCTAGGAAAGAATTATCCCATATGTGAAACAATCTATATTAATCTCTATTAGTCTAAAAAAAACATTTCCAAACAAATTTGGCTTAAGTGTCAGTTAAATCTTTGGTCCCTACCTTCTTATCATGCCTATCCTCTGTGTCCTTTTCAGAGGGCAGGTGCACCACACACTGGATGAGCTGAAGAACCAGCGCTGTGACCATCTGGATATACAAGGGCTCTCCATCTTCATCGCTGCTGTTTAGCCTAGGAGAGCGTAAGCAATGAACAGCCTTAGGGTCACTGAACAATACAGAAGCCTTCAATAATCAAATATTCTCATTTATGTCATTTTACTGAGCAAACATTCACTGGAGATATAGTCACCTAAAGTTCCTGAGGCTGCGTTTGCTAGTGGGCAGTCTAGCCAGGGAGGTGAAGATCTCTTCGAGAACGAGCTGCCTGTGCTTCTCATAACGAGAAAACACCTGAGGAACAGCAGAGTGGAAAACACCACATCAAAACACAACAATAGAGACGTCACACAGGGGCACGGCACGTAATAAACTCATAAAACAACACTAAAAGAGTTCCAGGACCCAGGATGACCCTGCCATGGTGGCAGACTTACCGCTGTCACTAGTTTGATGGCACATAGCTGTAGTTCACTGACATTCTCCACAAAAAATGGTGTAATGCCCAGGGAGGACACCTAAATGTGGGACACAAAAACAAACAGGTATATCAGAGTTCAAGGGTCAAAGGTTTAGAAGGGGCCATACATTTGAAAGACCTCAGGTCAGGGTCGGCACCTCACCTGGAGGATGGTGGTGTCAGTTAGCAGCTGGATCTCCAGAAGCTCTGAGATGTTGCCGACAATATCACACACTTTGTTGTACAGCATGACTACGGCCCTCTGTTTGTGTGTGGAACACTTCCCTCTCTTGCTCTTTGAATTATGTATGCCACCTTGGTGAGTAAAATAAGGAGAAAATAAAAGATGGGAGAAAGAGTGAATCATTTCATTAAAAATGAAGAGCAGAATAGCAAGTATCTCAAATCAGCAACAGGTAGTTTAGTAAACCGTTTCTACTATGAAACCGTGTTCAAACTGTTTCAGATACTAAAGAAATTGTAGACTCAGCTAAAGGGTTCAGCATCAGCAAATGTGACTATATTCTGTAGACAACTTTTACTTAAACAAGTGAAACAAGTCTGAGTCCACGACTTTAGATGATAAGTGGTGTTTTCAGGAATTTGCATATTTCTAAATTAGCAACTCCCTGCAGGTATTGCAACTGCTTCCAGTTCTGACTAATCACCAGATTTTTGCCAATTCAATTCCCTCACTTCCAGTTGCCACTTCATCTACTAGGAACAAAAAATTACAGGAACAATAAAAGAAAAAAATCCTACATTTTCCTGCAACAGTCTAATCAAAGAACCTGTCAATACATAAATTGGCACAAGCTGAAGAATAGCTGCTGCAAATTAAGCTTTTTGCAAAATACTAATGGAACCACTTGACCACATTCTGGAGGAACAGAATGAAATTGTTTGCTGACCTCCATGGGGATCCACTCTGTAGACTGGGTCATACTGAGGATAGAGAGTGTTTTGCAGATGGAACTTTGTGTACTGCAACACCCTCTCAATCGTGTCCTCTATATAAACAGCCTTGGGCATGCGTCGAGAGGTCATTATGTTGAGTGTGGTCAGGCAGGCATCAGCAGACTTAGTCACTCGCTCCATGATAAGGTCACGCCACAACCGCTCTTCATCCATGGCATCATTATCCTATAAATTCCAGGAACAATACATAAAAAAAGAAAAGAATAATAATAAATTTACCTGAAACTAACTAACTTATAAATGTTGCGTACACACCCCGGGGCTTGAATGATGCGTATGCCATTCTCCACACAAAAGTTGCGATTTATAAAAAACAAAACTTGACAGAAACTTTGACCCATGCATACACACATTTTGAACACACTGCTAAATGAAGACTTGGATGGCAAGGCAGTGAAATAACGTAAAATGTTGATGAGATTTTAATCAGTCCTTTATGCTTCATATCAAACTACACAGACTTCTAATAATAATATCCCAGAGGAATATCCAGACCTTAATCATTAACTTGTTGCTTTAGTCTAAAAGCCATCTAGTTTGACCAAAAAGCATCTCCCTATTTGCAAGGAAATTCCATTATGGGCTCATAAGTTGTGCGTCCTAGTTAATTGCTAGAAATTCAAGGTTTTAAGCAACTGTACGGAATGCCACAGGGTTATAAAGGGGTTTGCAATAATGGTGCATAATGATGCGTTATGGCTGCTTTTGTGGCGCATGGGGCGGACTCGAGACCAGTTGCACCCACTGTCTGATAGCCTCGAGTCAGAAAATGAGGAAAAAGTCTGTATGCTTTTTTTGAATCAAACCAAATGACTGAAGTGTGACATGTTGAATGTGTGGTTTGGTTCACTCTTTCTAAAAACAAAAGGCACAACAGACCAGTTCTTTTTTATTTCGTAAAGGGTTTGGTGCTCAGAGCTAGCAGCATTAACTGCTACTGTGACATGTTGCCACTCAACAAACATTTCATGGTTGGTGATACCCAAACTACGCCCATCCACCAGTACCTCTCGCCTCGCCCTCCCATCAAGCACTTAATTTCACACTGTGAAATTTCTCTTTTTGGTCTTGTGCTCCGAAATGCAATTTTCTCACACAAAGAGAATGGAGTGACAAGCACATTTACATGCATATCAATATTTATGAAGTACGTTTCATTAACCATTTATGGCTAATTGTGGGAGTTAACTGGGTGGGACGTGAGGTTAGTTCATGTGTGCAAAATTACAAATTAATTGGGTTTCATGAAGGGAAAGCGCACGCATGGTTTTATAAATTAGATGTTTTTACTGTATGCATTTTACCTCTTTCGTACATATGTAACCTTTTAGTGTGGAATCTACACAGTTTTATAAATGAGGCTCCAGGTGATTTCACTGATTAGCACACCTTCAACCACAGAGAAGGAACTAATCAGTTTGGTTGCAATGAAAACCTGCAGACACTCTGCCCTCCATGGCACATGGTTGCCTATCCCAGGTCTAATCAAAGAACCTGCCAATTCTGCTGCAAATTGGGGTTTTTTGCAATAAGTGCAGAACAGTTTCAGGAGAGAATGAGGCTAGACAAACTGTATCACTTCAACAACTAAAAAAAATACTAGGAGGCTGAAAACTTACATGATTCATTAACGTGGAAATTCTGGCTCCATCCTGAATGTTCTTCTCCAGGATGTTCAAAATCTTCACCAATTTGTCAGATGGAAGCTGTGGATCAAACCGACGATGGGTTGATTTCAAAATTATGTAATTGGGAATTCATGGTTTCTTCAACAGCTAAATATCACCAGTAGCCTGTGAACATATAATCGCCTCATAGTGCACACTCATACTCCTCTTACCTTGTAAAGGATGCCCATAGCTTTAATCTTAGCAGACTCGCTGCCTAGCTCGCTCAACTGGTGCTTCCCAAGCAAGAGCTCTTGAGGGATCTCATCATCATCTGTGTGAGGGCACAGGAGAGTTAAATGTTTACATTTATGAACTCAATGCTTAAATTGCAGCAATTGTAGCCTTTTTGTATTGTAGATTGTATAGAATCTAGGAAATTGTAGGAAATAGGAAATTGTATAGCGCTTAATGTTAACCTGCGGCAGTGAAGTCCACATCCTCAAGGTTGTCAAGAATGTTGTCAACGCATGCCGTGAATCTCTTAAATGTTGAGGAGTCCATCAGCTCTATTGAGTAAACAGACACAAATTGATTAACAAAAATCAGTGGGATTTATAGTGTTATAATAGGATCCAAAGGGGGAAAATAATACCGTCTGGTGTTAGCTTGGGTTCATATGCCTTCCTCTTTTTCTGTTTCTCCTTTTTCCTCATTTTTCGGGCAACTGGACAAGGAAGAAAACACAATGACAACATTAATCAAACGCTAGACTGCCACAACTGAAACCTCCAGTGTTGTTTTATGCAGATACAGACTGGGGTGTGCCAATCATGCTACCCTGGGAACTGGCCTGATAACGATTATTGGTTTCAGAAAGAATAAAGTAAATTGTATGACAGCTGTCAGAGGCAAGAATCACAAAGTGCATCGTCTCATCTTCTTGGCACATTATTATTATGAATGGATGAATGATAGAGTATTTCAGAGCAGCCTAATGCGGCATGCATGGAGGTTTATTTGAGTTGGACTGGAGCCAGTGCCCTCCATACTACAGTAAGTTATTAGTCATTTGCTCAGCAAAGACAACAATATTCATTATGATAAAAAATATTCTAACATGTAATTTCACTTTCAAATGTGTATATGTTATTGTGGAATGAAGTCTGTGTGGGAGAGGTAACACATTAGAAGAAAGGAAGAAGGCAGAAGCCATCATAGTACCATCATAATTAGGCCAATGTATGGAAGGCTTATGAACGCACTATTCAACAAAAAATTGGCAACAGATCTCTGAAATAGGGCTGCACAATTAATCATAGTTAATTGTATATCACAGTGTCATTCTTCGATGCTGAAGTGTTTGGGACTTTCAGGGGAACTGAAAAGTGCTTCTATTATGCGTAACCAGTCACAACCTTGGAACGCGCAACATCTATCCATGTGACCAAAATGAAAGCTAAGATAGAGAAGCAGGCAAGAGAGAGATAGTTTCAACAGAGAGAAAAAAGTAGTGGAAAAATGTAGCAACAGGCAAAGTGGAAGAGACTGGATCGGCCAAACATTAGAGCAGAAAGTCTTTCTTCTCTAAGGTCATTTTACTTCCTCAATGTGGATCATCATTTGTAGATACTTTGGTTTTAATAAACCAGATGACAACAAACAAGTACAGATTCTGTGCAAAGTTTGCCTTTTGCCGCAATAAGAGTGAGACACTAAGAGTGAAAACAAGCTTTGAGAAATACTACCTTGAAAAAGCATATGTTAAGGTGCAAAAGTGCAATAAAAATATTTTGTTTCTGGATACTGAGAAAATTATTGTGATTAATAATCATGGTCACAATATTTAGCGAAATATTCGGGATTATAATTTTTGGCATCGTGCACAATCATGCTCTGAATACATAGATCTCAAATGGATCAGAAGCAGTCGGACTTATAGAAAAAAACAAAAACATTGTCCATATAAGCTGTTTGTTTTGTGCAACCACTTTGTTCATAGAATACCCATTACAACCTATGCAAATGAGACTCACGATCACTTATGCTTGGTGGTGGTACAGAGGCTTCATCTGAGTCCTCTGGGCTACGTTCACGGTGGCGGCTACCGGACGACCGGCGAGCCTCGTGAAATCCTCCGCTTCGCCGATGCTCTCCAGAGCCTCTCTTCTCCTCTTGCTCCCATGTCCTGTCCTGGACCTTCTTGTGCCTTTTCCGTGCAGCTGAAATGATACAAAAACATATAGAAAGGTTAAGCCAGAAATCAAATAAAGCTATCCCTCCTCACCAAATATTGCTTTGATAAATATAATTTGTCAAGCACTCCATTCCTTTTTGACTATATTATGGTTGCATGGTAAGAATAATGTTCTGTCAAAAGTGCTGACAGCAAAGTGGATTTCGATTTTTTGCAGTTGTTATTCTTATACATTGTGAATTTTTAAGGTTTGTTGAGGTTGGGTACTCACACTCAGTCGCAGAGTCATCATCATCTTCATCTGAGTCCATCTCGGCATACTTGGGTTTGCTGTTGGTCGCGCTGCGCCTGCGCTTGCCCATCTTCACCCTCTCACACAGTGGCATGGTGGAATCTCTCTCTGCAAACAGACGAGGTGAGCGCTCTTTCAGCACAGAACAATTTGTACCTCAGAAGAAGACACAGCTAGTCACTCCCTGGGTTTGACTTTCAATACTGAATCACTCATGCCGTTTTTTAGAAGACAATATTAAGTCTTAAGACCAAAGCTTGACACCAAAATAAAAGAGAAGGTCTATTCCTTATCATTTACTGTGGATTAATAACTGTGATTCTAATGATTGCAGAGATAGTGGTAAAAAGCAGTACATTAGAAATATGGATAGGAGTAAAACACTGCTTGCACCTATACAATCCAGCAACTCAAAAAACATCAATAAAAAAAATCATATTACACAACACAAATATCCTTCCCTTACAGCATCCTGTACATATTAAATAAACATGAACAAAATTCTTACCTTTCCCTGATTTGTCAGAGGACCAGTGCTTGGACTTGGAGCTGTGTGCAGTCTTGCTGTCCCTCTCCCTAATGATCTTCTTTACCTCATCAACAGTGAGTTTCTGAAGCACAACAACAGGCTTAGCTCCTTTGCTCAAGTTCTCTACTAATGAAACTCTCTCCAGGCTGACCCGGGGCTCGCTCCAGCCCTCCAACAACTTGCGTGGGGGATCCCTATCTCTCCCATCAACCTTTAGTTTAGGAATCACAAACTTCTTCAAACTCCCCGTCTTGCCGCCTAGCAGGTATGCAGGGAAATCGACAGGTTTTCCCTCAAAAGGCTGAAGTTTGTTCCCATCTTGGCGGTTCTTGCTGCCATCCCCAAACCTCCTCTCCTCCTTCTTTCGGGGGTTTTGGAGGCTGGAACTGTCTGTCCTCTGACGACCACTGAGGTCTGCTGATCCTCTGCTCTCCTGCTTCACTCTAGGGATGTTGGGTTTAGTGTGCTGCTCAGGAGAGTGTCTGTTCCGGGTTTCCCCAGACTCAGTCCTGTGTTTCTTTTCCCTGTCTCTATCCTTGTCCCTATCCCTATCCCTGTCTCTATGCTTGTCCCTGTCCCTATCCCTATCCTTATCTCTAACCCTATCCTTGTCTCTAATCCTATCCTTGTCTTTATCCCTATCCTTATCTCTATCCCTATCTTTCTCCCTCTCCTTATCCTTGTCTTGTCCAAATTTGGAGTTCCGTTCCGCCTTGCTTGAGGATTTTAGGGTCTCTGGGTGGGGGACACGGGATTGGTCACTGTCGCGGTACTTTTCCTCTCTGTGGCCAGAGTCAGAGCGCCCGTCATGTTTCTGTCGTGGCGTGTCAGGCCCTCTGCCATCCGAGTGTCCCTTGCCGTTATCAGGTTTGCCATCATGTCGGTGCTTTGAATCCCGTCGGTTTTCCTGCTTGTGTTTGAGGGTTTCTGGTCGGCCATCTGTACCAGGCTTCCTGGAGTTGTCAGCACGCTGTTTGATGATCCCAGGTCTGCTTTCTACATCCTTAACCGTCTCTCCGTCCGTCTTTGACTTTAGGTGCCGTATGCGGTCCTCACGCAAGCACTGTGCTGCCACGGCCACTTCTGGCTGTCCTTTACCTCTGCCAGCTTGCTGTAGATCAATACTGACCATCAAAGCAGGTCGACTGGCACCGTTACTTGCAGCACTAGCCTCCTGGGGTGTCAACTTGCTGCCAACGTTGCCCCCTCCTACACTAGGCCCTCCACTGGCCCCAGCTGTGCCCCCAGCTCCAGGTTCCTGAGGATACGAGTCTTGCTTCCGTTTCTTCAGTGGCTTGTCTGCAATGAAGAACACTGTAGCTTAGTTTCTCTACAAAAACTAACAGACTGAGCGCATGAAAAAAATGCTAGAAGGCACAGGGCAAAGGCGGACACACAGAAATTCACCTTTATCCTGAACTTCTTTAGAGCATCGCTCCTTCTCGCTGGCTGACTCACGTTCTATCCTCTCAATCTCAGCAAGCGCGTCCATCTCAGCATCATCGTCCACAACCCCACTGATGACCCCAGACTGCTTGGAATTTGGGCGAATAGGAACCTGCTGATAGCCTGCCTGCTCCCCAGCACCTAACCTGTGTGACGAGTCCTGGCCTGTCCTTGACAACTGATTATTGTTCATCAAATCAGTATCGTGGTCTGAATCGTCATCTGCCCTAGGAGGGAGTTCTCCGGACTGATCCATCTCTGACTTCACTCGGGACAGTTTTAAAGTCAGCTTGGCAGAGTCTTTAGATGGAGAGCTAACAATGTCATACAAGGCATCTTTGTCCATCTGCTCATTTTCCTCTTTACTCAGTTTTTTCTGCTTCTTTTTGCGGTCAGCAGAGGCGAGGAGCAGGTCAGGAGCTGCATCATGTGGTGACATATAGGGGGGAGGAGACTGCACGATAAGAGGAGGCCTGGACCCTGCTGAAACACAAATAACATTCAAGGAAAGTGAGCACTAGAGCATCAGGCACAACAAAGAATGAATTGTAGAATGGTTTGTTATTTTTGATTCCACAGAATGAAGAAGAATTGCCTATCACTGAGGCAGCATACTTTTTGCAGTCCCTTCACTCTCAGCAGGGGAACAGACAGACTGTGGCGATCTAACTGGGAATGAAGCAGCCCTCAAGGAAGGGTCACTCTCCTGCTGAACATAAGACATTTCTAATTACATTTTAGTGTCAGTGCCTGTTTAGGTTCAGGTCGGAATACCTTGTTTCTCAATATTACCTCATTTCCCAATCTCTGGACCATGTTCATGTAGTCTTCATTGGAGCCTGGTCTCGTATTGTGATTGGATGAGTTGCTTGAGAGTTGTCCAGAGACCTTGTTGTCATGGATATTCCTCACACCTCCAGAAACCAAGGGACTAGCAACTAAAACAGACAGCAAAATAAAATCTCCACTTTATTTGTGCGGTAAAATTGTTCAGGAAAAAATGGAGTTGGTCACTTGGATAAAGTTGGTTGGATAAAGAGAATAGAGAACTGTTCGCTTTACCCTTATGTGTAGTGACCAACTAGAGAGATACTTTATTTAATCCAAAGGGAAATACACATAAAGTGTTTACTGATCAACCACTGATTCAAAGAACTTTTTTTTTTTTTTTAAGATTTTATTTTTGGCATTTTATGCTTTATTCGAGAGATATAGTGAGAGAGAGACAGGAGGTGTGGGAGAAAGAGCGAGGAGAGGACATGCAGCAAAGGACCACGGGTCGGATTCGAACCCAGGTCGCTACGGGAAGGCCTGAGCCAAATGGTACGCGCCCTACTCGGTGAGCCACCAGGGCGCCCCGATTCAAAGAACTTTTAGAATTTTACACTGTATGTAAAGCTGTTGTGATAAGCTTATGTGTTGCACTGGACAGGTTCCCTCTATCTCCCTCTATCGACCTCTCTTCCTCCACCATGAAAAATCATAGGTGAGGGAAGCATCGAGCTATTCACACACAGCAGTGAGACAGATTGAATCCCAATGTCCGCAATCTGGTGCCTTTGTAGACTTGGCTTACTTTTGGCTAAGGAAGTTATAATCAACCACGTCTGCGAGGGCAGAGTCAGAAGTCCTGGGATTCAGGAACAGATATAGAGCAGATCAAAAAGATGGGGAGAATGAGAACACTAAAAATATATAGAGGCAACTATTAATAAGTTATATTACACAATCTACATATAACTTCAATAATCTCTATCACTTTGTGCTGCCACAAATATCTGGTGAGCTAATATTACATGAAAGTCATAACTGGCACAGTGTTGCAGGCAGTCAGGCAAAGTTTGCAAAGAAAGACGACCTGTTGTGGCAGACAGACACAGACCACAGTGCAGGCAGACGGCCACATGTATGGCTCAGCCAATTAAATGCCTTGCAACACAGCTATCCAATCAGATGGCCTCCACTCAGTTTTTAGTTGACAGCTGCAGCAAGCAGTTTTCTATAAGGTAGTTAAATTACTTATTCTGAAGAGCCTTCTGAATGTATCCTACCACAATGTTCACTATGACACACAAATCTGCCGGTGAGACACAAACATTCGAGACCACTGCAGCATGATGTTGTCTGGGAGGCAGTTGAATTATTTGTGATTGTGATGGGCCCTCCGATTGTGAATACAGCCTAGCACTGTGCACTCTATAGGATTAACATTTGTCCGTGAGACAGATATATTTTTTATCACCTTTAGAGGCAGTTGTAGCATTGTACATCTGCCTATGAGATAGATGCACTCCAAATCAGTTTCAGTCAATATCAAGACTGGCAAAATTTAAAACAACAGAATTATGTTATGAAACCAGCTTCATTATCAGCTTACTCCTAGTCACTTAATTGTCTTTAAATGGAAGTAATGTAAAAGTGTTAGTTATGCAAGCTGCTCATAGCTGTTTGCTAGCAAACCATAAAAAGCATAGCCGGCTGAGTTTATCTAAAGTACCATGCTGGCTATGCATAGCTACCAGTGGAATAAAGAAAAGGAAAAGGAAAGATTGCTCCAAAAATAAGTGGGCTGACAATGGTTACAATGTAACTTTTGCTCTGTGAATGAACATGAGTGCCCCTCCTCCCAGTTACATCTTGTATACATGTGGACTAGAGCTGCAACGATTAATCGATTAATCGATTAGTTGTCAACTATTAAATTAATCGCCAACTATTTTGATAATCGATTAATCGGTTTGAGTAATATTTTAAGAAAAATAAGTCAAAATTCTCTGATTCCAGCTTCTTAAATGTGAATATTTTCTGGTTTCTTTACTCCTCTATGACAGTAAACTGAATATCTTTGGGTTGTGGACAAAACAAGACATTTGAGGACGTCATCTTGGGCTTTGGGAAACACTGATTGACATTTTTCACCATTTTCTGACATTTTATAGACCAAACAACTAATCGATTAATCGAGAAAATAATTGACAGATTAATCGACAATGAAAATATTTGTTAGTTGCAGCCCTAATGTGGACTCATGGTGGATGGCTTCTTGCCTTAGTCAGAATACATAAATGATATAGTCATCAAGATGGGAAACGACATAGCAATGACTACAAAGTGTGTGTCTTATTTAACATTCTCCACCTTGAGTCAGGTTGTTGAATAATTGGTTGTGTCTAGTCTGCAATACTGTTCAGCTATATTATTATCCACAGCAAAGGAGAGTTAAATAAGCTCCAGCTCACACAAAGAGAGCAGCTAGGGTGATAATCTGCCCCGTTCACACAAATGTAGATTTAATGCATACATATCTCTTGTGGTTGAAAAAGACTGAAATTAAGTATCCTGGTGGGTTTTTTTTGGAATGTAATTATGGTTCAAAACCTCAGTGCTTCTCAGACCAAATACTCTACACTATCAGCGGTCATCATCATCAAATTAGAACTGCTTGCTTGGGTTGTTTCCCCGTATATCAAGTGCAAATCTCCTCAGACACACTGTTATTTATAGGGCAATTACAGAGTGGAATCCCTTACCTATCCACATCGCATGAATACAGAATAAATATACAAATGTTTCTCGAAATGTTTATGTTGTAATATCAATGTCGACTTTTCCAGTAATATTTTTTGTAGTCCCCAGGAAGACTAGTGGTTACTAAGGCATCAGCTGAAAGGGATCCTAATAAAGAAGAAATAATAAGACACCCATGCACAGAAACAATCTACTGGGGCACTGGGGTCCATGATTTCATGATTTATATATAAATATATACTCTATTTACACACCCCTTTGTTGACAGACAGCACCAGACACTCCCAGCTGGCAGACATGTTCTGCAACCCCAAGCCTGATGCCAGATGTAAGCCAAGGCTTCATTGTCCAGCTGTAAAGGAGTAGAGAGGCTGCTACAGTCAGCCCACCAGATGCTAGGCTGACTGAAAAAGTGAGACACACATCACCCTGACTGAGGCCACTAGTCCTAAGTGGGAAAAGTGATGAGGTTAAAAGACATTGCCCTGGGGTTTAATATATTGCCAGTTTAACATTTTGAAATGTGCATGCCAGGAGGAGTGGCCACAATGGCCCAGCCATCACTAAGGACGCCTAATCCTGTTTCAATACTTTGTAACTGTGAGTGAAAACATAAAGACAGCTATTTGACTAAACCAAATTACAGCTTCATGTTTACCAAGATGGCTCATCTAGCTTGGGCAATTTTCAGCTACAAATAGCTTCTTCTGAAGGTGGGAGAACAAGCCCTGATATCTCCAACTACACTGACTGTGTGCAGACACCACCAGCAATAATGTAAACAAAAGGGACAGCGTAGACGCCTGGCACAAAATCAACAGCAGCAGTGCTCAGTGGCCAACAGCAGGAAACAGTGGTTGTACTGAGCAGCTCTCTGTGTGAATGTGTGATACTGTCTGCATGTGAAGCAAAGCATTTCTGAAGAGCATGCTCAACAAACCTTCATGGGACAAATAAAGGTTAAACAACATACTGGACTGACTTACGGCACAACGATAGAGCTTCAACCAAAACAGAAAGAGAACTGACTTTGAATTGCTCTACTTGTTCATACTGAAACAAATATACAGACAAGTACAGATGCTGTACAGTCTCGCAGCAGGTGTGCAGCATCAACTGTTGCTGTCGTTGAAGTTTCTACAGTCCTGGAATAATCAACCACATCTTTAACCCAATGTATTATCAGGAGGAATAGATCCATTCTACTGTACAGCTACACTCTGGTAGATTAACCGTCTTTCAGCATCACAGTAGCCTGTTAGCTAAAATGTTTTGTTAGCATTGCGGAAACTTAATAAATTCCACATCTGCTAGGCAAAACGTCTTTGTTTGCTTAATCTAGTTGTGATTAGAATATTTGCCAGCAAAAATATTTTTTGTCAGCATAGATAATAGCCATTGAAATTACATAAACACATTGTGATACCAACACTGGGCGAGTAAGCATTATTTAATACAAGGTTAGAGAGTGCCATTTTTTTACACAAAAATACTGCTTTGTAGGGATGGGACGATATATCGAAATTCAGTACATCGCAATACAAACATGAACATACTGTACGTATCACAGAGCAGAAAAATGAATGGTGATATTAGCTATATTTTATTGCTACTACTGCTGTAGTAATCACAATGAGCTGGCTTGCCCATCACAATTTCTCCATCGAAATTATATTATTTGCACTTTATAATGACATTTTTACACTGTTGTTTACATTGTAGCAAGCCAATGCCATTGTTAGAATGATTTATGGCTCAAAAATAAATATAATTCTGCACAGTCATACTTTGTTGTCATTGAACTTTTATTACATAGTATCATGGTTGTATTGAATCGTGAAGCCCATATCGCGTATCGAATTGTATCGTGAGATAAGCATATCATGCCATCCCCACTGCTTTGCCAGCTCAATCTAGTTGTTACTAAATTATTTGGTAAAACATTTTTTGCTACACACAGATTAGCCACCTAACAGTTACCTAACACTGGATGATTATTCAGTTTGCATTATGATAATTTCACATCACGTCTTCTGTCTACATATTTGTCTTCTCTCTGCAGTCTGCAGAGGGGGGCAGACATGTGGGATATGTTCCCTTTGGCCAAATGCAAATCTGTCCCCCTCTCTTTTTTCTCATACATGTCCAATAGCAATGCTCCTTCTAGCGTCAATAAGCAAGCCCTAGCTGCACAGTCATTCACCCACCAACCTAAAACATCCAAACATACTCAACTTCATGTGTTAACACTATTAAGAATTAGTTAAAATGTTCAGAAAGCCAGCAAAAAGGCTGTGGACAGTTGAATATTTCCTCAAATTAGGTGGTGAATTTAAAACACTACCACTAAGGGACTCAAGGGGGCCAAAGTCATCAAGTTTCAAATTCAAATGCTAACAGATGAGATTATCACTATCAAGGTCTTAAGCAAAATCTAACAATCTATATCATAGTTTATGCCCAGGGCACCTGAAATGAGGGAGATCAATAACTTTGATTCACCTGTTGGGTTTGTAATACTACTTTTGTGGCTGGGTTGGCCTTGTTTATGTTTGGACATCATAGATTGGCAGTTTTTTTACTGATTAGCTTTTAGACCCCAGTTGTGATCCCAGTGTGGTTCTCTGCATCACAGCTTGTACCAAGTTAGCATTTTATAAAACGAATAGGTGAAAGCCTGCCTCAATAAAATCATGAGAAGTACGAACAGAACAAAATGAGAAAGTGAAAGTGTCTCATTTTCAGGTATTCTGGAAGCTCAGTAGATCTAAAAGCCAACTTTCTATCGTGGACAAATCTTTGTGATTATTCTGCTTTTTAACTAGTACGTGTCCTTAGCCAAAGTTTTGAAAGAGATGGATTGTTAGTCACCCAGCAATATTTCCTACATACTGTGTTGGCCCACAAGGCTCCTTGCATTAATGCTGACCAGGAGGGCAGAACATGCAGTGCAATGCATGTCTAAATGACGGGGGCAAAGACGCTCATTAACTATCTTTTTTAACCTACATTTATGCAGAGAAGGGTGATTAAGCATGTATGCCTTTTTAGCCCCATGACAGCAGGGGCTCTAAGGATCGCAATGTCAGTCGGTCGCTCTGTTCTCCACTTTTGGTCACGTGGGTGAAAGTGTGCCGCAGGGAGTTAGATTGCAGACTCTCAATCGGGAGACCCGAGTTCAATTTGCAACAGGAACGCTTATAAATGCAATGTTGCACGACTGTTAGACTCTTAATCTTGTTTCAACAACACACCCAGTTCACATTCACACAGTTACAAACTGATGCTTGGGCACTACCAAGCACAAGCACAGTGCTCTACTGTTGGCCACTGAGCAGCTTCATTAGAGCAGCTGGAGGTTAAGTGCCTTGCTCAGGGGCACACTGACCACAGTTACTGAGGGAGGGGAGAGTGTTTCTCACTCCGTTGACTCGCTCAGACTTTCCAGATCAAGGCAGAGCAATTAAAATTGCTCTGACATAAAGTAGATTAATGTGAGAAATTACAATAGCAAGAGAGTGTATTAGAATACGGTGGAAAACCAGTAAGTGTGGCAGCTAGGTGCAAGTGGCAGCTATGTGCAAATCACACTCATCTCACACTCACGTCACATGATAATTTAGCAGAACTGGGATCTTTGTCAGAATAATTGCTAATATAAAGTTAGCATTGTTGCAAGCTATTACACTTTTCGTCAACCCGTGACAATTTTCTGTTCACCTCTCTATATTGTTATTTTCAACAAGAAAGTTTAGAAATTATATTGTGATAAATCTACTGCTGCTACTACTATTTACTTCACTATTCCTAGCATTAAAAAGTTACAAAATTATGTCCTTCTAAATAGCAATATTAAGTTATAAGTGCACTCCAAAACATGCAATCAGAGCTCAATAAGGCACCTGATGATGGTTATTGGCATACACCCACAATTGCATTAAATAATAGAAATATCAATGAAATATAACCAATGCATTTGATATCAGTTTTTTTCATTCTAATAAATGTTTAACTTTGTTTTCTGCAGCCAAGCCAGTGCATTTGTAGTCAGGGGCAAATTTGCTCCAGCTGGAGAATTGTGCAGGAAATTCTGATTTGGGCACAGTTGCATTATTTTTTTTTTTCTTTTTGTTTAAAGTAGTACTCATGTCTACACTCTGATACAGTCCTTCGTTGATATCAGTATGCAAATTTCCCTTGTCACCACGGCTTAAGAAGAATCTTGGCCTAAACATGTAAATATGTGGAAGGTTTTTTCTGCTACCTAGTCAGCCAATGCAAACAAAGACACATGGTTGGCGACAAAACCAAGAGTAGCAGAGGTGAGAAGCTGTTTGAAGCCAGCGACGGGGTATGGACCACAAGGTGAAGATGCAAAAACCTTTCTGTGACCTTCCTCAACATTAACGTTTGCTGATGTCATTCCTGACAGGTATGTGGAGGTTTCATGCATCTGTAAACAGGCAGCTCTTGACACCTTAACTTTGTACTCACCTTGCTGAATCTGTTGGTGTTGAGAATAGCTGGGTGGATGATTGTACTGCATGTAGTTAGCAGGGCTTTGGGGGGCGTAGGGGCTGGGTACGGGGCTGTTCTGCTGGGGCACGAACCGTGTGCCTGACCCAGACTGCGGGGAAGCAAAGCGACTGTAAAAGAGGAAGGTGAGAAGAAGGCATCATTTATGGGTGTGCAGATATATCCAACAGCCCGGCTGTCTTAGTAGAATTATGGATACTTCAACATCTGATAGTATGTTGCCGCTGCCCTACCTCGAGGGGCTGTGTGGGACAGTGGTTTGCTGATAGTTTGATGCTGGACTTCCATGCACGGGATTCTGAGACATCTTGTACTGCTGCATCATTGGCTGCTGCATTATATCTGAGATAAAGAGAAGAGAAACTGATGAAAGAAATACTAACTTAGGAGGAGATGATCATATACATTTCTTTAGCACCAACGCTCAATCACCTCAGTACCAAGAGAAGGGGCTTTCAAGAGATGAGATGATTTCATTTTTTCTGAATCGATTCTGTAAATCCTGATAGATGCTTATAATCCCCACTGTTTTACAGAAGAGCAGTTTTCATTTTTCACTTTTGTGAAGACTCCACTCCTGTAGGAGGCACTCTAGAGATCAAAAGCACAGAGGCTCCACTTGACCAAACCACGTCTGCTTAATAGTAATGGCAAGTGCTATTAAGCCAGTGCCAGCTAATAATCTCAAGGCAGCTGTTTAGGCACCATTTGGATTCAGAAAAAAAAGGTGCAACATGAACGCAATGAAAGTAACATCTGCAAGCTTTGCCATTCAATGTTTCTACTGTGGTAACACAACAAATTTATGCACACAGCTGACTAAACACCACACGGATGTTTTCCAACAGCCTGCGATGAAATCTGACAGAACTGAGCCTGCTTTCTATTGCGTGTATGTAAATTCAACTCACTAGAGCACAAGGAATTGTGCATTTTCCAGGTTATTCCAAGTTATTTCAGTATGCTACAGCAAACAGAAGTCTGCACTGTTTACATTTAATTTACCAAATAAAGAGAAATGGAAATATTTTGGCTTCATTTGTCCCTATTCCATATCAATAATGCATACAATCATGTCACAAAAGATACAGTGTATAGTTGTACAAAGTCACTGCAAATTTCAGTCATATATATTGTAAATAATATTGTTAGAGTGGGAAGTATTGTATTGTATTGTATCATGACTAATACTATCAAAATCATATTATATTGTGCAGTCCTTGACAACACTATAAATACTACAGAAAAATAAAATGATTCACCGCAAAAACAATTTAGAGTTCAGAGAGATGAAGGAGGAGGTTATAGTTGCAGGAGAACGGTGAGTATTTGCCAAGTTTATGACAAGAACAATTTGCACATTGCCTCCTTCAACGTTGAGCACAACTTTGGAGGAGCAGGAGAGCAGTGTCAGACCTACTGTAGACTTGCGAGACATTTCTCTGGGCCAGGAGCACACAGCTACTACTGCCAGCTGAGACAGCACAGATAACGATTCTGTGTTTAAGTGTGTTCATATGCTATGTACTTACATTTGCCTAAAATTGCAGGCTATTGCAGCTGCTCTTACAACAAGAAAGTTTTCCTGAACAAAGGTTAAAAGACAAGTGTCCAACTGATTATGGCAGTTAGTAATATTGTTGTTTCATGACAAATGCAGCCAAGCCACTATTGGTACTGGTACTGGTACTCCTTTTCATTCGAATCCATTAGCTAGAAAACTTCAAAATCCTCAGTCTCCAACAAAAGTCGTCTATGCTAACTAATGTTGCTTCTTGACTCTTGAAACAAAAACAGCCGCCTACACTGTCCACTCAAGCCTAGGCCTAAATTCACAGACTAGGCACTATGAAATCATCATCCAATTTATTGTCACCTCAGAGCCTAACAAACTAGAACTTCTCAGAGTCATACCAAAGAGTAAACAACTAACAAGGACTGATGAAATAAAATGACGACAACTAACAGTGTAGTAAAACTAGACACAAGAAATACATCTGACCCAGGAAATGCTCTGGAGAATAATTAGAGACGGTGAAAAACAACAGCACAGCCAAGAGAAAATGTTGGGGCATGCACTGAGCTCCACTGCAGAGTCAAAGGCAACATCTCCATGTCCCCTCCTTACCACCCCGAACCCTGTGTTGGGTTGGCATACTTTTCTCCCTGAAGATTTTGGGGTTCCTGGACAGCACCGTTTGCAGAAGCACAGGCATGTCGCCCTCTGGGTCATCGTTCCCCAGGTTGTCCTTCAGCTCTCTGGAATGCAAGGAGAAGAGAGACGTCAGGACTATATTTACACACCTCACCCTGGAATGTAGGCAGCCCTTACCATGCATTCAATCAGCTTGCATTTCCATCACTTTACTAAAGTCCAGTCTAAAGTCAGTTTGAGCTAGCTGATGGTAGTGATGTTAGCTAACAGTGTGTTGCAGTAATAGACAAGATAAAAAAAAAACATTAGTCCACGATTGGCCGTCATGAAGCAACACTGCCCATTAGTGCAACTTCAGCCAACTTTTTCTTGTTCACAAAGGAGAAATGATGGTGACAAAGGCAACCATTGTAAAATCAGCCAATGGGTGATGAATTATGTCAAAGTTAAAAAAAAACAAACAAGCATGTAATTCATGATAAGCTGCGATCAGCTTGGTGCTAAATTGACTCACTCAGATTAGATCAGATCAAATTCACAAACTTTCAAGGATTTCAAGGACCCGTGGGGACCTTGTAGTCCTTATTTTTAGAAGCACCAAAGCTACCAGGAAGAAAAGTTAATTAAGAGCCCTGACATCGCTACAGAGCAGAATGGATCTGCTTCATAGATTGGGGTCCTGACAACCAGCAGTGGGGAAAGTTACTTACTAGTTACTTAACCTTGTTACTTTTTTTGTTACTGTTACTTGCCATAAATAGTAACTAGTAATAGTAAGAGTTACTTTACTAAGTTAGTCTTTAATAAAAGTAACACTGAGTACTTTGAAGTTACCCACTTAATAAAATGCCTTTAAAATCTGTCTTCTTCTTATTGTATACAAATCATCACCGAGTTCACAATCTACTGTTATCTGAAGAAATCATTAAGCTCTGAAAGACATGGTAGCTTTCAATTATTTGGTTACCACGGATACAGAATAGCCTTAATTGATCGTGTCTGGTCTTAAAATAAACAGCGCTCACAACACATTGGCAAGTGATTTCAATTTTCCCTGATGCACAGCTTACAGTTAACTTAACAATAATGCTATTGTCTTTTTCTGCGATCGGTTCAAAGTAATGTGAATATTCCCAAGTTCTGAAATTCACTGTTCTGTCCATTCTGAAAGCGAGTAGCAGCCTACAAGCCTCCACCACGCGCCAACCTGCAGCCCGCTGTGTAGTCTGCTTTTAATAACGTCATGCAGCGCAATACTTTCTTTTTTGTTTCTTTTTAATTTGCACCAAATAAAAATAAACCATTTGAAAGGAAAATAAAAGTAATTAAAGTTTGAGAAAGTAACTAATAACTCATTACATAAATTGAAAAATTGAAAATTGATAAGTGTTAAGTTACTCATTAATGGTCATATGGTCTCAACAAGGATACTTCCCACACTTCAAAACTTATTTTGGAGTCAGGACAACTTTATAAACCTAGAAACTATTGGCAAACTTTCTCTCTTAAATTAGTATTGCAACCTGGTGTGAAAGAGTGGGGAGCAGAGTGGTACTTACATGTGCTCGGTTGAGACCTGGTTAAGGCTGTGTGCCAGCTGGGACACCAGGTTCTCATCCCGGCATGCCAACAGGCCGCTGACCTCCTCAGAAATCCTCCCATTGTAGAGCAGACTCTTAGCAGTGGTGGCAGGGAGAGGAGAGGGCAAGGGAAGCTGGTTCAACACTGAAAGGATGATGAAAAGATAGGTTAGAGTGTGTGGAAATGGGTGGAAGCAGGATAGGAGCTAAAGGAGTTTTGGAAAAAGCTCAGGATGTGTTGTGAAATTCTTCAAGTATATACAGGATCAAAATTTGTCCTTACACACAACTAGCCTGTTCTAGTAATGCCAAATGTCAAAGATACCATCAGCAATTTATTTGCCGATGTAAATCTTAGGTATATTAATTTACTTTCTTAAAGAGTTTGACTTGTAAATGGAAAATAAGCTTTTTGCAACTTTGCATACCCATCATAACTCAGAATACAGGTATTTTACTTTGGTGTCTACAACATTCCTAATGTAAATAAACAATTTTACAGCATCAAAATTCCTATAAAACTCATGTTTTGCTGCCAAATGTTGTCTGTTCTTGAGTCAAAAGCTCAGAAAATAAATGTCAGAGTGGAAAAAGGTCTTCAGTAAAATAAATCACTCTGCAAACACAGCCAGTATTAGGGCAACAGTATTTTAACATGGGTATCATTATAATAATCACGGAGTGGGGCTTTAATTTTATGCAGTTGAGTGACGTGTAGCTGCAGGCTTATGATGCCACCGAGAGAGGCGGAAATGCGTAAACCCCTAACCTTAATCAACACATGCTCTTCACTAAACGTTAGCTTTTCTGCCCGGGGCCTAACCCTATCCTTACTCCAAATCCTTGCCAAAACATTTTCTACCCATTACCTCAACCTATACAACCACTGTTTTCCACCTTGCCACGCGCCTGACATCTGGAGGACTGTAATCATGATACTAGTGATGGAGTTAACATCTATGAATGAAAATGACAAACTAAGCCAAATAGTAAGCCAAATAAGTTACCAAACTAACCTGCATGAATCCAATGAACCACATGGACATGTTTAGGCATCTACAGGTGGATTTGATTTAATATGTGTATGCCTTGTACCAGAGACTATAGAATGGCTTTATCAAAAAAGGTAGGCAAGTTAAAATGAATACTAAACGATCTCATAAATACTGTCCATAAAGTAACTAGAAAAATGAACTATACCTGTACTATGTTCTATAACTGCCATATATTTCAAACCGTCACAATCCACAGTAAGACATACAACACTGTGCTACATTTGCAACAAAAACAAAATGGATGTTAATAATATAATAATAACAATTATAACACAATAAGACACATACAACTGTGCTACATTTGCAACAAAGACAAATTTTCACTAATTGCATATTATTATTACATGATTGTATTATATGATTACGTGCTCTAAATATCAAGACTGCAATACTCACAAAGGAAACATTTATCCTAAGTTTTAATACAACAGGAAATAAAGGGAAATTGAAGCTCTATTGAAGCAAGAACTGACTAAGACCTGGACAATGAAGTATTCATATTCAGAACTTGACTAATCAGCCAATGTATTCCCACTTAAAAATGTAATTGAGAAAGTGCCTCAGTTGAGCTATAGATTGTTTGAGATAGAGGCCTTCACAGATCTAAACTATGTTTCTGATCCCTATGAGACCAAACTCAGTCCTAAAACAAAATTGTAAATCTGAAACGCATCCTGACCAAATGGACCCAGGAGCCGCAGACAACAGTTGAAAAAACAAAGAGCTAAATGAGTGATGGAGTCAGCTCTGAGGTTTTACAATAAACAAACGGTTGAAGAATCTAGCGGTTGTAATTGATGTATATCAATAAATTTTCAGGCTTCGGGTTTCCACGTCTTGTTTCTGGTCTGTTAACTGACCACTCAATCAATCACTGAGCTCCTGAAGTGCATGAGCATTTGTGCGGTTTCATGAAGTTATTGCCTGGATTGTTATAACAAGATATTAGTTTCCTCTTTTTTTTTCTTTCATTAAATCTGGTTTGGGGTCCTTAGCCTTCAACTTCCCATCTTCAGAAACATAAGCCTCTTCATCTCTGTCTACCCTTAAATGACCAACGGTGAGCAGCATCACACATGGTTGACTTCTAGTACGACTACGCAGCAGCCAGTTGATATCGGCCTGCTTGCCAGACTAGCATTCCTTAGCCTTGGCAGTTCTTGTTTTGCGTGTTTGTGTATAGGCTTTGTAACAAGCATTGGAGAGATTGTGTTGTACTCACAGTCTGTCAGGCTAGCAATTCCAGCAAGAGTAGTAATGGGAACATGAGGCATATCCCCATTCATGCTGAAGATGGGGTCAGGGGTCGTGTCTATGCACAGGTTGCTCAGTGTCACTGATTCGTCTGTTCCTCACATCTCCCACACGCTGCAATGACAAAAAAGAAGTTCATCAGCAAAGTGACAACAAATGAAGACAAGTTACTCACTATCATACACTCCTGGAAGAGGTTTAGTGAAAACAAGGTGTTTGATTGGATGCAATTACAGGTACCAGTAAAAAAGTCTGTTTGTTGACAACATTAAGATTAAAGAAACAATGCAGTGTTTTGTTCATAGTGTTTTGTGTGCTGTAGTTATGAGAGAGAGAGAACCAATTCATGAGTGAGCATTATGCTTGGTTTGCTGCTAATATGACTGTGCCTCTGACGTAGACAGTTTATATCGGCCTGCTAGCAAGGCTAACATACCTTAGCCTGGGCACTTCTTGATTTATGAGTTATTGATTTATAAAACCTTCCAGTTATGGTGTCAACATCTGCAGGTACACAGAGGCTAGCTATTTCTCCCTGGTATTTTCTCCCAGGGTTCTTCCTGGTTTATACCATAAATAACGAAGAGCCTGTGCATCTTCAATTGTAGCTGGGATATTTCACCCTGCCTAAGTCGTGCATGCAAGCCAGTTTTAGAAACGTGTAGAAAATAAACAATTCAGTCAGACGAAGCAAGCATTTTATCGTGTATTGCAGTTGAATGTGGACAGTGTCACATCTATCGGCTACAATAAAAAGTTACAACGATTAGCCTACGACTTGGGTGGGGGAGGCATTTCTATGCGATGTTTGTACGTACGCTAGCTTATCTAGTTAGAAATATTCAATTCCACAGCTGAAACCTGCCAGCCACCTGGCCACCTAAGGACAAGTCAGAAACCATATCTCATTTCTTCTTTCTTTTGTTACAACTGAAGTAAGGTTGCAGGAGCTGTCTGTCTAAATCCATAACATAACAGAGAAATTAGCCTATCCAGCTACCAACAAATTGTGACCCGCGTGTTAATTACTGAATGATTATTAGTTGGCGTTGCTAGACGGTTGCTAAGAAGACATGTAGTATCTCGCGCATCAGTGAAGTGACCAAATTAACTAGTAGGGTTAGCTGACTAGCAACCGCTGGACATTGTTGCTATGCTAACTGGCTAGGCATATCTGAAAGTTGTTTAGCTAACGTTAAACGGGCATGCATCGACGCCAGTTTGCTGTGGGTCGCCCACATTGAACAGCTCCTTTGTCGCGTCTCTGGTCCAGCTGGTTGTATCCCTACAGGTCGTGTGTGGATCCAGATTTCCACCTCATAGTTTCAATGGCCTACATCGGCGTATTTCCAGCCGACAAAGTGGACCTCGGACTTGCCTAAGGAAGCGTAACCCCGACCCAACGCCGGGGAAGCAGATACAATGCAAGAACCATCAGAATATCCCCTGGCCGCAACGTTTCTCGGTGGGCCAGCCCAAATGCATTTGACAAAACCAGTAGGCGAAACACTTCATGAGGTAAACAGTTGCTTGATAAAGAGGCTGTTGAATCTATCTTATGTGGTCCTTTTTTACCTCAGGATACGATGAGAAAGAGAAGTGGTTCTGAGGGGTGCTGGAGCCGAGTCTCTAGCTCCCTCTCCGTCCTCTAGTTCAAACAGCTCCTCCGAGTAATAATATAACAACAATAATCCGGGTCGGGAGGGTTGATTTTTCTTCCTTCTCACGGCGAACATATGTGCTGGGAGGGGGAAAACATCCCCGCAAACCGGCCTTTGAACCGATTTCTCCCCAACAACGGAGGGCTAACGTTATGCGTGTGAATTCCAGTTGGTTTCGAAAAAACAATCAAACGAGGAAAAAACAGAAAGGCTACTGACGCGGTGAGAAAAAAGGGTTTCACAGACTACTCCCCCCTCTCGCCCCGTCTCTCTCTCTCTCCCCCTCTCTCTCTCGCAGAACAAAATGCCGACCGGAAGAACTGCTGCAAGAAATAACTCCCTCCACCGGTGCGGCGCCAAACCAACTAACGTTAACGCCGACCCAGTTTACTTCCGCTCCTTGCCATGCAGTGGTTCCCAAAACGGGGTCCTGGGACCACCGGGGGTTCCTAACGGGCTGCAAGGGGGATCTCTGGCAAACGAACGAGGTTTGGTGTAATCCCACTATTCCCTTGATATGAAACGTTTGGGACCCTTGATGTAGAGTTTACTGCGTCTTCACTGGTGATCTTATTGTTGGACTATCCACTGAGAGGCAATAGGGCACAACTTTTTCCAAAGCTGCATCTACACATCTCTCCACCCTCTCTCTCTCTCTCTCTCTCTCTCTCTCTCTCTCTCTCTCTCACACACACACACACACACACACACACACACACACACACACACACACACACACATACATTATTATTACTAGGGTTAAATAGGGCGTGCACATACATTTATTAAAAACATTCACTTATACATAGGATCTAATGTAAGTATCCCCTGTGCTATTTTAGGAGGCAGCACTGAAAACAGAAGCTTGAGAGGGACAAATAAAGACTGACACAATTTCATAAATAGGTCTTGGTCTCCCTCTTGTGGAGGAAAAGTTATTGCTCCCCCTGCCTTTTTGAATTGATTCTTGTCTGAGTGTCTCCATGTCCAGTTGCCCTTTTCAGACTTTGACAACATTTCCAATTAGATTATCTGAGGCAAATCTCTGTGCAACAAAGCAGCTGGCCTTGAAAGGTACTTGTTATAATATACAGGTACTTAACAAAACAAACCAAAACAACTATTTTTTTTTGACTGGGCCCCAGTCAAAGGCAAGCATGGGACTCCCTGAAACCTTCACCCCTTTCAGTCCATCCTTTCTATACATTAACTCCGAGATGGGGCTGAGCAAAGTACAAGGCAAGAACGCAGGAGCTGATTCTTCTCCTGACTGAGAAAAAAAAGTAAGGAACTGAGGATTAGTAATCATAATCTAAATATTGAAAGAGGGAGATATAAAAAAAAAAGTATGGGTGCTCAAAGACAAAAGGCTGTCAGGATTGTGAATTGCAAGAAGTAGAAACAGAATTGTACTTTCTATTAGAATGTCCAAAATATGAATGTAGCATGCATAGCACTGCATATAATCACATTTGTGGAATCATATATATCACATTCTCACATACTCTTTGCTTATTGTTTATTGTACCATTATCTACCTGTGAACTTATAAAATGGCTATTGCGTGGTGCCTTTTTTCAGAGCACTGATGAAAGAATCCTCCTGAATCCTAATTATATTCACATGGTAACTCACCATGTTTTGATGCTGGCCATCCTCCTCCTCATCTTCATCATTTTCACTATTTCTAATATTTACTTGCTGTTGACTCTGAGCAGTCAAGTGGTACTATGCTAGAAGTTAAGTGGAATAGCCCATTGAAATAATTTGTCTACAAAAAAGATGTCTACAATGTTAGGTTAGTTCATCTTAAAAGTATGTTCGTGTAGTTATATTATTTCAAATAGCGCAAAGGTCCCCGCAACTTACAGTAGTCTATTGTGATGAAACCTGTTTTTTTATCACCACTTCTTTGTATTGTGTTGCCCCTGTAATCAGTTGGTGCTATTAAGCATTCAGCTATCATACTGGCCCACACCGCGCCCTGCTGTTCGTCAGGCCTGCCTCCTCAGCTGGAATGTGGTGGAACACAGCGGCCTGGACGGAGCTCAGATTACCATTCACTCACAAACTCAACTTTCTGCTCTGTGTCTGGGTCTTTGTATAAGAGAGCGTGAAAAAAGCAGGTATCTGCTTGTTTTGCCTGTCCTTGTGTGTGTGTGTGTGTGTGTGTGTGTGTGTGTGCATGCTGCCCACAAAGCCTCCCTCAATAACCTCTCGTCAACAGCCCCCAAACAGCAATGCGAGAGCAGAGACAGAAGGCACAGAGTGAGCTTCATTGCCTGAAAAATAAGTGGTAGATAGCCAAGGCACAAGAAATAGAATCTTATATTGACAACTTTTACAATGCCATAAGCATTAAGACAACACATGGATCCAGAGGTTGCTCGCTCAGTCCCCTTAAAAGTGTAGATGGGGTAATCCTCCTAAAGGATCAGGCCAAATTAGTCCAAATGCGGGGCACACACTCCAGCACCTCTCCTGTCCACCCTTGCAGCTGCTGTAAGAGCCTACAGCAGTATGGGCCTGAAGGTGAACATATCACGGACAGAGGTCCTGTGTCACTGTTCAGCCACTCCCCCACCTGAAGAGGCCATCTTCTCCATCTCTGACTCACCACTTGCCATTTTACCACACTCCCAACATCGTGGCCTCCTTGGCATCATCTCAGATGATTGCAACATTGACCAGGATATTCAGAACTGCATCAAATAAGCCTCATCCTCTTTTAAACGCCTCAGGAACAGGGTCTTCAACAGCTGCTACCTTCAGCTGTCAACCAAAGTCACAGTCTATCAGGCAGTATGAATCTCATCACTGCTTTATGAATGTGAGACATGGACTCTCTACAGCCACCACCTTAAACAACTAAAAGCCTTTCACATCAGATGCCTCCAGTGCATTCTTAAAGTGACCTGGCAGGACCGACCACACACAACAATCCTACAGGGGACCAACAGCAGAAGCATAGAAGCCACTATCACTAACCATCAGCTAAGGTGGCTGGGCCACACCATCAGGATGCCGGAGGACCGCCTCCCTCGAAGGATCCTCTATGGACAACTAAAGATGGGTCAGCACTCTGCTGGAGGGCGGAAAAGGCGACTGAAGGACCAACTGAAGAGCTCCCTGAAGAAATGTGGGATTGACCCTGCGTCCCTGGAGGCTACAGCTGCAGACCGCACCACCTGGTGCAGTATCTGCCACCAAGGAGTGCAGTTGACTGAACATCGCCTGGTGAAAAGGAGAAGACTTTTGGCCAAACCTAAACAGTGTGCATCACTCATCGGACTTTACAGCCATCAGAAAACACACAACAAGTAGTAGTGGACAACATCATTGGATATGATGGACTGCTATAAGCATGTAAGCAATCATGCGTGTGTGTAAACTTGGTCATTGTTTGCACTGCTAGATTGGTATATGGTACACATAACCGTGTATAATATTTAGTGTAATTTACATGTGTTTTAATTGTTTCAAACCTTTGGTCTACAAATGAACATCATGCTGCCTTGTGCTGTCAGAATTACAAATTGAGCACACATGAATGATATGAACAAGGGGGTTAAATAAATCCCGATAATAATCAGGATTTTCTCTTATCCCCAAGTTGCCGAGATGTGAAAGTGATGGGGGGGTGTTTATTATTATATTTTGAATTAAATTGTATGACTGCTGTAGCAGCACTCCTTCAGTGTTTCAAAATGTGCAACTACTGGGTAAAGTCCATGCAAAAAGCAATGAGTCTGACACGTATAAATCTCGAGAGAACATAACTCCATTTAGAACGTTTAGTGGAAAAACAAAACAGTTACAGACTAACAAGATTCATCAATTGGCAATCATTTTCTCTCGGTCAAAAGACTGTGTTGCTCCGTGGACTTTCTCACTCCAACTGAGTCTAATGATGGTGACATCAATGTAAAGGAGCATTTCAACTCTATTAGGCTATAGGCCTACATAAGAAACTACAGGAAATCTAATGTCAATCTATAAACATTATTTCAAATATACAAATTACAAATATATCAAAATATCTTTTCCCCTAGAATGGCTCTTACAGCTGCATATATAAAAGCCCAACTTAATTTTAAAGATTCTAAAAAAAAAAAAAAAGGCTATATATCTAATAATACTTTGTTCTATACAGTATGTGTCCATATTGTGAAAAGAGGGGTGTAGGGAGGAGTGTGTCGCTTTTTGGCAGTGCTTTCCTTGTGAAAACAATGTGTCAATTTTACTTTTGAAGACTGTGCACAATTGTGTGTCGCGTTTTGCAGAAGATGTGATCTAGAATTGCAAACTAAGTGAACAGTCAGAAAATGTTCTTGTTACAATGTTCTTGGAACATGAATGTCAGGTTTTTGCAGGTCATCCAGTGTGTAAACAAATGAGAAAAACTGTAACCTTCCATTGAGCTATCAGCTTATGCACTGGACATCAACTACATAAAGTCAAAATGATTTCGTTGAGCGGAGATTTTTGTCTAATAGCCCCCAAATACTGGGTGGTTTTAGTACCATAAATAAGAGGCCACAGAAAACCACCCAAAATGCCACGCATTGCCTGCCAACGACGCCAGATGTCGCTAAAAGAAAAAACTAAACTTCTCTGCTCTCTCCACTCAGCATCACCTACGACCAGATAGCGACCCACAGAGCCCAGTGAATTTAAGGGAATATTTCTGCAGAATAAAGAGCATGACCTTACTCGTCGTATTCTCAAGAACAACGTTTTGCATGTAAAACTCAGATGTTACACTTTAGGACAACTTCCATTTCACTCAGTTTAGAAGCTGTTTCCAAATCGTGACTCAAAAAAAAAAAAAAATCACGTGGAAATACTGACAACGTTAAAGCGCTATTGCCAGCGTGTTTTAATACGATGATTGCTGCAAGTGAAGTCTCACTTCAGTTCAGTGTAGAGAGAAAGATGAATGCCAGATGTCAGGGGGCTTTTTGTTCCCTCAGTAAAGTCTGTCAGGTGAGACAGCAGCCTCCTACAAGGCTGACACGCCTCACTTTACATACTTTTTGATAGCCACAGACCTTGCCTGTTTAATTTAGTGAATGCATGGTGTTAAAAACCTCATATCACTTGACTAAACTTTATTTGACGTGAAGGAATGTCAGCCACAGTTAGCTGGCTAGCTCTAGTTGATAAAGTTTTGGAGAAGTGCTGATAACCTGCAGGAGTTCCTCTTAAAAAATAGAATTGTCCCTAACTATAGTGATCATACATGAGAGCACACACTTCAGTGATATTCTGTCACTGCTAAAATATGAACAATTGGGTGAGACACTGGCCTACCAGACTGCATTTTATATAGTTCCTCAAAGGCACCAGGTTCAAAGTGATACTAGCTACATGCAGCTAAACAATACGACCAGTCTTTTAGGAAATGAGCTCCCCCATCCAATAGGTCAAGCTTGTTAAGAGATTATGATCATAAATATTATACCCCAAAACAGATTTTTATGTTTTAATTTGCAATGACACTTTGGCCTTTCTCCTCTTGAACTACTGGGTGATTGGGTACAGCAATTAAATTTAAAATTTTTCATTTTGTTGTATCATTAACTTTAGCTGTGGTTACACTCATTACATACAATATCAAATTAGCACTGTGCCCTAATCATCATATCTGCTGTGGAGGCCTAAGGCAATGGGCAAAGGTCAGGTTCATGTCAAGGATGGGTGGTCTTTACTTTTGTGTTTACTCTGATATAGAATAGAATCTGTTGAAGGTGACTTCATTATTTGTTGCAAAGCTAAAGATTGTGAAGTCGACAAGTGAGTTTACACTAGGGAAGGATGACATCTGAACAGTGAAGGTTTAGCTTTTACTTATTTATAACATGCATTATTTCTAATCATTTTGAGCAAGAGAGAGTTGTCCATTATTCAGCAAGACTTGACTTTGTGTCTCTTGTTTTGAAAATCCACCGCTTGTTGAAAGACCAGAGGTGATACGGCTCTATGATGGGCCAATTCCAGCCTGTGCTGTACTGAGTGTGTCTTGAAGCTATAGGCACAACTGACTGGAACAAATTAAGTACTGAATATGAAAGGTATAAGTTTTAGAACAACTTTATCATTGATAAAGATGAGCTAAAAAGACAGAAGGCTATAAGAAAAAACGCCCACAGGCTGATGACTGTGCATAGAAAATATTTGAGATTCTCCTACTATTCTCAATAGCAGCCTCCTGTATATTTGAATACATGTCAGGGTTTTCAGGAAAGACTCTGGCTTTTGATGCTAGTATCATGTGGACTGGATGTTTGACAATTGTTTAGGTTTTGTAGGTAGTAAATTAGCCTTATACCTAACTACACAGGATAGAGTCAGTTCAGGACTGAATTTATAATGGCTAATTTGTTAACTTTTAGAAGAAGTGAGAATCTCCCTTTATGTATCTTATTATCTATAACAAAAGCAGAGTGAGTGATAGTTTTATTAGTTATTTTACTCCCACAGAGCCAGAAAATATCATATTGTATATCCATTAGTAAGCCATGTAATTTATATCTCAAAGTAAAATATAACAAAATCTAAATCCTGATATGCCACACAAGAGCCATTCAGAAAAGAATGAATATCACTGAACATCTAAAAAGAAAATAGCAAGAGTCTGATGACCTGCAGGCTGACTGAAACAGCCAAAGAAAGAAGAATTCATGTATGTTATTCTGATAAATATGGACTTTTCAGTCAATATTTCTGAACATAAACACGTCTCTCCCAAAGCTAGAAACCAGGGAACAGAGGATCTAATTCGTAGAAGATAAAACATGAAGCCACTCCACTGCCAGTACATTAAAATATGTTATCAATTACACATTAAAAAAAATGTTTTTATCTACACAATTAATTGCATTTGGATAAAGCAGCTTTTTTTTTTTTTTTACATTGTGCTGTGCATACATCCATTACTTATGCTGTATGGCTGTTACAGCCTGTATAACTTTTTTGTTGTTGTTTAATCAGGGGTGCATGTGACTCTGGAGGACTAGAGGTGTAGTGGAGGATAAACACACCTTAACTCAGTTACCCAACCCTTTTATCAATTAAACTGAAATCAGAATTAGAATCACTTCAATCGCCAATCACAGTAAAAGTACAGGAGTTTGTTTTGGTGACACTGGTGCAGAAACATATTGACAACTTATAGTCTACTACAGAGTTTTTACATACTGACATACATGGTAGCCTATAGGGACAGTGAAAGACAGATATAAAGTTTACCCAACTTTTTATGCTGATATCTATATGATATCAGTTTTATCATATCAAGTAGTATATTCATCTGTTTACATGACAATAATCTTTTGAACACACTGTAGCCCTCAAGAAAAGCAATCCAGTATATTTATTCATATCTATAAACATGTCTACATTGAGTTCTCAATTAATATCCAAATAATTACCTCAAATTTTTTAATGCTACACTAGTGAAAAATCACTGTAGTGTTCCCATACGGACTTGAATTGTGTCTGTGGTACTTGATAATGAGTTTATAGGGACCTCATGCTATTTTGTGGCGTTTATGTTCACCATATGATGCCATTATAATATAATATAATATAATATAATAGGCCTATTGGGGCTTGTAGTGTGCTGTGGTTGGCTACTCAACTGTGAGTGACTTAACTTTATTTTCCCCCTATTTATATATCTTCCAATGGGGGCCTGCTGTGATATTTGTATAGTATTGTTGTAAAAATGTTGTATAGGCCTAGTTCTTTTTCATCAGGGTATTCTTGTACAAGTTAGTTTTTAAAGTCATGTTCCTGTGATGAATTTAATGGAAGCTTGTAGCCTGTGCTGTGGCTTAGAGGGTTGAAGGAAAGCCAGCAGCTGACTCTTGTAGTTTCACGAGTGGATAATAGTTTTGCGTTAAGGACCGCGGGGTTTCACGCTAATTACTCCGCTTCAATAGATTTAACCATGAGCCTGTAACCCGTGACGGTCATGAGAGTTTCCTGCCCCTCACTGCTCTCCTGCAGACTGAGGCTCTGGATATTTCAGCAGGGAAAAACCAGTGAACTGAGGACCAGCACTTTGAAGAAGGAGACCCAGTCAGAGGAGCTGTTCTCCGCAATCTAATTATCTAATTTGGGTAAGATGGCCTTTTTTTTCTAACAGAGAATTCCCTGACATAGGCCTAATTTACTGTTGGATGTTTATATATTGTGTAAATGTGTTTCTTTAGTATTATGGGCTACTGTTATTTCACATTACCATAAAATTCCATTATTGTAGGCTGAAATGGGGATCAATTATCCGAATCAACTGTTAGGCTACTAACAGAAAACAAAAGTACAGATGCTGTCTCACAGCACCAAGGTGTGCAGCATCAACTGTTGCTGTAATTGAAGTTACAGTCCAGGATAACTACATCTTTAACCCAATTTATTGTCAGGAAGAACAGATCCACTCTACGAGGCAGCTTTGCTCCAGTAGGATAGCTGTCTTTCAGTATAGATCATAAAGTAGCCTGTTAGCCCAAATGTTTAGTTAGCATTGGGGAAAACTTTGTAAATTCCACATCTGTGAAACAAAACTGCTTTGGTAGCTCTATCAGCTCAATAGCAGTCTACAGCTAGATTGAGTTGCTTTGCTAGCTGCAACTAAAATATTCAAAGGCAAAACATAAAAGCAAAAAATCCACGCATAGATTAAGATTAGTCACTGCAGTTGTAAAGGGGGAAAAGGGGGATTTAAGTCCCCTGGAAAAAGGGAGGCCTATAAAAATGTAACCCAGCCACTATATTATGTCAATACATTGTACAGAGTTTAGTAAGGATTTTCCTATTGACTTTCAGGTGGATGCCGTGTAATCGTACGGACGGGATGCCTCGTGGGGACTTCAACATTTATTTTGCCAGCAGGCGTGGTGGATCCGTCAGAGCTGAGGAGTACGTGGTTTTATTTAATTTCATAATACCCGAACTGAACTCGGGTTTCCCCACTTTTTCGGTTGCATAATAGAGTTTACCACCTGTTTAGCCTGATATAAGTCTATTTGACAAATAGATATGGTATTTTTCAGAGAAAAAGCCATAACCTAATGCATTTCTGAAAGTGTAATTGTTTTTTGTTTCTTTTGGTGGTTGTTTACCATACTATGGTGACCGACTGGAGGTCATAGTTTACCCTTGTATTTATTTACAACTGCTCATAACACAACACTAAGTTCACATCAATTAAAATCCAGTCTCTTAAAATTATTCAGCTCAACGTGATTATATTTGCAGAGTTTCTGATTTCATTCCATCTGTTGATCAACAGTTATTTTCTTTGAACTGTGTTGTGTACCACAGGGCAGTGGGCGTAACTCTGCTGGTGATCATCCTGGCAGCTCTCTTCATCCTGGGCTGCTGGTACTTCAGGAGGAGGAATGGATACAAAATAATCAGGGTAAGACCACCTTCTTTGTACATCCTGTAATCAAACTTTAACCAAGTCCCCTGAAGCCAGTTTTCAAAGTCAGGTTATAAGGACCAGGGGCAATCTGGGTTTCTTTCAAGCATCACAGCACAAAGATCATCATGGCTCTAGACTTACAGTGAAATAATCATACTATCATACCAATATACTTTTTGTGATAAAATGCTTTAGGTCAAGTGCCTAGTACCAGTGCTACCACTAAAAATAATCTTGCATGGTATAGTGATTTCCACACTTCCACTGTAGGGACACATCAATCGATATGATGTTGCATATTTATAACAGAATGAGACGATACTTTATTCAGCTACTTCAAAGATTTATCTTCCTTTTTGTATTTTTCTTTTCACTCTGCTTCTCTCTTATGTCTCGTTTTCACACACTCTGTATTGTCACGCTTTTGCATCTGCATCTCTCTCGTTTTCACACATCTCTTTCTCTGCAGAACCCCAGACCGGGGTCACCAGGCTACACAGGAGGCCAGTACAGTGAGGCAGGAACCTCGGCAGATAACAAGATGGCTCTTACTGACTTCGGCAGCCTCCGACCTGCGGTGAGGGACAGGCAGACACCCCATGACTTCCCTTTCTCTGACACAGGCGTTTTTAAAGTTAGGCAAGAGTGGGTGATAGTAAATTGGGCATTGGAAGTAGTTATTTCTTCACTTCTTTAAAAAAGATTTCATTTCAATACTTCAACAATGAACAACAAACTAGTGTTTCCAAAACCCAGTACAGAGGGTAGTTGTTCAAAACAAAGCCTGGGGTCTCTGACCACAGTGTGGAGCACGTGAGGCTGATGCAATGGATGCCTGCAAAAAAGATTATTATGTCACCAGACTAGAGGTGGGGATTAAAAACCCACACACAATTCCCATTGTGTGTGTGTGTGTGTGTTGGGGGGAGAGGAGGGGGGGCAAATCAGCACCTTCTCATATGAGAGATGCTGTTGAAAAAGCACAAAATCAATGAACAATAACAACAATCTCCATTGCAGCAGTTACCATAGTTTCAGTAAAAGTTAATCTTATGAATATTTAATGTCTCCTTCCTGTTGCAGGTTCCTAATGCCCCTCCTGCCTATGAGAAGATTTCCTCAGGGCCACTGCCTCCTCCCTATTCCCCCTGACGGCCCCTGAAGAAGAGAAGCAAACTGTATATCAAACTCTGAACTTCATATGCTGTCTGTTGATATCAATTTCATTATCAACCTTTTTTCATTTTATAATTATACTAACATATTGCTTGATGCGATGCCCTCTGTGACTGTTAGTAATCACCCAATGCCTATTACTTGTGCATAGCATCGAGTACAATAATTTTATCACTCATTTTGAAAAGTCTGTAAATGTTTTTCCAGTGTATGCACACAATGTATATTGGTTATTTCAATAAACAATCAAAAACAGATTTCACAAAGAACAAGCCTAGAAGGAAGCAGCCCAAACAAAACTTGTCGGGGACAGTCGCATTGTTTATTTCCATGCAGTAATGTCCACATTTGTCCAATGAAAATGTACCTACTAAATATTTTTGAAAAATCTATATGGTAAAAATAAATAAATGTGACTTCAAAACATTTTATATGGGCTCAAACATGTAGTACAAATTGATCTATTAGTTTATATTTCTAAAATGTAAAATGTAGTTTTCAAACAGTTACTGGTTGAAAAAAGGACAATGTTACAGAATCTGGACAGTTGTATTGTTCAAACTGACAGATAAAGTAGAGCAAGTTGTTGTACCAATCAATACAATTCCAATAAATATTTCTTGAAGCAGTATCTAATAGCATTGAAAAGTATTACAAAAACTTTCAGCTGAAATCCATTTTATCTACCATCCCATTCTACTGATTTCTTACATTTCTTATTACTGGCCATGACGTTAAAAAAAATAAAATACAAATCAAGAGTCCGCAACATTCATCTGAGGGCAACCCCAATAGTTTTCACTTCAGAAAACCATCACAGTATACATTTCCAGTCTGCTATGTTTGATTGAGCATACAGTTTACCTACAATATGACCTAACCATAGGGTTTAACCTACCATAGCTTTGACAAATTTAAGTTACGAGTCAAACTACAGCTGAAAAGCAGTTTCTTGACTAACCCCAAGAGCACTAGAAGCAATGGTTACAAGCCCTGACAAAACTAAGCAGCTGAAATATCAGTGGTGTCTGACCAAGTCATCACATTAGCTGGCTCATGGTCTCAGTTCATTGGTTCACTTGTGTCTGCCTGTGAAGGCTGTAAAGAGGAATTATTTGTGTGGGCGGTGGGCAATGCTCCAGTGGAACTGCTAGGGGAGACCACCAGTGTTGCCACTGGTCTGGGGCAGGTTGTCGGGTTGACTGGGCACTGAACTGTGTTCAAAACAGCACCATCCGGACTAACAAGTAGCTTGGATGCTACATTGGTATGCTTACCTGAGGCAGAGGTCTGCAGAGAGGGCTTTCCCAGTGCTTGATTGGTCAGAACAACAGGTTGGTGGAAGGTCTCGTTTGTCTTCAGTGCTCTGATTGGTTGAGCTGGAGTCATTATTACAGTGCTGCTAGATGGAGGCGTGGTTGCCACAGGAGATGCTTGGAAGCTGTTAACAGCGCCTCCAATAGGTGGAACCGTAGCAACGGGCAGCGTCTGCATCCTGGACACCATGCTTACAATTGGTGGGACAGCCACTGTTGGCAATACTTGTGTCCGTGTGCCACCAAGTACTGGTTGCATGACTGCTGCGACCTGTTTGATTGATGTGTTGCTTAGTCCTGTGTGCAGTGAAGCCTGCAGTGTAGTGGAAGGTGCTGGGATCCTAAGTGCTGTCTGCTGGGGCTGTATGCCTGGGCCCAGGGCGGCCACTGATACAACTTGCTGGGCAGGGGGAGTGAAATGCAAACCTGTTGTGCCTGCGAACACAGCTGACGGCTGGGCTATGGCTGAGGGGAGAGGGGCTAGAGCTGGCATGACCGGGCTGGGCAGGGCAACAGCAGATGTGGTGGGTAAAACAGGTGAGGATGAAGGAGGTGTTGAGAACCTGGCCAAGGGAAGAGCTAGGGCGGGTGAGAGGGTGGATGTACCAGGTGAACACTGGGCTCGCGTAGGTGTGCCAGCAGGTAACCTTGCTGAAGTTGGTGCTGAGCCAAGGGCTGGTGTACCAGTTATCACTGGTGAAACTAGGGCCGGTGTGCTACCTAACCTAGGTGGGGCCGAGACCAGGGTGGGTGTACCTGAAACAGGTGATGCAACATTACCAGCTTGGGGAGCTGGTAACCGTGGCAGAGCCGACACTACATTTGTTGTACTAGGTAACAATGGTGAGCCCAGGGCAGGTGTTCCTGCTAGCTGGGCGGGCGTGACATTGGGAGTAGTTGCTAGTACAGGTGAAACAACAGCAGGTGTGCATGCTACAACAGGAGAACTTATGGATGGCACACCAGGCAGCCTGGCTGGGGGTGATCGGGGTAACGCTGGTGCTCGGGGGGCTACAGTAGCTGGGCTGGCCCCTGGAGGGAGTGCTGCTGCTGCAGTGGTGGTAGCACTGGTACTAGGCACTTGTGGTGCAGGGCTGGAGATGATGAGGACATGGCTGCCTGGGCCCAAACCCTGGGGAGGGACCACAAAGCGTGTGTTGTTGAGGAGGATCTGTGTGCCAGCAGCAAGGGGTGTGGTGGTGTTAATGACTATCCTCTGCTGGATTGTGCCGGTACCAGAGGAGGTAAATGGGGTTGTGGTGGTTGTAGCCGAGAAAGGGTTGGTCTTACCAGCGACACTAGCAGGCTTTACCAAGGAGGCGGGTGTTCGAGTGTTAATGGGAGCAAGTTGGGAGGAAGATATGACTGGGGGGGCTTCAGTGCCAGTGCCACTTAGGAAATTTGGGGACTGGTGGACCAGGGTGGGCATGGTGGTTTGTGCTGGGCTACTCTGTGCAGTAGTAGTGACTTGAGCGGGAGGGTGGCTGGAAAGTAGGCCTCTGGTTAGACCGAGGTCTTTCCTGATGATGCATCCTACCGGCGGAGTGACAGCAGTAGATGTGGATGTGGGAGAGCCTGGCTGAGTGATCATGCTGAAGGAGGAGATACCCTGGAGGTTAGAACTGGTGGTCAGCGGAGAGGGAGAGGCAAGCTGGGCAGGACTGCTACTGACCATAGTAGAACTCTTGACCAGGACCAGTCCAGTGGATGTGGCTGCTAAAGGGCCCATCTCAGAGACAGACACTGGTGTGCTTTTAGTAGGAGAATGTGACAGGGCACCAATGGTCTGTCCAAGGCTCGTCGTCCGCCCTGACAATTGGATTTGAACACCTGCAGACACACAAGATGGAGATGTTTATTTGTGTGTCAATCCTCAACAACAGCAAGCATAATAAGAAGTCAATTTAATGTCATAGATTAAAGCTACAATATGCAACTTTATCTTGAGACAGGAGTATATCATGCCCTTCTCCCCCTCAGTTGGTCAAGTTCCCGCACCAACACTTGTCACTCATCTTGATGAGCCATCTACCTGAAACAGCATCTAGCCTGACACTGAGGGAACCGCCGTCTGTAAAGCCACCACAGGCGTTGAAGGAGACAACAAATGCAGGGAATTGGCAATTAAAGAACAGTAATGATATTCACCTGTTTTTCAACAGTTATATTCTTCCTCACGTTTAGCCTTGTTTCACCAAGTCCACCACTGGCCACGCCCACAGCAAATTGTATACACCCAAAAGTGTCCCAAACATAATTGAAAAGGCAATTTCAGGCGGGGGGATTTACGCATGTACACAATGTGTAACACACAGACTGATAAGGTATGATATCCTATTTATTTAATCTTATTTAAATGTCAAAAAGTTGCATATTGTAACTATCTGCTCATTTCTCAATCCACATTTAAAAGTACCAGTCACAGCATAAGTAGTGAGGAACACAGCTAAATGGGGAAAAACAAACCAACCCACCTGAGGGCAGGGTGATATTCTTGACCTTGGACAATGCTTCTGAGTTTATAGTGCCAACAGATTGGCCAAGGTTTAAGCCTATCTTCAACGCTTCACTTGATAATGATGTGGCCAGTGGTTGTCCACTAGCCGCTGTTGCTAGCGCCTGCTTTGGAATGCTTCCTGTGGAGGTGGTGGTGGATGATGCCGCTGTGGGCTGGCTGATGAACATGACTCTTGAACCAGTTAGTGATGTTGCGGAAGAGGAAGTGACTTTTGGTACAGCTGCATTTGTGGAGGAGGAGGAAGAAGAAGGAGTGACCAGGATGAATTTAGTAACTTGGGACCTCTCATCTGTACTGGCCCGTTTCACACCAGGCTTGCTGATAAACTGTGCCTGTGTGGGAACTTGGGGAACACCAGAACCACCCAGTGACGGGACAATCACAGTGCTTTTTACCAGTGAATGAGAACCAGCAATGGTATTCTGTGTTGCTTGTCCTATCTTTGTTGCTACTGTAGATCCAGCTGACATGTTGTAGCCTTGACTTAAGGTTACGGTAGTGCCTGCAGTCTGGCCTCCTAGGCCTGCAAAGGGAATGCTGCCAGTGACTGCAGTGAGCTTGGGAGCTGTGACAGTTGAAGGGGACTTTAATACTGAAGGGGTCTGTTTCTGAGGCTGGGTTGCTGAGATACTTGTCGCTGTTGGGATTGTGCAAGAAGAAGTCTGAGAGGGAGCAGAAGGAGAAAGAGGAGGGGAAGTCTTGGACACTAGAAAGGCTTTGAACTGAGGCGAGATGGTAATGACTGGATTGGTGGGCAAAGAACCAAGTGCATTCTGGTCCGAGGATGTCTGGACTTTGACTATGCCCGTGTTGCCTCCTCTAGTTGTGACGAGAATGGATTGGGAGTCACGGATACACACAGTTTTCAGTTCCTGCTTAGGGTCTGTAGGCTTAACAGGATCGGTAGAAACTGCACTGGTAGGAGTTGTGATGGGCAAGTGGTTTGGCATGACACTCTGTGGAGTGCTAGCTCTGGGACTGCAGGCTTGTGCCCCCTTGAAGCCTGCTGTGTTTAGGGGTCCCTGCTGCAGACGAGGGGAAACGGAGGGAGATGGGGTCCTCACCGTCCTGGCATCATTTAAGGGAGCCACCTGCTGAACAGGGATTCTGTTATCTGGAATGGTAAACCCAGGCACATTGGTGGACATACATAAGGGCCCAGCCACTTTAGAAACAGGGGATTGGATGCCCTTAGACTGTTGTTGTTGATTGTGGGAACACACCTTTTCTTCAGTTTTCTGAATGAGAAGGTTAGAAGGCAGAATCACTACTTGCTGCATGATCTTCTCTCCCGTGTTCTGGTCCACAATGGGCTGAACAGAGATCTTCACTGGGCTGCTGCTGTCTTTCCTTAGGAGGTGACCCAGCCCCTCAGGTACCTTATACACCACTTGGACTGGATTTTTTGGTACTGTCTGAGTCGGTTTGGCCTGTGGGGGTTTAGGAAGAGCTGCTGTCATTGTGGCTATTACTGGCTGTTTAAGTGCTTGTGCCTGTTGTGGTCCTTGTGTCTGCATTTGTTGAGAGTTCTGAGATTTAGATGGAGAACTTTGTGCTTTTGAAGGTTTTGTGGTGGCCACAGCAGAGCTAGGCAGGGAGACTACCCGCCCTTTGCTCTGCCTAACAACACTGCTGACCCCCAGGTAGTCAGCAGGCCGTTTCATTAAGGTCACTTTGTTTCCCACACTCTTAGCCAGCAGGGTGGGGATGGGCGTGTAGCCCTTAGGTAGTCCGATGGTAGGGTGGAGGATGATGGGTCTGGGTCCGGGTCCCAGTGAAGCCTGGGCTGACACCGCTGTTGCCCATGCTGAGTTTGACTCCCTGGATTGGTTTGTTCGGTCTAGTTCAGATTTAGACTCTGGTCCAGAGTCAGGAGTAGAAGTAATGCTGTTACAGCCTGTCTGGCCTCTTGGCAACAGACTGAGGTCCTCGTCTGTGCTGCCCAGAGGGTGTTTTAGGTGGTTGGGGGTAAGGTAGGTCACCATGCTGCCTCCAGCAGACTCAGCCAAAAACTGCCTGTTGCTTGCTGTGAAAATATTGAACACAGATGTTAGGATGCACCGATCAATCGGCCAATAGACATTCTAAATAGGTCATCTACCAGGTCACAGTTTAGGCCTCCAATTCATTTTTTTTGCTTGTGCCATTAGTTGAATACCAGCTTTTTATTTTTTAAATAGAGAATGGACCCATACGTTCTTTAAGTAACCTTGCTGTTTTTGATTTCAGAGAAATGTTGCCATTTCTTTTTGGTCCTTTCCGAACAGAGCATTTTGAGAGTGTTTCATTATTGCTTTAATTTGCTATTTTCATTTATAAATAAACTGACAGCTCACATACTATATATTCATTTCTGACACTGTTTTATGTATTTCATAGCCTATATGATTAGAAACAGTTTAATGTATAGAACAGAAGGCATCACCTATCAGAGATGTGGACTGGAGTCATTGTGACTCGGACTGGAGTCACTGTTTTGATGACTTGCAACTTGACTTGACAGAAAATAAATGACTTGAGACTCGACTCGGAAGTTAAAGACTCGTGACTTCACTTGAGACGTGATGACGCGAATGACTTGTTTGTGTTCATTTTATGTTTTCAGTTTAAATATTAAATATAAAATATTAAAATGTTCAACGTTGTCAATGTTCACATTACAAGTGTCTGTAGTGTGTAACGTTACCCGGTATGCATTTCTTTCAACGAGAAGCACTAGTTAGTCGTTACACCCTCCCGCTCTAGACTATTTCGTATTTCTGGTGGTTACACACACACACAGTATGATCAGATCTTTATACGGTCTATGGATCAGATCAGATCATCATCATCATGGCGGCCACAACTGTGCCAAGAGTCATCACTTTCAGATTCAAAAATTTCACATGTGAAGGAAAAAGGCGAACTGCTGAATGCAAGACCTGCTCATCAAAGAAAGTAAGATTTCTGACAGCCAGACTACAACATCAAACTTTGTTCGTCATTTGAAGACTCATTTGGATCGGTAAGTGTCTGTGAGGGCTGATGTTAGCTAACGTTAGCCAGATACAATCTGTTCTCTCACAACTCCGTAGCTTGCCAACTTTAAAAAAAAGAAAGAAAAAAAAGTGACTTGACTTGGGACTTGACTTGCCTTAACTAAGGACTTGACATAACCTGTGACTTGACTTGCCCAAGAAAAAATGACTTGGGACTTGCTTGAGACTTGGACCAAATGACTTGAGTCACATGTCTGTCACCTATGCTGCTTCAATGAAAACATTTTCCATGCAATACCAGTGGAAAGAGGTGACAAAACAAATCAGTCGTCAAGCACACACTAACATGTAATAACAATTTTTGGTTACAAACTATGATTTACTTACAAATGGTGAGGCCATCATCATTCAGCCATAAGACCAATCTGTTACACACAGTGCTATATTGAAATTTCACTATGTTTGCTTGCTGTGCACTTTTAAATAATGTGCCATTGTTGATAGAAAGTCCAGCTAAAATGCATAATTTCAGCTGGTGAATGGATTGGAGATTGGCTGATCATACTGTTACAAAATCAGTAATCTAATTTAATCAAACTGATGACGTTTGAAAACCTGATTGAAAAAAAAGTGATTAGATGAATGGGTATGAGTGGCTGAGTAACTGAATTAGATTACCTCCTGACCAAAGGCCTCTGGGGACGGCATGCTCTGGATCTTCCTCTTCAGCCCTGCTATAGTGATCCAGGAGTGAACACATCTCCTTTCCTACACTGTCTTCATCGTCTGACGATGATGAAACACACTCCTCACGTACAAAGTTATTGTAGTCTGGATGCTTCTTGAAATCGTCAAATTCTTTCTTCAAACGGAGTCTGAGGTAGAGGGGAAGAAGAAGAAATAGAGGAGGTAAAGATTTCTAGTCCAGTAATAATAATACAAAGTGTTCTAAAATCAAAGTAGCAGTACAATCATAATAGCAAAATCTTTCTTTGCAAAATTCTGCAAAATTCTGCTTTGTGCTAAATTTGTGCTGCTAGCTACAATGAGTCCTGCTCAGCTGTGCCAAAACAGTACAAGACTAAGTAATATCATCATAACAGTACAATTTTTGATATAAGATAATAATATAGGCGTCATCTCATAATTTCAAATGAGCGGTACCTGTTCCTTTGGTAGGCCTTGACAAGTTTGGGCTCCCAGGGCGAGAGCTCGTTCAGTAGTCTGATTAGAGTGATGTGCAGATCCTTCACTGCTTCTCTCTTGAAGTACCACCGGCCCTGTCAGTTCAAAAATACAAAGAATTGCTCAGTCAGGTCACTGACATTAAAATGTGAGGAACCCACTGATTTCAACTGTGGCTCTGTGGGAAGTATGGGTGAATCAGCTTGAATGCACAGAACTGTAATCGCCACTAACCGATCTTTTTTTGGTGCTCTCCAGGTCATCAAGCTCATCCTCTGTCTTACTGATCAGCTCCCGCAACTCCTCAAGACTGGTGCATACCAACTACAGGAGAAAACACAGAGTAAGAAAAACAGAGATGAAAAAAGATGGACAGAAAAAAGGAAGAAGGAGCAAAAGAGGGCAAGAGACATATTACAAGACGCATCAGAAAATTAGACTTTACAAGAATGACATTTACAAATACAGCAACCAATAAATTACCTGCTGAAGAAGTAAGGGATTATATTGCACCATAAGTGTGAGTACCTTAAATGATGGCTCAACTTGGGGTTCTTTTATTTTCTTTGAAGATTCAAGCTTTTTTCCTGTCAAGAAGACAATGGAAGTCTATATTTTGTTTTGATTAGACCTTTTACATGTTCACCAAGGAGATATTGATCGAACCAACAAATTGTTAATCATAATAAATATAATAATAATAATGATGAAGTAAATAATTTGAAGAATATAGTGAAATTTGTAGGGAACTATACCATACTGCATTTTGCCAATGAATCAACATTTACTTACATCTTAAGTGTACTGCCAGTAGAACTGAAGTGGCCAGGGTAGAACTGAAAGCTTTTTCTCACCTGTCTTGTTTTTTTTCCTCTTGTCTTTTCTCTTGATTGTGGTGGCAACTCTCTGCACGGCAGACTTGGCAGCCTGGGCCTGGCACAGCCTCGTCCTGTCCGCATGCCGCAGCTGCCTCTGCTCCCCTTTCACCCCCAGCAGCTGCTCCCTCTCCCGCTTTTTCTTACGCCTTTTTTTTTTAGTCCGGATTCTGTCGTTCACCCTTTCTTCACTCGAATTTTGAGTGCTCTCAGATGACAACTGTGTTGCTAGCCCCGATGTGCCACAGCAGCAGTCGTGTTGTTCAGGTTTAACGTTACCAGTGTTGCTTCTAGAACATTCTAAACAGGAAGACACTTGGTGCCCCTGGCTGGGACTTCCTCCCTCCATTTTGACCTCTGCCACTCTGGCTGGTGAGGCCGGGTTCTTGGAGCGAGCCGGCGACCTGCCTGTGTAGCTGTGCTCTCCCACACTCAGACAGGGCTCCTGGGTCTCTGCCTTAATGGTGCGCCCTGGGGCCAATGACAAGCCCTGCTCCTGCTTTAATGCGAGTCTCTTAGACTGGTGCTCCAACTCTGCTGTCTCTTCCTTCAAATTCGTTTTCACACCACTTCCTCTGAGAGAGAAGGAGTTAGTGCGAATTTTCAAGTTGGATTTAGAGTCTTCACTGGAGTCACCTTCATCAGAGGATCCTGAATCAGACTCCTCCTCCTTCAGTGACCATGAGTTAAACCCCTCATTCTCCTCCCTATCCCCATTTTCCCTATTAAAAACCCTGTGTTTCTCTGCTCTCTCCTTCCCACAGTCTTCAGACTCCCCCCGTTTCCATGGAGACTCCATAACACTTTTCTCCCTCTCATCCTTCATCCCATCCGACTCCTCACCCTCTGTCCCTGCCTCTGTTTCAATCCTCTTCACCCAGACAGGGGGGAAGGGGAAATCGGGGGGCATGCTGGGGCTCTGGCAGTAGATCCTTAAGTCTGCCCCACAAAAATGTGGAAAGTGTATATAGGCATTCTCCATGCTGTCATAGCCCAAAATGGACTCCCTACACTCATGTATGGGCTGGGCCAGCACAGCATCCTGCACATCCTTCTGAGTCTCATACACATTGTCACACAGCCCCTTCAGAAGCCACACTCGCTGGTAGAAGGGCAACAGGTGGAAGGGAGTCTCCTCCAATGGACTCACCTCCCCTAGGATGCTGAAGAACTGGTGGCAGAGCCCCAGCTGTTCGGCCCGGCCTGGCTGATCATGTGAGGCACCGACAGCCCGATACCAGCCCAGGACCCGCTGCCTGAGCTCCAACTCCCAGCGGCAGTAGGGCAGGGCCGGCCGGCGGTGCAGAGTGGCCCTCCTCTGGGGCGGGGAGAGTAGAGAGGACATGATCTTGGAGAGGAAGAGGTTGCAGCGGGGCATCAGCAGACAGCGCTCCAGCTCAAAAAAGATGATCTCTGGGAGGTTGAGGGTGGTCTGAGCCAGGCAGAGGAAGTGCCCGATGGCAGGGAGTTCCCACAGGGTGTCCACAGTGTGGGAGGCGGCCTGTGACAGCAAGCTCTGTTCCCACTCTTCCACCTCCTTGGCTGACATCTCCTCTGCCTCCTTCTTCTCCAGCTCACGCTGCCTGGAAATCCAGAGAACAGATGTTGATGGTGGACGTATTTGCATTTTACAGCAAAGTTTAACACATTTCTTGTAATATATCAGCATGCGACAGAACTATGGCAGCAACTTTTAATCCTCTCTCACATATTCACCCACCTCTTCTCCTCCTTGGCTCTCTGCTGCTCTTCCAGCCGGAGGGTCTGGACCATGACGGATTCATGCCCACCAACAGTGATGGTAGCCAGGCTACGAGGTGCCAGCCTCCTTCTGGTGGAGGTCCCCCCTGAACCCCGTTCCTCCTCTGCACCAAAACGACCTTTAGAGGTCACGGCCAAGGTTGTCTTCTCTCGCAGGGTCCTAGTTAGATAGATGGAGAAGAAAGAATTGTAGTATGAGTAAAATTGCTTCATAGGAGCTGTTGAGGTTGTAAAAAGAAAACATTATGTCCACACCATTCACACAATCAGTTAGCAAAACAGCCATTCAAAATGCATACATAAATAAATGTGATTATTTTAAATTATTGTAAGACTTTCATGGAAATCAGTACATTTTTGATCAATAAATATGATCAATATTTTTGAAATAGGGTGACTGTGTCATCATAATGTGCTACTGACCAGAACCACATTCTCCCATTAAAATATTTGTAATGTAATAAAAATACTGGCATTGAGGTAATTATATTCCATTTTAATAAGTGTATTTTATAAATGAGTCTGAAGCTTCCTTTGCTGTAAGTGCATTTGTTGCCAGGCAATATTAACTTAAAACAAATGAAACAACGTTTGGGCTCTGGTGATTTCAGTGGCATAACTGTTAAACCAGTCAGCGCTGGGCTTTGTTCTGAGGTGTGATAAAGTGTAGTTCACCTGGACAGCAATGTAAGCTTCTGCTCCAGCATGATTTCCAGCTTCTGGGCCTGTTTGGAGATCCAGTGGTCCACCCCGTGGTAGCGATAGCAGTTCTCCAACATCAGCCTGAAGTCTGCAACAAACTCTGTGATGGTTTCATACTCCTGGCTGACAAACTTCTCCTCCATCCGCCGCAGGCACATGGACTGTCTGAGCTGAGCCTGGCCCCAACCCCGGACCCCTCCGATACCATGCTGGGCCTCCAGGTGGCCGATGGGATGCAGGAATGGGCTGGTGATCCCTTTGTGCTTGTCCAGGAGAAAGCCAGTGAATATCCTATAAGCTTGCTGGACCTCATAGTTCATATCTTCCTCAAAGCTAGTGCTGTTGGTGGAGATGCAGACCTCGGGCAGAGAGAGGTCGCTGTTGGAAAATTCTGACATGCCGTCATTGCTCAGTGCAAGGTGGTCACCGACAGCAATAACATCTCCACTGTCGCCGACACAGTGTGATGCTACCATAGTCTCGACCTCGCAGGTGCCGTTACTGAGCCCTTCTTCAGTTATGACCAGGTCTGTGCCTTCAGTGCTGCTGCTGTGCCATTTGGAGTCTGAGGAGGACATGATGAGAACATTGGGCTGCTGGGGCCCTGGGCCTGGCTCTGCCACAGTCAGGTCCTGGTTGTGGAACAGCTGGTGACTACAAACTGCTGTGGATTGGTCTGTCATATCCCCCTGATCCATGGTGCTGACACCAGGTGCAGGCACCTGAGGGGGGTAACAGGTGTCACCTATTGTGAACTTTCATGTTACAATCAGTACTCCTGCAGACAGTTTGAGGAAAGGGAGAAACTACTACCCAAACACAAAAACAGTCCCGACTGAGCACGTAGTTATTTATACTCTAACAGATCTTATTTACTGCAATGAGGTGTTAAAGATCCAACATTACAGCAAGGTAGGTAGATTAGATTAGGTAGCCAAGTTTTCTGCTAGCTTAGTTCCTAATGTCATGACAGCTACCATATCGATGAAGCTCAGTCACACGATAGACTACTAGAATGTTTTACCTCATGCGGTTGTGTCCAGATTACTATCTTACTTACTTTCCCCACCTAATCATAACGAACTTTTCTTTCCCCACGAATCATTGGCTAGCTAGCTTGAAGTTAGCTAATATTAGCAAGCTAGCTAACGGTAGTTACAGACACCATAAAGTCTAGAAAGTTTCTTCTTTTTGCTCATATCGCGATCTAGAATGCACCCATTTATCACTTCCCTTCTCCTGAGCACGTGTAAAAATAAGGCCATAACAAACTGACCAGAGGGAGAGCTAGGTTGGTTAAACAACATACCTCGGCGTTTTCAGTGCGGCTCCAGACACGCACCACGCAAGATAGCTTTTAGCAAGCTTAGCTACCACGGCAGCTTGCTAGCTGGGTTAGCTTGCTATTGTTTCCCAACTGAGGCCTGTAATTGCTGCGTTCGCTGTCCATTAGTAAAAATGTTGTAGTAATTAAATATTTGGGAGAGAAAAGTTATGCAGGCGTCTCATCTCGCCACTGCACAGAGTGATGCCAGTGACAGCAAGTTGGCTAAAGAAACGTTAGCCAAAATAGCTGATTGTCCGACAACAGATTTCAGCTCATCATCACTGGCCGTCTGGCTAACCAGTTAGCCTTAGCTAGTTGACAGCTACTTTACAACAAGTAAACATTGCTATTGTCACTTTTGAGACAAAACTGCGCCGTGTGACACATATTTTCCGAGCACTGTGGGGTTTACAAATAGACAGTAGCCGACTACTCTAGCTTGCTTGAAGAATACTTGGAACGTTATCCACTTCCACCCTGCGTGAGCCCGATGCAAATGTGCGCAAACTGACGTAGTCGCGTGTCACAGAAAGATTGTATTTTGGTTTCATAACGCTGTCACTTTACACACAGCACTAATGGTAGCACTGTCTTAAACCTACAGTGGTTTGTGGCACATTGTCAGTGTCACTTCAAAAGGAGCATCTGGAATGAGACAGATGTCACGCAATTTAAAATCTTTGCAGACTACATCGATGCTGCTGTGCACAACAGTGAGGCAACATTAGACGATTTAATCGCCCATTCATAACTTGTGCGCTAAATGACATCTATCAACGAGTTAAGGCGATGCTTCTGTCCCATGTGGCGTGTGAACGGAATACACGCCTGTCCCACTTTTAGCCACTAGATGTCGCTAGTCACTAATGTAACAGATATGACATGAGTACATGGGTAGGGAATATTGTGGTTGGCCTTCTTGTGTGATTTGGGTAGTAGACCTATGTACTGTATAGGTGGAGGGCGATGGTGGTTCAGGGATTGGAGATGTTTACCATCTGTTAAGATAATAAGTCTTTAATCAGTTGCATCAGACTAATATATGAAAATATAGAGTCCTCAAGAAAATATAAAACATGTGGCACGCTTAATGATAACCGTCAAATATTTTAAATCACATTGCCCCTGTCCTGTTGTTAAAGACAGAGCAGTGAAAACATCTACACATGTGGAGAGCGAATTAATTTTTTATTCTCTAACACTGATGGTTACAGAGTTGCCAATGGCACGTCGAGGATGTCTCCAGCTGGGACAAATGTTAATTAAGCAATAAGCCACGGGAGGCCTGTACTTTACAGTGATTTTAGCGCAGCTAAGAGGCATTGTCAGGCACGACGCAAAGGGATTTTTCTTTTTGATACATAATGATGAAATAATTATTCCGCCAAATTTTCCTTGGACAGTAGCTAATGGGGTTTTCAGTGAACTACTACTGTGGATACAGGTGTGCGTTTATCGGGTATTTTACAACGGTTTTGAACACAACTCAATCAGACCTGAGGTCAGGAAGTATCTGTTATGCAATTTCCAGTATGACACTTTTGTTATGTTAATGAGGCGGTTGGTGCTCACTGACTTCAACTCATAAATCGCCCCGGTTTTGATGTAGGCTAGTACTACATTGGGCACTGCACATGGATGACATTAATCAACCATTGACTATTGTGAATTTGAAAACATTTTAAAGTTATCACTATTCATTACGTTGTTACCACCACGATAACAATGTGATATAGCATCTAATGAAATATTTTTTCCTGATCGAAACACTGTAATAAACTCGCAATGAGGTATTAAAGTTGTAGATTAGACTACAAGATGAATGAGGATTGTGTGGCTGTTTCCTCTCATTGGAAGTGATGCACCTGCTGCCAACTGAAGTGAAGAACCTGATAAAGGCGCAACAGTTTCCTCTATTGTTTGGGCAGAAAAAAACGACGTGTCTATTATAGTCTATTAATAGTTAGTCTCTTGTGATACCATACCAGATATACACAATAAGGTCATTATAAACTCACTATTGAGTACCACAGACCCGCAATAAGTCCCTATAGGAATATTGTAGTAGGCTATTATATAACATTTCATCCAGGAAACGTGGGAGGGAAAAAAGCAAAACAATAACCACACTGTAACATTAATAGCCTACAATGTCATTACACACTTATTGCGCGAGTTGAGGCATACACTAAGCAGTCTTGCCCCCAACGTGTTTTCAGATCCACTGCTATGATACAATTCGGTTCGTCTTTTTGCACGCGCTAAAAGGAGAACTGTGCCTTTAATTGCAAATTGTACTCGCTTAAATGTTATTTCGCGAGATTTGCTTGGCGCCGCGACCCCATGTGAGACACCTCCTGCGTGAACCATTCTACCCCTGCAGAGGAAAACGCAATGGAGCACTGAACATTTTTCAGCTTTATCTCCCTTCCCCCCCCCAAAAACAACCTCGTGTTTGTTTCAGAATACATTTTCTGTTATTTATTTCGGACGGAACAGGGCGGTGCAACGATGTGGATTCAGATTCGTACTATAGACGGGAAGGAGACGCGAACCATTGAGGATCTTTCTAGATTGACTAAAATTGAGTCTCTACGGTTGAAAATACAGGAGATCTTCAATGTAAACCCAGAGCAGCAGCGGCTATTCTATCGGGGGAAGCAGGTAAAAAAGCTATTTTGTGTCATCGGGTCGTGCAACAGTCGGTTTTAATGCTTTGCAGGATTTGGTGCTGGAGTGCCCAGTGGTCTGCTAGCCGTTTCGGACCCGAGCTTCCTGTTTTGATAGGAATTCGCCAATAGTTCTTGCGCAAGAACGTTAGCCCGGGGACGCCGTGTGCCAGTCCCCCCCCAAAAAACGACGATATTGCACGGATGTGTCGGCGGGCGATACATGTTACAGTGTTGCAGCTGAGTAGACCCGCATGCAACAATGTCTGAAAGTCGTAGACATGTTTGTTTACATTGCCGAGAGAACAGAACATCGCCCTCTATGTCAGAACGCAGCCGCTATTTCCACATATGAAGCAGCCGATGCACACAACCCTGCATTTCGTGAGATTGCTCATCGATGTGTGTTTCTCTAATTAATTTAACGACAGCCTATTTTGCATGGTAGCCCGTGTTGTTGTGCAGCTCACATAATGCATTGCTGAAGGCCTTTTTTTTTTTTTTTTTTTTTTTTTTAAAACGTGTCGCACACATGGCTGTAAAGCACCGTAATCCCTTTCGTGAGCCATCATGTCTGTGCATGTGTTTTGTTGTGATGATGTTAATGATAATTTGAGGGAGGAGGAGACGCGTGGCTCCACGTGCCCTGCCATCTAAGCAGCAAGTGGAGTTCTGTTTACACCCGCGCGCTGCTGCCCTCTCGTCTCTATTGTACAGTGTGCAGAGGGCTATCTACTGTAATCTACTGTAAGATGCCTACCTTGGGTTATATTTGATTAATGAGTGGCCTATCGATTTAGTACAGTGTAAATATTCCTTACAGGTCCAGGCAGATGGTTGACATGCACAGGACTTATAGGCATAACCCTCTACTAAGTTAGTTTAGTATGTCAACCAGCATTGTTTTCAGTATGAAGGTATGATAACTGGTTTTCTTTTTGCCAATCAGAACAGTGGAAATCTATCACAGTTTCAACATTAATAATATCCTACAAGTGCATACACATATCACTGAGGATGTATAATATTGTCTGCACACTCGAAGCAGCATAAAACACCAACAGTGCAGAGGAAAAATGTGTTTGGGCCAGTGCTACAATGTCACTTTATCCTTGGGAGGAAATTTGAAACCAATGCAGAGACCAGAATAATTTGGCCAAGACCAAAATGAGGCTGAAACCATACATTTTTTGTTGTTTTGAGACCAGTCTAGCTTTGTTATCCGCTGGCGTATTGGCATGGCAATTCCCCACACTGTTTGAACATGTTGTGTTGGAAATGCCATGATTCATATTACCGTGAACAGATGTTAGTGTACTCTTTGTCCCTCCCACACAGGGGTTGAACCAAGTTTAATGTCACTAAAATGCCAGCAGTTTGGGGAGACAATGGTGTGAAAGCAGTAAACTGCTGGCCTGTGATGGCCACACGTGTGAGGGAGAGAGGGAGAGAGAGAGGCCCACCTACTGTATTCATGCTAACGTGCATGAGCAAGCGAGAGCCTTCATCCTACCAGCCGTTAATCTCACTAATAAGCAGAAGATGCCTAATGCAAGGAGGAGGCTGGGGCAGGTGATTGCTTTAGCAATTTGTGTAGCATTACAAAGTGAATATAAAGCAATATGACTCAGACTGCCAGACAGGCCTCCAGGACGTAAATAGTCCACATGATCTGTTGTTCTCACGTTGTTTACATTTAATCACGCTTTCCTTCTGTCATATGTCATATGGATGTTACAGCCTAAGGAGTTCCTGCAGTTATAACTGGTTTCCTGCCTGTTTTAATTGTCTAACCTACTTCCTGTTGTGTAATTAAAAGATAATGAAGTCTAACAGAAACAGGATTGTGAGGCATGTAAATAGGCCATGATGGGTTGATTTTTTTTTTCGCCTTATGTGCTGTTCAGCTAAAGGATGAATACACTATATGCTGAAAGATGGAGAGGAAAATAGCTTTTGCATGCTGGAGGAAAGACTCCACTGCCTGGAATGCTGTGGCTTATTAATGGTGTGGTGTTAGTTAACAGGTGATGGTCGTTTCAATAGGAAAATCTGTAGGCGCTTGTCCTCAAAAACGGACGTTGGCCTGGTAAAGTCTGTATAAGCTTGCAAAATTACAGATGCTTGAATCTACTGAGTATTGTATAAGAGGATTAGGGAAATGCTTGTGACATTAAAAACCAAATATAACTTTAGAAAAGAGGAGAGAGATGCATAGTTATGTTACGTTACAACTGTCACAACAGTTCCCTTGGATGCATTTTCCATAGGTGGGAATTGCTTTCATTTTAAAGCTAAATGGGCATTTTCTTATTGCTGATGTTGTGTGTTGCTACTTTTATATGTCATTTTTTTATATATACAGTTGTGAGGAATTTTGATCATCCTGGAACCAACAAAACCAACTCAAAACCTATTGTATAGCTTAAATACTGCATGGTCATCAAGTACAAAACATGGCTGTTTTTCTTCAGTTCTTGAAAAGTCGAGGTTTTCAGCCAACAGCAGTTGACGTTGTGTAGTTAAATTCAAGTTGGCCTTATTAAAAGTACAATGGAAAAACTTCATCACATGTCCCAGGCACTCACTGAATTCACTGGATATATACCCATGGTGTACATAAAACACATACATAAACTGATTTATACACAAGCTGATAAATAAACAGTGTATCAGCTGTTATGCTTAAGAATTGTCATGGCCAGCACGTAGCCATAAGAGGTGTCCCACTAGGTTAATACTGCTGAGTATGCATAGGCTAGGCCCATGTAGTAAATCCTGTGCTTCCTTCATCTCGGAAGAGGAAAATAAGTGGGTTGGGTCGATTAGGGGATTTCCATGTGTTAAGTAATGTATGGAATGAGCCATTGACACGCAGCGTACATTAGCTAGCGTCCTTACACGCACACAGTGGTGTCCTCACTCTGTCAGGATTTAGACTTGTGGCAGAATAACTCGGTCTAATTCCTTTTCAAAATGGCGTCTTGTTTTTCCCTCCAGCTCACTGTGCATGCTGCCTCTCTCGTCCAAAGTCATGTTTGCCCTTGAGTCTGAAGGGTCTCGAGCCAACAGCCACACAACTTTGTATTGGTGTGTTTTTTTAAGGATCTTTACTTGTCTGTGCATTCCTCGTTTTCTTTCTGTTTCATTTTGAACACCATCTCATGTCACTCACATTCACCAGCCGGCTCTCACACACGCACACACACACACAGTCCACTGTCCATGCAGCCTTTCTGCTCAACGCCCACTCTCACTTCTAGCCTTCTAATTTGCAAGTTTTCAAAATTGTTTTCCCTGTTCATTAGGTGGTTCAAGGCTCAGCTTGTAATTGTGTTGTGTGCCTTAAGCATGAGGCCATAAGTCACTTCTACTTGAGTTACAAAGTCTATAGGTTGTTTTTACGAAGGGAGCAACGTGTTTGAATAGTTGGGCTGTTTTCCAGTGTTAGCTGTTGCCTAATGTTGGGCTGTAGCAAAACACTACTGACAAGCCCCATTATACTCAGACAGTTGCCTAGAAATCGTTACAATTTGATTATACATGGATTGATGTTATGGCTTCTCAATAGGTGGGCTTCATTGCATGTTGTTGAGCTGTATGCTTTCCTAGGGATTTTTCAGGGGAAGCTGAGTTGGCTGCAGCCATGCATGTACACAGTCACACCCTTCTTCAAGCGGGAGGCTGGCCTAAGCAGGGAACTGAACCTGTTTGACTGAGGGAGGCACTGACCTGGAGTACAATTGCAGGGTTTCTAGCACTCCCACACATTTTCAGGGTTTTACCACTCCTACTCGGAGAAGCTTTAGCTTATTTAGTGGTCAGATATCCTGCCTCTTAACTGCCAGCTCTTATACCTGAAGTGTGCACACTAGGGTTTCCCCTACCATTTTCCAGCCGCGGCGGGGCAGAATACCAAAGGTCCGCCCTGGCTGTCATACCTGCTAATTCTGCCATGTTTCTCGGGTTTGTTCCTCATGTTGGCTTTTTCTCTTTTTGTGCTGACAGGACGCTATTTCCCCTGTTAATCTTGCATATTTCAGAGAAATTCCCATTTGTAGTTAATTAGGATCTTTGCAGCAGTTGTTTGTGCTGGTTGGGCATGCCTTGCGTGTTCCAACTAAAAAAACAATATGGTAAAACAAGACATGCAGAAAATACTGCTGAATGAATTGAGAATTGTTCATCTTTATGCTAATTTCGGTTTGGCATAAGTTTTAAAAAGCAGAATCAGATGTGATCTACAAGAGAAAGTTGGCAATTAGATTCACTGAGCTGCTGGACTGCCAGAAAACACGACAGAGCAGAGAAATGAAAATAGCTGTGTGCGTGTGTGTGGTCTGTGGCTTTGTCTGTTGGGATGGGGGCGTTTTGTGCTGGAAAATGCAGCTTATTTTCAGGTGTCGATACTGGCAGGTATGGATTTGCAGCAGAGGTTGGGGAAAGCGTTCTTGCTGCACCGTCTCAGGACTTTAGGCCGAAAACATCCAGCAACCCCCTGGTGCATTATAGTCCTCATCCACCACCTACTTGTTTAAAAGCATAGATAGGCACAGTAAAAATATGAGACCAATTTTATATTATGAAGGGTAGTGAAATCTACCACCTCTGTATCTCAGACAGGTTGGCAGACAATGAACCTTTTTATGTTGAAGTTAAGTACTATCAAAAAGGTCCAGACACATACAGTACACTGGTGCACTAACATTAGTCTCCAATATTGGCCTTTCACTGATGTATCAGTAATGGTATATCTCTGATCTCTATCCAATTTTACATTAAACCTAGGAACCCCACCTATGGTAAATGGGGTTTAAACATTTTTAGGCATATGGACAAAGGCGTCATGTTACTTTTTGTGTCAGGCTACTATTGGAATGGGAATTGCATTACTGTATGTTAGATGTATTGCAGCCTGACATTATTAGTTGGCCCCATTGTTCTTGTGCTTATCTTAGACTTAAGTTTTATTGTTTTGAATTGCATGGAATTCCAAAACAGTTTAGTAAAACTAAAAGGCAAATTGAGGTGCCATTGCCTTTCACTTGTTTTTTGAAAAACATGTCTTGATGCCTCATTACCAATTAGAGGAATATTGTCTAACCTGGCTTGGAAGACATGCATGGCACAGTACGAGAGGTGAGGCATAGCTATTTAACTTTCCAGGGCCAGAAATTAGGACAAGAGGGCAAAATCAACTAAACTGACCTCTAGCTTGTTAAAAACGGCTTTCAATTTTTTCTTCTTAACACAACGGTTAAAAGCTTGGAACAAGAGTCACTCTGTGAGGAGAGCACCCAACGGACACACAAAACAAGCACCCGTTGCCACCTGTACTGGTAATTGCTGCTAATTAGGAGTGGAATGTGTTGAAAAAGAGCGGATGTGTGTGCAGAATTATGGATAAATTAAGAGATAAAAGATGGAGGCTCGGTAGATGGCAGGCATACAGGCACACCCCGTGTCATTGTTTTTGGAAATGTGACCTATTTCTTCTTTCGCTCTCGCTCTTCGCTAAGGCGGGCGGTGGGCGGAGAGGGGGACGAAGAAGAATTGGGGCTGGGGATGGAGGAGTTGGGGGTTGGATGGCCTGATTGAGCAAAGAGGGCATTTTCTGCCCTGCTATGAAATCTCCAAATTCTTTGTTTAGGGAGCAGCAGCACAATCTCTCCACCAGCAGTGTTGGTGTGGCTTGGGATTCACACCTTTAAACCTCTTTTACCACAGACAAATAGTCACTAAAATACAATGATTTCTATTTCATTATTCAGCCTATTTATTTGGCATAATGTATTTGATCGTGTTTTGCAGGTGTTGTCCATGCAGCTTGGATCAGCTTGATATCTCTTTAAAAGCCTTAGAATACAGTGCTAGGTGCCAACATATTGATACAATATTGGCAAAGTAATGCAATATTAAATTAGCCCCAATGTTTACACTACAATGGTTATTATTGGCTGTGGATCTATCTTAAATACAAAAACATTGAAAATATACTTATATCGGCTGATGTAAGGCAGTTTGAATTATACATTGATGATCTGATAATATTTGTCTGGCCCTAGCTGTTGAATGTTTTTATGGCGTCTAGGCAGCCACAGCTCTCTCTGTTTTCTTTGTTCGGGGTTGTCTTTTTTACTTTGTACTTTGGTGTCTGTTATGATAAGAAATTAGTCTTTGAGAGACTATCTGTTTAAATGCCACAGAGAAATTAGCTTTGTGGAGAGGTGTTAATTTTGTTCTACTGAACGATGTGATACACACACACACATGCACACGCACACACACGCATACAGACCGTTGCCATGCCAAAGATGTTTGACTGTATTTTGTCAATGCCGCTGAGAATTTTTCCAGTCAAGTGTCTCCAGTCGGTGTAAAGCATTTGTGATGATGTGTTACCGTGTTGAAATGTTTCTTACTGGAACACTGATTGTAATGAACATTTCACCGTCATATAATGAAGATACCAGAGGCAGTGTTATTTTTATTATACTGCATCATTTATGGTGAAGGAGAAAATGCCATATCCTTTGTAGTGAACTCTTCCTGATGATGTCATGCTGTCCTACACACTACAGATAATCCACACGGCAGTATTTCTCTACAAGACACTCCGACCTCAAAAAAATATTCCAGACATTTCCATAACATTACCTGTGCAGACGACGGCCCCTTGTTTTGAATATCATTCGGCTGGTTATTACTGATGCCGGGGCTGTAAAACATCGCGGTGAGAAGCTGATTGCTTATTTCAGGGCTGAAATACTGATCGTGATGAAGTTGCCGTGGAGAGCCAGGGAAGCTCAGATATGGTTTATGAGGTTTGATATGGGGGCATGAAATATGTTGCTCTGACACTCCGGATGACTGATTTATTGTCTGTCTGCCTGATTCTCTTTGTCCATCTACCCAATACTTCTTAACAGCAAGCCTGCCTGCTGCCGATCCTGCCAACTATCTTATTCTCTGTGCAGGATGCTCGCTATTTGTCTGTCTGTCTGTCTGTCTCTGATGGTCTGCCCGTCTTTCCTAATGCAGCCCTACAGGACCAAGCGGTCGCAGACAGACAGACAGACAGACAGAGGGAGATAGACAGTGAGTGAGACTGACTCAAAGACCGATCATAGTCAGGCAGAGAGACAGACAGACAAACGCTGAGATAGACTGCCACAGTCAGCCAGACAGACAGGCAGGTGAGTATAGCAACCACTGTATGGCTGTATTTGCACCACTGCTCCTCTGATCTAAATTTCATGAGACTATTAAAAATGGGGAGGGATGGGGAAATTGCGCTCACTCTACTGCGATGCCTCTAGCCGCTCTCCTCCTCGCTCTCTAATAACGAAGAAGAGAAGGGGAGCGAGAGAGTGGCGGCCATGCTTGTCTCCGCAGCACAATGGGCTTGTGGGGTTGAGGACTGAAATGAATAGCTGATGTCTGTAATGAGTTGGCGTGTCCGCCATAAGCTCCATTTCTAAAGCGGTAGTGTACAAGGAAGTAAAAAAATAGTGTTTCTAATCGGCCCTCTCGGTTTTTAAAGAGCTTATGTTTTTTTGAGCGAAGCCATTTTCTGACACCCATATGCCTTTCCACCAGAAAACCACAGAGACGGGGTTGAGGTGTGATGGTGGTGGTGGGTTGGTGTAGACAAAGATTGTGTATATGATTCAGGTTCATGAGGGGGGGCTGCTCTTTATTGGTTGCCATAGCAACCCAGTCATTTCTTTTTTTTTTTTTACCCCCAGCCACATCTCCTTCCCTATCACTTTAATTCGCTCATTCATTTCTTTTTTTTTCTTTTTTTGGAGAAAAACAGAGTGGATGGTGAGTGGAGGTGCAGTTCACCATCCATTGCTCTAAAATTTGATAGGTAAATAAACCATAACGTGACTAATTAGTATTGTCAAGTAGCAGCTTAACGGCCATAGATGGCTACTGCTCCAGTTTTCTTGCCTTTTATTTGGAATAGGCTTAATCAGTTCAGTGGTCCACTTTGATCTGTAGTTAAATGTATTTAATCACTAGCTGCACATAGACGTATTTGAGAATGGAGAACAAATGTTGTTGACGCTTTCAAACAGCATGCTTCAACACCACTGGTGTATTTACAGGTGTGGAGGTTCAGTCAAGTGCTGTGTTCTCCTGATGCCGCTCAGTGCAGTAACAACACATGGTGGTTTTCTCTCACTGAGCTCAACAGTGGCATGTTGTCTCTGTCTAATGTGCTCTTTGTTTGTCCTTGACAAGCAGCCTAGCGTGTTTGTCTGAGGGCGCTCCGCAGTGCGATGGTATTCATTTGGTAACACCCGGGTGTCCATCAGGAAAGAAATCGGGGACAAAATTTGAAAAGAATATCTTTGTGTGCAAATGTGCTTGTGTTCAAATACAGTCTATTTGGGCATGTTGATGCCCAAATAGACTGTATTTGAGTGAGTGAAGCTGCGTACGTTGCTGTGTCTGTGCATCTGTATGTTCATGACCATTCATGTGTGTTTGTGTCTTTTGTTTCAGATGGAAGATGGCCAGACACTGTTTGACTACAATGTGGGCCTCAACGACATTGTCCAGCTGCTGATCCGCTCTCAGACCGACCCTCCTGACAGCCCCGTGCCCAAGGACTCTGCGGGTGTAGCCTGTAGTTCGGCTCCGCCCCCCGGCTCCGGGCCTGCAGGCCAGAACTCCCCGGAGCCGGCCTCACCCGCTGCTATGGCTAGTCCGACCAATACAAATGACAACATCGCAGTCAACAACAAGACCAGCAGCATCACTACCAGCACCAGTAATGTAGCCAAGCCGGACCCCAACGCTACCAGTAACCTGACCAGTACCAAAAATGGGTCCAAGTCCTCCAGCCCAGCACAGGACATCCAGCCATCCACGTCCAGCCGAAACGCACTAACCGACCCGGGAATCGGGATGTACAAGGTGAGATGGGGGCGGGGCAATAACATTTTGGGAACTGGGAAATTTTCCCTGTGTTTTTAAAAGGTTCATGCACAATGATGGACCCAACACAAGTTCATACAAAGGTCTGAAATTGTCCACACTGTCTTTGAATGCGTGAAATGCGTAAAACATTACTTTAATTGATTGGTTTCTTTAATGAAAGGCATTCTAGCCTACGACCATGCGGCATTTATCTTTTGTATATTTTGTTGTGGTACAAAATAATTTATTAATGAAACTATTATTGAGAGCTAATGAAAAAACAAGCATGTAATTTGTGACAAGCTGCGACCTATTTGGCTCAATGAAACCAACTGCACCTCCCCTGCATTGCTGTTTTGATGTGTGCTAATAACGTGATAATCAAACAGCCAATCAGGAAAGGGGAGGGTCTTAAATCACACCACAACTGACAACTCTCCCTCTCCAATGAGCAGTCACACATCACAATGTAGTTTCAGAATCAATAGATAAACACAATCAAAAACAGCCATTCAGGAAAGGGCAAAAAAATGACATCACCAATCAATATGACACTCTGTCCCGAGTCTGATGAGCCATCACTCTGGTCAGTGCAACTTTGGGATCAATAGATAAAGACAATAAAAAAACAACCAAATAGGAAAAGGACAGGAGCACAATTGACATCTAATCAACACAGAACTATCCCGAGTCCGATGAGCCGTCACTCCTGTCAGTGCAACTTTGGGATCAACAGATATAAACGATCAGACATCTCAGTGAGACTTGTGGATCAATAGACAAGCCGTCACTCTGACAAGCCGTCACTCATGTCAGTGTCAGTTTGGGATGAATATAAATGAAAAGCAGCACAACATTTTTTGAAATGTTTGGGATGGAGAGATGTATACTAGCTGCTGGTCACAGTTTTATGTCATGGTACTCAAACTTTACCTTTAGGTTGAAGTTAAGTGCTCAGATTTCTATTTTCTATTCAGTTTTGGAAGCTGTATGATAAGTTAGTTGAGTGCAGCTAGTAGTAGATAGTGTCATACGTTAATGCTGTCCTTCTTGGCTTCTCACAGCTGCATGAAATCCTAACCTGGACTTTATAATCACCAGAACAGGAAGAAAAGTCACCAGGTTCTCCTCCGGTAGTTGTGTCTAAAGCCCAGTGAGGAAAAAGCTTTACTCTTCCATCGGTAATTTGAAATTTGTGGTACTGAGAACACTGAATTATATATCAGGTGTCACATTTAGAAATGGATTCCACATAAAAACAAGCGTCTTTCACTGATCATAGTTAGCTGCAGGCTGCTGAAGATTCAACTGTGCATTGTAGGTTATAGTTATATAACCATATCTATTGAAAATGGGCTCTCTTGTAAGGTTTCTTGTATTCAAGTGTTTTTTTTAGAAATGATTTTGGATTTGCTAAGTGAAGGTTATGTGAAGGTTGAGAGACCGAAATATCATGCTGTTATAACTAAAACAAACAGATTTCTATTTTTCTACTGCAAGAGAGTATTGTGCATTTCTCTCTCAGATTTGGAAGTGGAAAATGTGCAGCATGGTGGCTCTGTGTTTAGGTCTCTCACCTCACAGCAAGAAGGTCCTGGGTTTGAATTTTGGCTTCGGTCCTTTCTATGTAGAGTTTGCATGTTCTCCCTGTGTTTGCCTTGGTTTCCTCCAACAGTCCAAAGCCATGCAGGTCAGGTGGATTGGAGACTCTAAGTTGCCTATAGGTGTGAATGAGAGTGTGTTTGTCTGTGTTTGTCTGTGTTTGTCTGTGTGTTCGCCCTATGATGGACTGACAACCTGTCCAGGGTGTTTCCCTGCCTTCCACCCAATGCATGCTGGGATGGGCCCCAGCCCCCCATGACACTGCATAGGAATAAGTATGAAAAGACCATGCATTAATGAATAATGAAAATTCATGTATATTTTGTCAAGAATTAACACATTTTCCCCTTTGTACCAAAAACATACCAAACTGTGGTCTCACTACCAAGTTATGAACCGAACTATTCTAAATAAAAACAACAACAAACTTTATTCATAAGGCCCTTGAACAAATGTTGCGAAGTATTAAAAAAAATTACAAAGTGTTACATAAGGAAAGGCAAAAAGTAGTGCAAAGTACAGGTGAATAAATAAAACGAAAGTAGATGCAAGTTTATATTATAAGAATTGGCAGTCATAAAAAGGCCTGTTCATGGGCGCTAGAAAGTAAAACAGAATACGAGATGAATCAATAAAATGGAAGAGGCCAATATAAAAATTGGCAGATATAAAAAGGCTTCTTCAAAACCCCTGCACCACAACCTAAATATCAAGTCCAAGTAATGAGTGACATTAAATGTTGGGAAAATATTTGTCAGTGGCAGAATTTAGCTCAAATGAAACAAGGAGGGTGCATGCTTTTGCACACTAGATTTTTCTTAGTTACATTTTTATACCTTTTTATGTGTCTCTTGAATTTTCTTTGATGCAGTGGAGCATTCTGTAATGGTTGCATTTTGAAATTATTTTGTAGCATAACAAAAATACAAAAAGTCAATGCACAAACATTTGAGTGCGACTGTAGTTTCCCTGTGGTAATATTTTCTTTACTCAGCAGTCTCTTTTCTTTTCTTTTCTTCACTGCCCTGTGCTAGAGCACCGCAGAGGGTTTAGATACTGTAGTGTAGCCAAAATGACCTGGGCTCTGTGCGAGTGTGTGTGTGTGTGTGTGTGTGTATGTATAAGTGCGTGCACACACATGTGCATGCAGCTTTCCAGTCTCACTACTTAAGTGTCTATCCATAGCCCTGATACCTTGATTTCCTTGATTTCCGTTCCTTTTGCAGCATTACTTACAAGGAGTGATGACACACACACACACACATGCTCTCTCTCTCTCTCACACACACACACACACACACACACACACAAAGCCAGGCCAGAGGAATGACACATGCTTTGTGATCATCATGATGGCCTGTCAGACCAGCCAACCCACAGGGGGTTTGTGGGTTGCCCTGCCAGAAAGCCACATGCCAAACCACACATTATAAACCGGTCCTAGTCACCCAGGCACTTGCCAAGTCACACATTATAAAGAGGGTCTAGTCACCCAGCGCTCACACACACACAGACCCTGAATCTGTGTGTGTGTCTACTGTGCTCTGCTGGCTGGCTAACGCACCCGTCGGGGGATTATATGTGTTGGACTGGACCTGTTGTGGTGCCAGCAGCCCGTCTAGCAGCCAGGCAGATAGATAACCAAGCAGATGACTTGGGAATTGTTCGACTTCACTGGATATCAAGGTCACATGCCTTTACAAGCTTTAAGCATCTACTGCGGGTTCAACAGATAGTCTCATTGATTCAGGTTTGACAAAGGAATATGTAGCCAGCCAGCGCCAGGGAAGGAATTTATTTCAATGCTGCATAAAAATAGTTGTTTTCACCTAATTTGGCACAGTAGTCTTTGGAGATTGACATCAGGAAGCCAGGCTCCCTAGGTTGAAAGAATTTTCATGCCGATTTGAGAGAATGAATGAACACTTTGATAAACGAATGAATAAATGAACGCTTTATTGATCCCACAAAGGGTCCTTGATCAGCCTGTAGTAGCACACAAGCATTAAACAACAGGCGGCACAAGATCAAAAGAGACCAGGTGTTATTTGTGTGTGTGTGTCTCTCCTCAGATTAACGAGCTGGTGGACTGCAGAGACGTGAGCATCGGTGCCTGGTTCGAGGCCTGCATTGAAAATGTGACACGCGCTCCCAAGGGACAGATATCCCCCCCCACCAAGGGCAAGGTGGGCCGGCCCCCCAAAAGGACTAATGGCAAGCTGGAGGCCGAGCCGGGACAGGCCCAAAACCAGGGCCAAATCGCCACAAGCACGGACAGTAACAGGAATAATGTTGTGTTAAACTCGGACAGTAGCGGAGCCTCCACCTCTCAGACAGACTCTACAGCCAAATGCTCGGCTACAGCTACAGGAGGAGAGGCCAAGGAGAGAGAGGAGGACGTAATTTACCACATTAAATACGACGAGTAAGTATGGCTCATTGTGGCGGTGCATGCTGCTACTGCCGTTAAATTGGTTGTAACAATAATAAATACATATTTGAATGCCGAAACTGTATTTCCCCTAACGTAGTGGTTCTGGAGGATTGTGCACAGCGTAGATCAGAATTTTGCATTCGAGCAGACGCCTGCACAGCGTCGGTGCAGCATCGTTTGGTCCTGTTCATCCTAGACGGTGAAATGCTGTTTCGGATGGGAATTCGCAATACTCTGCCTCCAGTAGGATAGTGAGTGTGTGTGCCTGCCTCTTTGCATATCACATGCAGCGGTCCTGTGTAACACCGCCAACACTGCCAGAATGAGGCGTTTGGTTCTCACCGGGGCCACCCATGTTAAAAATCTATGTGCTCATGGTGCTGTGTGGCATTTTAGATGAAAATGTCCACCATATACATATATAATGCATACATTATGTGTGTGTGTGTGTGTGTGTGTGTGTTTGTGTGGTGCACGCGTCAGTAATGGTGGGTCGGTTTGCTGGGAATTGCAGCCCCGGCTCTCTCCTTGCAATTCAGGGGATGGAGAGAGGGGGTTGGTGTGGTTGATGCTACAATTTGGACTCATCTCTTTCGCTCCCCTTTTCGAGCAAATTCATTCAGAAGCCGACGTTTCCATGGTAACTCGTGAGTTCTCAGGAGCGTTACTTCTTTGCTTCGCTCCTTCCGCTTTGTCTGTAATTGCTGTGAACTGCCACCGGTGAGACATAGCCTCCTCGCTGTGTGTGTATATGTGTGTGTGTGTGTGTGCGCGCGCGTGTGTATGCTGTCATGGGATGTCGCAACAGAAAAACAGTATCAAGGCTTGTTAAGCAGTAAAATACATGTTTTCAACATTCCCATTTGGCATTACTTTATTATCTTCCAATTCCCTGGTATTGTGCTTGTATTCGTTATATCCTTATTTGCATTAGGACAGGGAGTATTCCTGCAGCGGCAGTCCATTAACACACGGCTGATGTGTGTCTGTTTTGTTTTTTGTTTTTTTTGTTTTTTTTGGGGGGGGGGGGGGGTGTTCTTTTATGCTTTATTTGATAGCTGACAGTCAAGAGAGAGTGGAAGGATGGAAGAGAGAGGGGAGAATGATATGCGACAAAGGTCCTGGACTGGATTCAGACCCAGGACGTTGCAGTTATATATGGTATACCGTATGCACCTTGGCCAACTGAGCTGCTGGAAACGCCCCAGTGTGTGTGTCGTTGACAAGCCAATGCCACCAGCAACCATCCAGTGTATTCATTCACTGACGAATGCTAGCAACCTAAACCAGATCGTAATCATCATCTGTATGTTCGGGGCGATTTATATTTATATGCTGCTGAGACATTATACTAATTCTCAGTCTTTTTTTTTTTTTGCCCTTTCCTGAATGCTTGCAACTCCTCTCTGTCCTGAGCGCCATGCCAGGTTTCTTCCATCATTTAATTTGTCTGAGAAAGTGGAGGTTGGGTTTGATTGCCCAGCCACACACACACACAAACACACACACACACACACACACACATCCTGCAAACACCTGCCTGCATAATCTGAGGAAGAAAAACAGCCCTACAAAATGAACCTCCCCTGCTTTGCATGAAGCAATTCTGGACAGCTTTTCAACAGAATGTAATGAGCCTCAAACCATAGGGTGAGATGTTGGGAGAATCTCCTCTACACAGCTCCCTGGCACCAGTGTGTGTGTGTGTGTGTGTGTGTGTGTGTGTGTGTGTTGCTCCATAACAAGCCTCTCAGATCTGGTTTCACGGTTCAACTCTTGGCCCAGCTCAACATATATTTAAGATCCTCATACTGTGGAGAGTGCAACAAATATAGATGTAAAATTGGAAAATGCAATATACGTTCATGCAGTTCATGCAGTTTATCATTACGCAGATGGAATTTGTCATCTTGTTTGTGATAATGCCACATAATGTTGTGATTTCCAGCAGCTTAAAGCTGTTGGCTGCATGAGAGAGAACAAATTCCTGTGCTTAAGATGATTGTAACTTACGTCTTCTATACATTTCTATACATCAGCTATCTTAAAAATTAATCTGGGAGTATACGTCTGTCATTAGGTTTGTTGGAGGTGCTGCAGGCAGGTAGGCACTCAGCTGCCTCGGTAATTTGCAAATTAAACGGGACAGGCATGGTATTTTGGGTGGAAAGTGATTAGTATATTTCTTACCAACACACACAAATTGTCACTATAGAGACCAAAAACTTTAATCACAGCGTAGGCTAATTTACCTGAGGTAAATTACTGCCAAGCCGTGTCTCGCTCTTCTCTCACTCTCACTCACTGTGTTTAGTTATACAGCGGGAAAGAGGGGGAGGGGCTACTTTGATGGTCTACTGGCCTGTGCATCAGCCATCTCTCTATATGTGTTGCTAATTTGACAAACTGGAGATACAAAAAAGAGGGTGTCCTGGTGGCTCAGGGGTTTAAGGCACATAACATGTAGCCATGACCTCCTATGTTCGTTATATAGTAGAGTAAGTCTGGGGAAATGTGCAGAAACCGCACATAGAAATCTATATACCATAGAAACTGATATATGGTGTAATATACCTAAAAGTAACTGTTGAACAAAAGCTACCAAATGTAGAGACAGCACACAAATTTGGTTTCACAAAGAGTACTTTGGCGGTGGGAAGATTGTATAAATGTATGCCTTAGCTATTATTGAATAGCATTTACATGGTTCCAGTAATCACAGCTGAAGTTGATTTCGGCTCCTGTGCACATACTGTGCAGGTGAGAAATTCATGTGGTTGACCATTTGCACATTATTGCATCTTCACAACCATCAGGGCCGATATTGTCAATTAATCAACCTTTAATTCATCGATATGTGACTTTTGTAGTGATTCAATCTGTCTCTCTCATGCCAACTGATGCTTCATACCTGCACTTTCTTAATGCCAGTCACGTCACTGTACTTCCGAATCTCCTCTTTTTCTAAGATTAAAGCCAATTAGATGGATATTTTAAAAACCCTGCAGTTTCCCATTATGGCCTCGATTACTCATTACGCAGAGGTTAAGAGAGACTGCAGTCACTTTGCTTCACTACTATGAAGTAATTATATTCAGATAGCTTGTTTAGCTCAGCCAGCCAGAGCATTTCTAACTCGGCTCCTTATCAGCGGATTGCGGCTTTCTCATTTTCTCCTCTCCCCTTCTCCCTCTTTACAGGGACTCCAGCTAAGCACACAAAGCACTAATGATGGTTTTATAATAGAGGAGGCCGTAAGAGCCTTTCTGCTGATAATTCATGTTGTCTCCATTTCACAACTGATTAAATATGTTTCTAAATTTCATTTTAGCACACATATACATTGATAAGGGTGCTAACACGATTTCTGCTCCCTGTATATCTCCTCCGCTCCTGAAAGCCTTTCTTCCTGCTTCCCACAACCCCAGAGAAAGGTTGTATTTTGCTCTCAATGCCGCGCTCTGGGTCTTGCTACTTTGGCAGCGTAGGCGGCGACTCAGAGTTGCGTTAACTCTGTGCAACACAGATTTAACACCTGTGCTACACGTGTCAGGATCCAGACCTCAGACTTGCACCTTAAGTTCTTTTTATATGTGCGATATCTGGAGGTGGAAGTCTGGCAAACCTAGCAATATTCTGAAGGAGAGCACAATACTTTTATGTGCAGCAGTAGGCCCTGATCTAAAAGGAGTTGAGTGAATTTTGGATATGAATTTTAGCTGATTCATAATAATTCTGATCTCAGCAGGTTACTCATTCAGTTGTCATTCATAAGAAGCCTGTCTAACGTTATAAATGATGTTGATCCTGTCTACTTTAGCAGACATTTAATGTCACTCTATGTATACAAACTGTTTTTCTGCAAACAATTTTGACTTTATAAAAGGCATCGATAAAAAAATGGGACATGTCAAATCTTCTCTTTTATGAGACCAGTATTTTATGTTTTTTATTTGGGCAACAGCATATATAATTAAGGGCAAATGCTTGTTTCAAAGGAGGGGCAAAATGCATGGAAAACCCCTTTCCCCCAAAACTTTTGATGACAGAATCCTTTGCATCACAGCGGGCCGGCACTTTAAATGGATGTAAATATTTTGGATGCATCATCAGCTGAAAAGTTAAGGACCTGAAGTCTGCACAAATATCTTTTCCAGTGTATTGATGAAATGATGTGAGTTTTGTCACCTGCTGGTAGAAACAGGCGTTGGCCTGCTGATAGACCAGTAATGCTTCACACTGCAGAGCCAACAGTGTCGGCTTAATTGATCAAGTACAGTGAACAGTCATGTTTTCCATTAAGATAATTTGCAGTGCATCCATTGCGTGATTCTATTTCCTTTTACACACGGGGTAGAAGGAATCTAATCTTATTCTACGGTTCCACTCATTGTAAGTCCCTGCAGAAAGAGTGTCACTGGATATTCGTGGGTGTAAAGCGGGCCGGTGTGCAGCAGCTCAGTGGGACGGAGCTTGTGTGGTCTTAAACCGGGGTACTTCTGCTCCCCTTGTGTCGCCCCCGTGTTCCCCTTCTGTTCATGCTGAGTCCCATTGTGTTCCAAAGTTGATATTGCTTTCCTGTGCGTGTGTATGTGTATGTGTGTGTGTGTGTGTGTGTGTGTGTGTGTATGTGTGCACATTTGTGTGTGTCAGTGTGTGTGTTTGTGTTGCTTCTGTTTCCCCCCTCCAGAACCCCAGTAATCCCTTGGGCCTAAAAAAAGGAAATCCCTGCCCTGTGCCCCGGCCCCTTCTTCCCGGGAATACACTGCTTGTGTACCACAGCTCCTCCTGCCCATCTCTGCAGGCCCTCTCTAGCCTTTGGGCCAATTTATTGTGGCCTGAACTATGCATCATACTCTTTCACTAATAAAGCACAGGATAAGTACATGATCTGACGGGATAAAACGCTAAAGACGATAAATATTCAGTTGCAGTAACGGTTGCAGTTCTCATTTTCAGCCTGAGCCCAACAGGCCGGAGTGCGTTCTGCGTCAGTGCAGAGTTTCAGAGAAAATACCCGGGCTAGGCTCAGCCTTGCCAAAAAGAAGCACACATGCACTACTCTCTCGTGCATACAATGCTTTGCGCCCCCCTCCTCCTCCCACTGTCTGAGTGAACCTGAGTCTGCTCGCTATTGTGCAATTAAACTTCCATGCGAACACATTGTTCATCTGTAGGCATAAGCCCGGGCATTGGCAAGCAAGCAAGCCATCAATTTATTTCTGAGTTAGGCCTAATATCCACGGCTTAATGATGAGTGGCAGGCAGGAAGACTGTGCGGTCGGCCTCACTGCAGCCACTGAAAGCATAAAGCCTCTCTTTTGGACAAAAAGACATTTCTCCATTGTTTAGATCTTTTTAGTAGAAACTTTTAGTAACGCAATTAGATTCAGTGAATTAAATTGTCCTAATGAGGAGTAAACAATACTAAACGTTAATCTTTAATGAAATGGGCCAAATTCAATTTCTGCATGGCAAAACTGAAACGGTAATAAAATATAATTCATATCAGGTAGTATGATGCATGTTGTCTGCCAAATCAGTTGTGTAGCGAATACTTTAAAACATGCTACATTAAGATCTAAAATCCTGAAGACATGTGGATGTTTTATTGAACCTAATCATGGCATATCTAATTATTTATCTTGTAAAATTTACCTGTAACTCACCTATTCTCGAATCTTCTTGCCTATTGAAACCTCTACATTTGTGCAGTGAACACACACAAGATTATACACCTAATATAGCGATGCTGCTTCGGATAATGACGACCATTTCCTACTCTCGCTCTCTTGCTGTCTAAAACAGTGGTTCCCCAAGGACACTCATGGCCTTCAAAGAGACACCAGCAGCTCCCCAGCAAAATAATAATTTGGAAAAGAGCGGGGAAGGTGCTATGGATCAGTTCTCCTGTCCGTATGTTAGTCATGATATCTGGGAAACTTCTGGCCTAATTTTGACTCCTATTGGGTGAACAGTGTGCCTCGCCGACAGCAGCAAAGTAGCAGCATTCAGTTTATTTTCTGTGTAGATTAATGGGGAGGGGCGGACAGAGGCCATAGTTGTGAGAATCCCCAATAATCCTCTGCTCCAAAACCCCAGTCAGAAAGCAGATGTGAGCGAATGCCGTATGGTATGTGAAGGCGTGTCTCTGAAAACCCATGTGGACGGGTTCAGTTTAACAGTGGGAGGTTGGGTAACATCATAATTTGGTCCCCTCTTTTTAGTCTTCCAAACAAGAAACTTTCATTGATGTATGTGACATTGCCTGTAAAAATGTTATCTTATTTTACTTGTAGAATTTGCCCTGTAGAAATCACATTGTGTCATACTAGTCCAGTCTAAATTGAAATCCCTGACTTTATTGGTAAGAAATTTTTTTTGTCTGTTTTTTCATCATCACAGGAACACTCAAGTAATAGCTTGATTTTGTCCTTCTTCGAATCTGGCTAAAGGCCTAGCTTGTCATTAAATAGACCTGTAGCTCAAAGCTGTTGATGAATTAAACAAAAACTTGTGTTAGTAGTTATTACGTCTCAGACCCAGAGTGCTGGATTTAAAGACCAGCATTTGCCTTTATGTGCAAGCGCTTTGCACAAAAATCAGCTTGGTAATCTCAGATAGCATTGACCCCCCCTGTGCCTGTGTGTGCTTGTGTGGACTTGCATGCTCTTGTACAGACGGGCCAATGTTGTTTATGAATCGCAGTCTGTGAAGTTAATATTGAGAATGTAGTTGAGCCTTTGAATAACTTGTATTTACCTACATTCCCAAAGAAGAGCACATTGTTCAAAATCTGTTTTTGACCAGTCACTTTTTGCTGGACAGAATATTGTCCACCTTGTCACTCAAAATGAATTGACATCTTGAGGCCCTATTGGTGACTTAATATTTTGCTCTCCAGTGGAAGTACATTAATTTCAAAGGAGATAATCTATTGCTGCTGCATGAATCCATAGCAGATGCATCGCGTAATAATTGATCCTACTTTTGCCTTGATTATGCATGCGTAAAATAAATCAAATGTTGTTCTACTCTGTTGTTCTGCTCTCTGTGATGTTTACCTGATGAAGACATTTCATCAGTGAATCAAAGTAGCAATGAAAAATTATGCTATTCTTTCATCAGTAACCGTACCTGATCAGCTTGATCTCAGTATGTTTGAGCCGTTCAATCCTTGTGTTTAACTCGTGTTCGTACGTCGTTTGTGATCGCGGCAAAAATTCTACACATGCAACACTTTCATTGCAAATCAAGGCATCTGCAGCAGTAATGGATTCTCACTTGTAATTCATGAATTTTCATTAGGGAGCAGCACATTCAATGCATTAAGTGTGATCAAGGGGTCAAGGGTTGTCCCTACCTTTACACTCCATTTGGTGCATTTCTTGTTGTTAACGTTGCTAACTGATGAAAACCACATCTTTTATTTTATTACAGAAATATTTGCCTAAACAAATGAAATCAAGCAACACACCCCACACCTGATATATGCAGCTGATATATAGAGAACTGCCTGCCGCCATGAAATGTAGATAAATTTTTTTGGCTGACCTTGAAAAGCTCGTGGAGAACAGAAATATATCTAGTACATGTAGCAGTTAACCTCCACTATCCTTGAGGCAGAAATCCAGTGGATATTAGGCTGATGATGCAAATCACGGCGATTTATAAAGATTTCACACACTTAACCCCCTTCCTTCCCTCTCTCTCCTCGCCTGTCCGCCAGCTACCCAGAGAACGGCGTGGTGGAGATGCGACCGGCGGATGTGCGGCCACGCGCCAGGACCCTGCTGCGGTGGGACCAGCTGAGGGTGGGCCTGCCCGTCATGATAAACTACAACCTGGAGACGCCCGAGGAGAGGGGCTTCTGGTTCGACGCCGAGGTGCAGGCCCTCAACCAAGGCCTCCCGCACCAACAAGGAGCTCCGAGTCAAGATCCTCCTGGGGTGAGGTGGGGTGGGGTGGGGTGGGGATGGAGGACGATTGCTCCTTTGCTCCTCCTTTATTGGAATATCTATTTGGCTACTTTTTGTGTTTGTGTCCCTCACCAGAAAGTAATATGCAGTGCTTCTCTTGTGTGATTCCCTTTCACCTCTCTAACCCTTCCTTCTAACTTAACTAACGTAACTTCCTTCTGTTTCCTATCCTTTTCCTCTATTGCTCTTTCATCTCATCTGTCTCTCTCTCTCTCTCTCTCTCTCTCTCTCTCTCTCTCTCTCTCTCTCTCTCTCTCCCTCCCCCCCCGCCCGCCCCCTCCTCAGTAGGGGTCCAGGAGATGTGATAGGGGATTGTAAAGTTCAGTTTCTAGATGAAGTCTACCAGGTGGAGAAACCAGGAGCTCGCCCCCTCTCTGCTACTGACGGACAGTTTAAACGTATGCACCAGATCTCTCTCACACACACACACACACACACACACACACACACACACACACACACAAGCGCCATATGTGCCATATGTATTCTACAGTGAGAGCAACACTTGCAAAACTTGTAGGCCATATCAGTCATGGGGGCAGAATTCAGTGTGTAGTTGTTACAGCAAAATAAATTATCCTACTGTACAATCTATGTTGTGTGTGTGTGTGTGTGTGTGTGTGCTCTGTTGTTTTTGGCTCCAGGGAAGAGCGGGCCCGAGTGTAAGCACTGCAAGGCCGACCCCGACACCGAGTGTCGCTTCTGCTCCTGCTGCGTGTGCGGCGGCAAGCAGGACGCTCACATGCAGCTGCTGTGTGACGAGTGCAACATGGCCTTCCACATCTACTGTCTCAACCCGCCGCTGGCCACCATCCCCGACGACGAGGACTGGTGAGAGAGTCCATCCGAGAAGCTAGAACAGCTGATTGGCGGTGTTACGTACGATCTGTGGAGTTGTAAAAATGCTTTACTCGAGTAGCTTATCTCCTTTATAAAACAGCGGTAACACACCATTGTAAAAACAAACAACAAGAATAAAACAAATGTACAATAAATATTTAATTTGTGATCCATAGTAATTAATTAAACAATCTAGTATCTCAGTTTCCTCTGTAATTTTATGCAGCTGTGGTGCTTGGGGGGATAAATGTAGTTTTGTCCCTTGTCTGTTGCTGTTTGGGTCTAAGTTATGTTTCAAGGTGAGGTTGTAGTGCTTTTTTAATCATGATAAAATCATTACTTGTAAAACATTTGGGCTATACTTATTTCAGTTTTAGATGACAGTAAGACTAAATTACAATGCTAATTTCATATTTTCTCTAGCAGTGGTGGTAATTTCCTTCCTGTGGTGGCGCACCACTGCTAAATGAATACAGAGGAAACACTGTAGCTATTTTAGTAGTGATCAATATTAAAATGAACAGTAATGCAGTCACAGGTGCGTTTATCAGATACACTCACCAAGCACTTTATTAGGAACACCTGTACACCTGCTTATTCATGCAATTATCCATTCAGCTAATCATGTGGCAGCAGTGCAATGCATAAGATCATGCAGATACAGGTCAGCAGCTTCAGTTAATCAAGCATCAGAATGGGGAAAAAATGTGATCTCAGTGAGTTTGACCGTGGCATGGTTGTTGGTGCCAAGCGGGCTGGTTTGAGTATTTCTGAAACTGCTGATCTCCTGGGATTTTCAAGCACAACAGTCTCTAGAGTTTACACAGAATGGTGCGAAAAACAAAAAAACATCCAGTGAGCGGCGGTTCTGCGGACGGAAAGGCCTTGTTGGTGAGAGAGGTCAGAGGAGAATGGCCAGACTGGTTTTAGCTGACAGAAAGGCAACAGTAACTCAGATAAGCTCTTTACAACTGTGGAGAGCAGAAAAGCATCTCAGAATGCAACACGTTCAACCTGGAGGCGGATGTCACACTGAAAGCTGATACCTACCCACTATTAGTATGGTGTCCCTAATAAAGTGCTCGGTGAGTGTATACACTGGCTTTGAATGTGACTGGAATTATCTGTTATAAACACAGATGCAGGCATGTACCTTGTGTTTTCACACGCTGCCGGTTACCGTACCTGAATATAAAGATTGGTGTGTTAATACAGAGGCGCACACACACACACACACACACAAACACACAGCTGATGTCTTCAGTACCGTATCTGATGACACTGATTGCTGATGGCTGAGTTTTAGATCTTCAAACACTTTTATCTACAGCTTTGTTGCAGCTGTCACCACACACACACACACACACACACACACACACACCCCTCTACATCAGCAGGAGATGATACCCTTTTGTTGTGCTAGGTACTGTCCCACCTGTAAGAATGACACCAGTGAAGTGATCAAGGCGGGGGAGAAGCTCAAAGCCAGCAAGAAGAAGGCCAGGATGCCCTCAGCAACAACTGAGAGTCAAAGGGACTGGGGAAAGGTGAGGCACAAGGACACCCACAGGTACACACACACCGTGCGCACGAACCAGGTAGACACACAGTAGCCTGTAAGAGGGAGAGTAAAATTTAACAGTAAGCTTGAGAGAAAGGCTGTGGTTCTTGGTTCTTACCGCCCGTGAGTGACTGAAGCTGCGTTTGTGTTCTTCCATCCCAGAAAGATTTTTTTTCCCCCATGTTAGTGTTATGTCGCTAAACCATAGTAGCTTTGTTTTCAACTTCCATTCATGTTTCATCAAACATTAAATGCATGCTCAGTTTGTTATTCTCATCTAACTCCACGTTCATTAATCCACTGTCTATATTTCAAGGCCTTTTTTTACACCACTGGATCGTCTACTCCAGTTCAACGGACTGTCAGAGAAAGGACACATTATCTTCCCTTTACCTCGCTCTCTGCTATGACCGGATGCAATTTCATCGGTGCTTCTTGGTGCTCGAGTAAACACAAGAGTGCTGAATTGGTACTTGAGGGAGAAACACCGGATGAATTACAAATAGTCAAAAACTTCAGAAGTAGATTTCCTCTGTAGGGTTTGAATCCAATCACATCTTCCAGTTCTCCCCCACAAGGACCCAGATCTCGCCTATATGTTGTGAAATAATCCTCCTGTACCTCACATTCATTCAGCCAAAACTCAAACTAAACTACACCTTGGACTTCCTGATGCATTCTTATATGGACAGCACTGTTTATGTGTTTTTCAAATTAACCACTTAATGCCTCCCCTCCTTCCCCTGGAGAGAAATCAGTTCTGCTTTCATGGAAATCTACTGTAAAACTAACAAACGTTATACAGCAGTTATTAACTAAAATTGGTACTGTAGACCCTCAACACCAACAATCTGGGCAGACCTATCTGATATATAAACTCAAACTGACTCCCTCAAGTCATTCATTCATTCAGTGCATTATCCATTCCTTCTATTCATTCATTTAATTTAATTTGCTAATTGTTATTTTGTTCTTCATTCTGTGCTAGCATTTATTTATTCTTTACTTTGTGTTAGCACTTGTGTGTGTGTGTTTTTTTTGTCAAGCTCAGTCAAATATTGCCCCAGCTCAGAACCTTAGATCAGACTTAAATTTTGATGATTGTAAGTTGTTAATCCAGTTAACATTGATCAGTATCCACCTCCCTTTAGATTGGCATCCCATTGTTGGTTGATTGTGTTCATACTTAACATTGATTTGATTCGTAATCCTATATATAAAATATGCTCAAACTTATAAGAATATCGACATATTAATTATCAAGCTCTCCTCATATAATCATGGCCCCTTGCACGTTTTTCATTGTTTTAGAGGCCACAAGCCAGAAAATTACATTTACACTCTCTCTGCTTCGCAAAAAATATGTGATTGGATTTATCTTATTCTAGCTGCTGAGACAGAACGAGAATGAGACAGACAGAGGGAGACAGCTGACATGTATTTAAATGTCCCCCCCCAAAAAAAAAACACCAAAAAAAAAAGCATCTGAACTGCATTCTTAAAAAGTTTCCTCAAGAACTGTGGGGCACATAATCTTCTCATAGCAAAATGAAGGGATCGTGTGGCTCCTTTCCCTCTTGGCCGCTCGCTCCCTGACACTCTACTCCATGGTGCAATGTGAACAATGCCATTAAGCATGACTTAGCCACTTTCCTGGAACCGCCAATGGAAAATAACTCCTTTCTTTACTAGAATGCTCTCTTTCTCTGTATACTAATTGGAAACAGCCTAGCCTGTGTGTTTGGGCACATTTAAGTGCCGTGAGTCACACAGCATTCATTTGAGGTTCACATTATCGCAATTTTATATGACTCTTGTATAAACTGCATTTGTTTGTTAAGAGTTGCCCTTGTATTTTTGCTTGTGATATGCTATGTACCTCAGAAATTGAATGCTGATCAATTCTGAATGCATAATCACTGCTTAGGCCCCCTTTCGCACATAAATATTCATCATGAGCTCGAGGCGAAAGTTAACCGCCCCACTCTGAAACGACATGTAGAAATGTGATCTAAACGCTTATGTACTTACAAGATAATTCCACTCAAATTTGATGTGCAAGATGTTATTTTCCCTCAGCATTGGATTCTTGTCCTCTCAGTACTTCATGTAATTGCAGGGTATGGCCTGCGTGGGGCGCACTAAGGAATGCACAATTGTTCCTTCAAACCACTACGGACCCATACCCGGCGTTCCTGTGGGAACCACCTGGAAATTCAGAGTTCAGGTTAGCCGCTGTTACATCCCAAATCCCCTGCAAACATCTGAAATGTTCAAATGCAACAAGCTGCAACCTACTGACTACTGATAAAGGTTAAAGCAAATCTAGTAGTTGGTATAATTATGTGATATTATTGTGGATTATATTGTCATTTTACACTCCCAGCACATTATAATCTCCCTTCTATAATATCTTCTGTCTCCCCTGTTTGTCCTTCATCCTCCTCATCTAATCAATGGCTTTCCTCTACTTTCCTGCCCGTCACTCTCTCACTCTCTCTCTCTCTCTCTCTCTCTCTCTCTCTCTCTCTCTCTCTCTCTCTCTCTCTCCTTTCATCCCTCCAGGTGAGCGAGGCGGGGGTGCACAGACCACATGTGGGCGGCATCCATGGGCGCAGTAACGATGGATCCTATTCGCTGGTGTTGGCTGGGGGCTTTGAGGATGAAGTGGTGCGTTGTTCATGTTGTATTAAAGGATTTGGTTTTTTTTTCATAAACCTGGCATTTCTTTTATGTGAATAGCATATTATTCTCCTCACAAGTGCTTGTTCAAATATGCTTAGCGATGCTGGGGGAATTCTTGGTTTGGGTATGTGGAGAACAGTTACTGATCTGTGTGGATTTGGGCTCCCGCTGCAGGACAGGGGAGATGAGTTCACCTACACGGGCAGCGGGGGTCGTGACCTCTCAGGAAACAAGCGGATCGGAGAGCACTCCTTTGACCAGACCCTGACCCACATGAACAGGTACCACACATCTCTTTTCTGACTCCAAACTGAGCTTCAGTCTACAAAATGAGTTTGATCCCGTGGGTGCATTTCGATGGCACCTCCTCCTGGACCCAGCGGTCTCGGTTCAGACTGAATCTAAATCACTGTGGGTTTGCTCAAGCTCAGGCCCAGCACTGTTACAAAATACTGTCATACACAACTTATCATTAGAAGTAACATTATCATTTCAGGCTAAAATGATATATCCTTTTTAGCATTGCTTTTACTTGAATTTAATTTATTTTCATTTATTTATCTTCCTCTCTTATCTCTCTCTCTTATTGCACTTTGCCTTTTTTTATTTCATCTTATTGTTTTATTTTATCTTATTTCTTTTATTATGAGTCTGTTTTTACTGTAGCATTGTAGTACGGTGTACGAAAACATGCTATACAAATAAACGTTGACTGATTGATTGACTGATTGATATATCCCTGGGGCAGGAATTTGAATGGGCCATGCTGAAATTTTAAAACCCGAGTCAAGCTGTAGTGTGTATCCCCAAACTAGACTTGATAAACATTTCTCTGTCCCTTCTGTGACTCTCGCCCTCTGCTCTCTCTTGCAGGGCGTTGGCCCTAAACTGTGATGCACCGCTGAACGACAAAGACGGGGCGGAGTCCAGGAACTGGCGGGCAGGAAAGCCGGTGAGAGTAGTGCGCAGCTCCAAGGGCCGACGCATCAGCAAATACGCTCCAGAGGAGGGAAACCGCTACGACGGCATTTACAAGGTACAGACAAATACACACGCAGACTCCTGTTTTAGGTTGGAAATGGATGAATTTACTCCAAGAAATATGTTACTTCAAGAACAGAGAAATAATTACAAATATATACCAACACTGATATCATAACATGTCATAAATTTAGGGAGCAGGGTGGCATGGGATATATATATATATATATATATATATATATATATATATATATATATATATATATATATATATATATATATATATATATATATATATATATATATATATATATATATATATAATATATATATATATATATATATATATATATATATATATATATATATATATATTATATATATATATATATATATATATATATATATATATATATATATATATATTTAAAATAAAAATATATATTATATATATATATATATATATATATATATATATATATATATATATATATATATATATATATATATGTGTGTGTGTATATGTGTATATATATATATTCCTTATATATATAACCTTCAGCCCATAGAGATTTTTATTGAAAAGATATGAATTCACATCCAAAAGGGATTTAGTGCACTTACAGAGGAAATACTGTATATCCTCTGACAAACAATACAATATGTGTTAAAAAACTGAGTCTATATAAATATATTAACATATTTACCTTGTTCTTTACATTTTTTGTATTACATGTAATTTAATCCTGTGTGTCCGGGGGTCCCAGGTGGTTAAGTATTGGCCGGAGATCGGGAAGTGTGGTTTCCTGGTGTGGAGGTACCTGCTGAGACGGGACGATCTGGAACCCGCCCCATGGACACCCGAGGGACTGGAGAGGATCAAGAAACTGGGCCTGGCTGTACAGGTTAGACTGTGAGCGTGTGTTTGTGTGTCTGTGTGTGTCTGTGTGTGTCTGTGTGTGTCTGTGTGTGTGTGTTCTTGTATTTCTATACTTGTAGGAACCAAATGTCCTCACAAGGATAGAGAAATTATGAAAATCTTTTGACAGTTCTCATTTTTTCAAGGCTAATTAGGGTTAGGGCTTGGGTTTAGGGTTAAGGTAAGAAGTAGGATGTATGTACACATATATCTATGTACGTATGTATGTATGTATGTACAGTACTGTGCAAAAGTCTTAGGCATATGTCAAAGAAATCCATAAAGCGAAGATGCTTTCAAAACTAATGAAATGAAAAGTTTCTGAATATCAACAATGTACAATAAACAGTAGTCTACTGACACACTAATGAATGAAATATGAAAAAAAATGAAATAAACATCGAAGACTTCTCAGAAATTTATATAAAAAATCTAGGGTGCCTAAGACTTTTGCACAGTACTGTATGTATATGTACGTATGTGTAGGCACACAGTGTGAAAATGGCTTTAGAGATTCAATTGCATGTGACTGTGAAAACCCCTTGCAACTGCTCATTCTGGATTTTTTCTTCATGTGTTATCACTGGTTTTAAGACCTGTGAAAAGAAGTGAAAACAAATCGAAAACAGAAGCAAACTATTTCTCTTTTTCCCAAATAAGTGGTCCTCTTGGTGCTCATCTTGTCTCTGCAGTACCCGCCTGGCTACTTGGAGGCCATGGCTAACAAGACCAAGAAGGAGGCCAGCGTCAGAAGTGGGGGCTCCACCCGGGGGAAGCGGCACGGCGGGAGGGGCAGGCCACGGATACACCCCAAGGCCAAGGAAGAAGAGGAGGAAGAGGAGGAGGAGGAGGAGCAGCTGATGGCCAACGAGGACGAGGAGGAGCCACAGAGTAACGGAGGGCAGAAGACGCCCAGGGAGAGTGGTGGGTGCTTTTACGGTTGAAGCTCAAAGGGAAACTACGGAATAAAAACAAACTCACCCATGTCCTCCTTCTGTCCACTGGCAGCCTGACATTCATCCTATTGTAATTTGTGTGTGTGTGTGTCCTTAAGGCAAAAAATCTGTCACAACGTCGCAGCTCCTCCAAAGTTCATGAATCAAAAAAGAAAATCAGCTACTCTTGGAGAACAATTGACAAAACTTTAATATTAAAACCCAAGGCATTTCGGCTGCAACAGTCTTTTTCGGGGTTACAGGATTGCATACATAGTCAACAATAACTCTTCAGTGACATCCAAAATGTCCACCTCAGGGCCCATAGACCAATCATACACCAGTGTTAAAAAAAAAAGCAACAATTGCTATCATCTATCTGATGTAGGAGACACTATAGAATTTGTGTCTTTGGCCCTGAGGTGGACATTTTGGATGTCATTCGAGATATTTATTATTGACTATACAAGCAATCCTCTAACCCTGATGAAGGCAATTGCAGCCAAAATGTGCTGATTTTTAATATTAGAGTTTTGTTGATTTTTCTCCAAGAGTAGCAGAATTTTTTCATTCTTGTGTGTGTGTGTGGTTACCAGAAGCTTCACCGGTGGAGGAGCCTCCCTCTAAGCGGGTGAAGGTGGAGGAGGCCTTCCAGCTGTCAGAGCAGCAGCAGCAGTTGATCCGGGAAGACGTGGCCAACAAGAAGCTCTGGGACGAAGCCATGGGACACCTTGGGGAGGGCCCGGTACGCATCGCAAACGCACCCTGACGCTGCCTGTGTGATGCATCTCAGGCACCTCAACATTGTGTACACAGTGCATCTCAACGCAACACATAGCAACCTAATAAAAGTCACTGTTGAACTTGAAAATGAAGGGAACGGTCCCTTGGTCTTCAGGCCTTAACTGCCAAACTCAAAGATGGTCAAACTCATCCTGATTTGCAGTCCGATTTGTCACTGTACTGTTTTCTTAAAAGAAATGTTGCTGTTGTGTTTAAAATGGCAGTAGGATCGTTTTTTTGGATAAGGCTGTAATGAATAATTTCTTTGAGCTGTTTCCATGGTAATAATTTGCCTTCCTTCCCTCCTTCCTTCCTTCCATGTGTGTCTGTCTGTCTGTCTGTCTGTCTGTCTGTCTGTCTGTCTGTGTCTGTCTGTCTGTCTGTGTCTGTCTGTCTGTCTGTCTGTCTGTCTTTGTCTGTGTACATATCAAGAATTTCCTGCGCAAGGTGGAGCAGACCTTCATGTGTGTGTGCTGCCAGGAGCTGGCCTACCAACCCATCACCACCATCTGCTCACACAATGTCTGCAAGGTAGGTGCTGAGCGTGTGAGCGAGGAAGTCAGTGAAATCACTATACATTAGTCCAACTATTAATGTACCAAAACGCTATAAAACCCCTGTCTTTTTGTGTCTCTGTGCCTCTCCTGCCCCTCTAGACGTGTCTCCAGCGGTCGTTCCGAGCGGAGGTGTACACCTGTCCCGCCTGCCGCCACGACCTGGGCAAGGACTACATCATGATCCTCAACAAGACGCTCCAGATGCTGCTCGACCAGTTCTTCCCTGGCTACAGCAAGGGCCGATGAGGTCAAAATCACATTTATTAGTAGAACACATACACACACACACACACACACACATACAAACGCATCCATTCTGTGCACCCACCTATACCCGCAAGCACCTAGAGCTCCACTTTAAAAACGCATTGCACACACATACTTACCCGCAGACAAATGTATATTGCGTATACAGTCCTTTATGTATACAATCATTCATACACACAAACAACCTCAGTAGGGACTGACCTCACCTGTTGAACTTGGACTGTCTCCATTAACATCACCAGCCTGAATTTCAACCGAGGACATTTTTAACCGCACCACCCCACCCTGCCGCACCTTAAACACACACGCTCACAGACACACACACACACACACACACACACAAAATGAGCCCCAACCTAAACGTCCCCGCGCCACTCTGCCTATCCAGTTTTCCCTCACCACCATGTTGTCCAGTGACTCCATGAACTGACGTACAGCACATTGTATGACTTCACCTTTTTATCCCTGGCCATATCATGAAATCAACCATGTGTATATTTACATACCTGCCAACCTGAACGCATTTTGTGTACCAGCTACGTAACTTTTAGAACCAAAATACATCGCTATGAGTTGTTACATTAAAATACGCATATGTACAGTTTTTGACTCAACTGGCAAAAAAACAAAATGGAGCGAGGCTAACACAGTGATTTAGGCACGGGAAGACCGACAATTTCACAATGTCACTAAAGAAACACGGAAGACAAAAACCCCTCCCCACGAGACGGAGTGACGCCCACACAGCCCGGCCTGTGGCGCCAAGGTGAAAATTAGGGAAAGAGAGTGAAGAATGCATTTACATATGAAATGAAGCACACAACGTTTTTTGTCCTATGAAGCACTTTATTAATAGACACGCAGAGCAGACTTGTTTTCTGGGTTAATCAGTAGCACACGCTAGCACTGCTGAACTCTGCTAGCAGCTCACGTCAGTTGCAATAATGCCATTACCATGCCTTGAGCTAATGATAGTAGCAAATGTCTAGCCAGGGGAAACTTTCAGTGCGTTTGCAGAGAACACAAATTGGCAGCTGTGTCTGGTTTGTTTTGAGTGTCAGGAGAGTTCTGGCTCAAGAGAAGCAGCAACCGTAGAGATCAACAGGCGCAACACGCTCCTTATATTTTATGGTGGAGTTAAAAACTTTTTGGTCGTTTGGAACTTCATTAAACATACCAGTGACAAGAAAGGCGGGCAAGACATAATCACTAGGACAAATAAATCTGAGCTAGTGGTGAAAGCTACTGTGAAACAGTCGTGTACAGACTGAGTGGGATGGGGGGGGGGGATAACAGAATGAAATGTAAAAAAAAAAGCACTTAAAATATCAAATAAGACCCTACCAAAGTAGTTTGTTTGTTTACCATGGTAGTTTCCATTTCCATTTTCCAGTAACTAAGAAAAAATCTGTTTCTATACCAGATAAGCAAGCAATCAGTCGGTGTCGATATTTCTAGATTATGTCACTTGGTTTATACAAAATAGCTAGCACATCTACAAGTTGCACTACTCCGTCAATAGCAGTCAATACTCAACTCTTTTTGCCCCTGAGAATCCCAGGTGAAACTGAGTCAGGCTGCTGAAAGTGAAGAGACATGTAGAGACTCATTATATTGATAGATTGGCTTTCTATTTTAAAAATGTGGTTGATATTCAGACCAAAAGTAATCATACAGTTAACCATGAGGTGCCGTGAAGGACATAATTCAAACTTTACCTTGCACATACACACATTTATGTCTTGAATACCTACTATATGAGATGCTTACACATTCAAAAGTGATGAAACACTATTGAAACACCCTCATAAACACTTCTGAAGTGTCTTAGGCGCATATACACAACTGAAACACTCTTGACAACCTCTCATATACTATCGAAACAATCTTATAAACACTATTGAAGTGCTTTCATAAACACTATGGAAAACCTCTTGTATTCACTATTGAAACGCTCATATACACTATTGAAAACCTCAAAAAAACTATTGAAAACCTCAAAAAAACTATTGAAAACCTCCTTCATTCACTATTGAAACACTCGAAACGATTCATGCATAAAAATCACTTTTTCTTTTGTATATTTCATATTTTATTACTATGAGATCAGTATAAGTAATGTGATGTTCAAGTATAACAAGGTAAACTAAAGGCAGCTGGTAGAGCGCAAATGTTCTCCAATGCTCTCCAACTTGCAAAGTTGCAGCCTGCACATCTTGCAGGCTTGTAATCTGCAGCCACATCAGTTTCTGTTTGTTTATCATTTGTCTTTTGTTTGATTTACCGGGAGCATTTGAAAGTAGCACTTTCAAATTTAACGGCTGACTTGAAACTTTTTCCCACCAGCACATGAACACAGCATAATAGTTCTGGCTAAAAAACGATGATCGTCTAATGACAGAAATTCCAGATGCAGATCATCAGCAAAATCGAATCAAATTGATCTTTGGGCCAAGGGCAAAGTTATCTGTCCACCAAATTTTAGCCACATCCGGTGGTAACTTTATGCGATATCTTGCTAATGAACAGACAAATGGTTAAATGGCGCTAAAGAGCTCCCTGGCTGTCTGTCACCTCAGCTTTGAACGTTGTCACTATGGCAACAGGGCAGAGTGTGGAAGAGACACACAAGCAACAAATTGACATGCAGTGACGTTAGAGGCATTGACATTGTAGTGACACCTCAACTCAATGTTAGTTGGGAATACACAGCTTGAGTATTAATCTTTTTAATTCACCACTCGCCAAACAGGCTAGTGCTCTCCTTTCTGAACTTGAATACAGTGAGCCAGAGCCATTACACACAGCTTGGCATACATATAGTGAGCTGTAATAGCCATTAGGCACCTAGACCATATGTGAACCATTGATTAATCACATCAGTAGGTCTAATTTATGATCCGATGTGTGTTTTGGTGACAATATGAAACCCATTTACTCCCTATAAATCAGGCTTGTAGAAAAAGCATGTTAATTAAATTTTATATGCAACTCTGTGGGCCGCTGTGGTGTCCCTGTTTGACGTTATCAGTATACATATTACAAATCCGTGTGCACGGTCTACTAATCCGCGGGCATGGTTTAGGACTCTTTTTTCTTACCAAGTGGCCCCTGCAGAGCTCTGTAGAGAACAGCCAAAGCAATGCCACATTTTTATGCTGAATGACGATTGTAAATTGTGAAAGACAGATCACGTTCAGGTCTGTCATTGCTGCTGGAGTGGCAGCTGTAACTATCGCTCCCGGTGTGGTCAGATATCGGAGTGCGCGCATAGAGGCGTTGTGTCTGGGATTTACCTCATGTGGAAAGAGACTTTCTTTCTGCTGGTTGAGCACACAGTACAGAACAAACACCCGGTTCCCTTAATTTGTCGCACCAACTGTCAAACGGTTTCCCGTTTATTCAATCCATGCCTATCGCCGTTTGTTTTTTAGTCCTGTCTCAGTGACACGTGTATCTTTATCAGCTTTCATAAACTTCGTTTCCATATTTTCAGCTGTGCTACACTACGGAATCGGCGCTACATTGTGATAGAAAGTATGATTGGATAAAACGCATCAAAAACCCACGTGGAGTGAGTTTTTTTTTTTTTTTTGTCGAATTTTTTTTGTTTGTGAATCTAAAACGTCCATATGCCAAAAATCCGGCACCTGGACAGAGGTCTTTAAGCCCTGTCTAAATCACAAAGGAAAAGTTATATTGACATACAAACTTCACCAGGGTTTCAACTGACATGAGGTCCCCCTCATCGTAGATAATGACCAAATTTTAATTTTTGGGTGAACTATTCCTTTAATTTCCTGTCCTATTCTCATATACACTATTGAAAACCTCTTGCGTTCACTACTGAAACACTCGTATGCACTGTTGAAACATTCTTGCATACACTAGTGAAATGCTTTCTCACTCATGGTTCCACAAAGTTTAGCACAGCTCCAGGTTTTCCAGTCAGGTGACATGGACTGAACTGTCCCAGTCCACTGGAAGAGCATTTCAGTGGTGTTCCCCTTTAATTTGTCTACCAGAGAAATGTTGATAATGTTCTCATGGAAATAAACAATGCTAGTGAGGATGAGACTCAGAGTTAATGAGCCAAGTTAACTTTTAAGATGAGTTACTTTTTACTTTTAGTTCAGTAGAGTCAGTCATTTTACTTATACTTAAGTAAAATTTCAGCAAGGTAACTACTTCTACTTGAGTAGTACTCTCTCCACCCTGTGAATCTCCCTGGAGTGTCTTTGGAAACAACTTCACATGTGGCTGCACAGCTCCTTGATTTTGAAATATCTAGAGAAGTAAAAAGTAGAAATCGTGTAACCCTCATGTTTCAATAGCATATACTGTATGTGAGTGTTTCAGTGGTGTATATGAGCATAAGACATTTCACTAGTGTTTATGAGTGCGTTTCAATAGTGTGTATGAGAGTATTTCATTACATTTGAATGTGTACGCATCTTATATAGGTATATGAGGTGAAATGTGTGTATTTGCAAGGTAAAGTTTGAATTATGTCCAATACGGTGCCTCATGGTTAACAGGCTACAGTGGAAATACTTTGATATAAATGCCCTTCAGACTGGTTATATGCCGCTTTTAGCTCATAGGTCCACAGTAGATCGGCGGTAGCACTGTGCCCCTTTAGAAACTCTCTGATTTTTTAGTCTGAAAAGGACAAAAGGGCAGGAGCAATCACCCTCCTCTGACTTTTCATCATCAGCTCAGCTTTGTGCGCGTGTGTGTGTGTGTGAAACAGAGAGAGAGAACTCGGGGGTCACACCGGGGCAGATCTAACAAGACCTAGCAGGAGAGTCTCAGCAGATCCTCAAGATGAGTAGAGAAGAAGGGAAACAGGAATGTATGGTCAGGCATTAATTAGTGCTGATTGTGGGCTGTGCTGAATGAGCAGAGCTTTAAAGGATAAGGCTGGTGTTTTTTAATGCATTGTTTACTGTCAACAAATCCTATGAAAATAACAAAATCAGCAATGATTTTGTTTTGCCAGCAAGTCTCGTCCATGTAGCCGATGCCCAATGAAGCCATGTCCCAGCAGCCGTAGAACTCCATTGTATTAAAAAAACGATTAAAAACACGTCACAGAGCCATGCTGCTGCTCTGGGCAGCATATTTCATCATCGCGATGCACCGGGCCAGCCGACTTTTTCCCCAAACAACTTAATAAGCCGGCTGTAAACACTTTGTGATCTCAGGAAAGTAGTTCCGTAGTACCGAAAATAGTCCCCGGCGTAATGAAGAATTTGTTCCCATTTGATTTGGTAATAACTACAACAGTCTGACTTTTCGTGGTAACAGTTAGTGATTTTTTAAATTGAAACTATGTCTTTGTGAGCTGTATTTCAAGGTTTTTAGCTTGCAATTGGAGCCAATGACTTCCGGGTTGACGGCTAAAAACGGTATGCGGGAAGTCAGAAAGTAACGGGAGTAGAGCAAACGCATTGTTGATTTTGTTATTTTCATAGGATTTGTTGACGGTAAGCAATGCATTAAAAAACACCGGCCTTATCCTTTAATGCTTAAATACTGAAACGGTTTGATTCCCTGACACTGGCAAAAAGCTGGTTCCAGAGAGAGCGGGTCCCGTAGGAAAAGGCTCTGCCACCACCTGGTTTCATCTGGATCGGCTGAATAACAAGGAGGCCTGAGTGGAGGGTGTGTAAGAAATATGTGATGTATTGCAAGTTTTAAATCAATTTGTTCCATTACTGGCAGCTAATGAAGAGAGCCTAAGCCTGGGGTAATGTCTTTTTTTGGGGGGTTTTTGGTCTGGCTACTGAACTTTGAGAAAGTTTAAAATTTTTCGTGTGTCAAGTTGGGACAGCCTCCGAGCGGCTTTTCACACTGCAGCTCACCCTGCTGCGGAGCGGGACCAGCAACCCGGGGTTAAAACCAGGGTTATCACCCTTTGGAACTGGCAAGTGTGAAACGCTTTGTTAACCCTGGGATAACTGCTGAGTTAGCGCAGGGTTAAAGGGCCGGTGGGTTAAGGCAAAAAATATGCAGGGTGAAAAGCCTACTAGTGGTGCAGTGAGGAAAAAAACAAATAAATGCCTTTTGGAGAGGTTTGTTTGGTTATGTTGAGATCACAAAATATCAATAATTTATCAATACATCTGTAAGGAAATCTCCAAATTCTCGAACAGTCGTTGTATGAACTGGGAGGTTTATGGACCATGAGGTAAAGGGTTCAGGAAGTAATCCGTGAGTCTGCGTGCTCTCTGGTTGGAGGAATTGATTTTCCTCTCTTCTGAATAATACCCGTTAACTGTTAAGCATGCATGTTCGCACATTATAGGCCCAGATGGTCTTATGCAGATTGAGATCAGCACATTTGAGCTGTTCCTATTCAGAATTGGCTTCTTTGTCCTTTCTTATTGGTACAGTGGAAAATCAGGCCATGGACTCTTCTGCTTTTCATGGCTTTCTGCTGAGGTGTTAAATACCGAGCGTCTTTAATACAGTTTTTTTAGGACGTCTGTACATGAGGATTGAATTGGCAACATGCAACTGGATAAATCATCAGATATGCCTTAGAGAATCTTAAATGATTTGGGCTGTTCTGCATTTTTGTCTATAAGAAATTACTGAAAGATGTTTTTCTATATCAGAAATAATACGTTTTTATATGAAAAAATGAGTTTCTTAGTGACAACCGCTTTCTACTCAACCTGCTGACAAGCCACTCTCTAATTGCAGTGCAAATTACATTGAAACTTTAAACAAACACTTGTCAGTGGCCATGTGTGCGTCACACTCCGGTTAAATGTTCATGTGATGTCTTTTCCAATTCCGATAAATCTGTTCATGTGTGCCTGGCTCCCCGATGGCCATATGCGTACAGCCGATGGCACCGCTCATGTTTGGAAAGCACCTGTCCGCCGCAACACCTGTTGACAGTCTGGCTTTACAACTCATTGTGTAAAATATGGCACACCTGAATGATCCAAGCCCTATCCATGTGCAAACACTAGATTTACAGCTGGTCCTTTGAACTCGACACATTTAAATGATTTCTCTGGTAGCGCAGCCTCTTTTGACGATCCCTTAGAAATTGAACTTCATTAATAGCTCACACACTGCAAAGGTTCATCGCCTATTTAAATTCAAATTTATAGCACAGAATCTCAGGATCTCATATATGTGAAGCTTGCCTATCATGTGATCAACACCTTATAAACAAATAAAAAAACACACGCCGCTCGACTCAGATCCAGTAGACCCGTAGATTTCAAATCTACTTTTACAGGTTTTGGTCAGGTTAAAACCTGGGGATGATGATGTGTGAGCAGACATAACTTTTTAATTTTTTTTTACTTTTGTATTACTTATTTATTAGTTATGTTTCTGTATATATCATTTCCTCAGGATTTAGCCAGACCAGTGAGGAACTGTCACCTACTTACTTAGGGTTAGGGATCTTTGAAACGCACTTGCAAGCTTTACATAAATTAATACACAGTGTGTCAATCAGTAAGAAAACCTTTACAACAACCTGTGACAAACAATCATGATGTTACAGGTTAAGCCCACATATAGTTTATATTTCATCATTTTGTACACTCTCTCACACCAGGCTTTTGATTCACATTATTTCCCCAATATTTGTTTGTTAAAATTAGATTTTAAAATGCTTTTAACTTGTGAATATTTTTTACTGGCTGGTCCTTAGTGACAGATGTTGATACTATGTGCAGAACACATAGCTGAGCAGGTTGTTGGACAGACAGGGACACGGCCATAACACACTGGGATGAATTTTTGGGGTCGCACTCATCTTTTTTCGGTTGTGGGTTGTCTTCCCGGTCTTCATCTGTGCGGTCTGACACACCGGCTCCCTCCGTCACAGACGATCTAATGTTACTTTTGTATGGCTGTACTTAAGTTTCTGTGGTCGAAAACGCTAACAGGTGCAAGCAGGACAATAGAAAACGGACAAACAACACACAAAAATACAGGATCGGCATCTTTTCCGCTGCTGATATGGTACTTTAAAAAATGTCCAGGGTTGGCAGGTCTGATACCGACCAAAACAGAAACCTACACTCTGCACAGATCGGGTCCCGGTGGCACGAGTGACGTCACCGGTCCGGTCAGAAGGCGACACCGGCACACTCGACACAACCCTAGAAACCTAACAGTCTGGATCGACTTCCCAAAAATCATTTTAAAGTTTATGTATAGTTTTCACGCAAAAAAAAAAAGCCTAGTGGTGAGTTGGTTTTGGGGAAAAATCCAGCTCTTGTTCTTTAACGTTTTATCGTTAGCGTCTTATCGCTCCACTGACATTCAGATCCAAGATGGATTCTCCTTTGAAAGGTTTCTGTCTGATCCCCCTCCTGATGTTTACCAATCCCCCTTCCTTCCCTTTTGTTGGCTGGCTGTTTGTTTGTTTGTGGTGATTATGTCCTTGTTTCTTTCCAAGAATTCAGGATTGTTCTGTTTTGTTTTTTTTGTTGTTTTTTTTTTTTTTTTATTTAACGACATGCAAGTACAAATGCTACTATGGTCTCTAAAGCTAACTGTGATGTGCATTACTTCCACTGTCGCTCAAGCTTGTTCAAAAATTATTTTCTTCCCGCATTTGACTTGGCAAGCTAATAGTCCTCCTTTCTTTCTCTGCTGTGACCTGAGCTCTTCTCTCTCTCTCTCTCTCTCTCTCTGTCTCTCTCTCTCTCTCCTTCCCCCCGTCTTCTGCCCTCTGTGACCTACAGTACTAACGATTTTTAGACGTCTTGTGGACGCTTGGCTTCAGTGTTGTGTTCTATGTTTTTTTTATTGCACTCTATTGAAGAAAAAACTTTGAAAAGACAAGTCACATTTAATTTTCCTATAATGCTTACTATTATGTATGTACGTATGACATTTTTCTATCATTTTAGTTGCTTCTATTCTATTTTAATCATTAGTCATTTTTATGTGGCGACCTCGAACCTTTGCAGCGTACGCCAGCCTGAGGAGTTTCATCGCTTCATATTGTGATCTGAAATTTTATACATGTCATAATAATACTTGATATGTACCTATTAAATATTTTGATTCCAGAAAACAGCAGTGCTTCCTTCCTTTCATCGTGTTTTACGAGTTTCTAATGAATGATGATGTTGAGATCTTACGTGAAATTACATGCAGCGGACATTTTTCAGTCTCAAATGGATTTACAGTGTCTATTAACAGCAGGTTGTGTTTGCATTACGTTTTAGACTGAAGCTGCTGATGGCTGATATTTTGTGCTACTATTCAATATCTTTAAAAAAAACTCCCCAAAAAAAAAGTTATCCAGTGGTCCCAGAATGTTATTCTTGGCGAAGTGGAAAAACCTGTGAAACAAAATTTAGATGTTAGTTAGTCATGTGACAATAAAACTCTCCATTGTATTAGAGGTTCAAAAAATGGATCTTTCAATGGATGTTTCAATCAGCAAAAAAAATTACTTTTCAAATGAGGTAGCCTAGGTCTGCACTATGCTAATGTTCAGAAGAAGTTAAATTTCAGATTTTAGTTCACCAATCAAAACTTGATGGTACCAACTGAACCGTTGGGATCTATACTTGTATTTGGTGCCTTTCGTCACCACAGCGTTAACATGTCCCAGTGCCCCACTGCCTGTAAGATATGAGGCACAGCTGTATTCATTACACACACTACATCAAGTACACTTCAGACAAAAAGCTGAGTGCTGTTGAACCAGCTGGTGAAGTTTCTCAGGTGAAGAGTAGTAACTCAGGCTGTGGCATGACAAGTACTTCCACTGCAATGTTGCCATTTAAAAACAGGCACAGTGGTAAATCTATGAGAATATTCGAGTCATAATTGAGATTTCAGGATTATATTCAACTAAAATTCATCTCATGTCAGCAAAATGTCAAGGGTGACAATTCAATAACAGAGTTACAGCAGCTGAAACATTTCCTTGCCTGTTCTTCCTCAAGCACACGGTTCATTTCTTGCTTCCACTTGTGTATGGCGAGTATATAAATGATATATAGACTATATCATCAATATCTAATTGGAATACGGTGAGAATGTATGAGGCCTGAGATTATTCCACCTGGCCTCATTATCCCAAAAATAAAAAGATAAAAAAAATTAAAGTCAGCCTTAATGAGATTTGTAAAACACAAACTGAATTCTTTGTTCAGTAGGCTTGTCTATCAAATATACTGGTTTACATAACTGCACATCTTGCACTAGTGCATGTTGCAAATGCAACTGTACCATCAGCTGCTGGCTGGTGATGTGTTGCTCTGGAGCCTCCTGGTGGAGCGGAGCCACACCACCTGCTGTGGATTTCTACCTGCTCTTTTGTAACTGACCTGATTCTCTTCGGTGTTCAAACTGAGCGGTGGAGATGCATCATCTTTACACCGTCATAAACCAGAGGGTCAGCACTCATGTCAAGTGATTACAATACACACTGGAGTTTAATGGTAGCTAATAAAAACCCACGCAATTAAACCTACCTCAGTTTATAACATGTACAAACACTGGTCTATTGTTTAGTATGCCTGCTTTAAATCAGCAACTCCAGTTAATGTGCAGTTGAATACTGACGCGCTGCAAGTGGCTAAAACGGGAAAAAAAACTGTAACCCAGGCTTTACACAGGAACAGAGAATCAATCCAGTCCAGATTTGATATTTTCATTTCAGACTATAAAAGGATTTTACTCCCAGGTAAAGACACTTTGGATGTGAATGTATTGGTGCAGTTCTGAAATGAGTGGGTGAGTATAAGTAAATACTGATAAAAGACAAAGGATTTTTTGTTTTATTATCACAGAAGCACAACAGGTACCACTATGCAGGTGAACAACAAACTTAAAAGTTAAAAAGGAATGCTAGTCCAAAAAAAAAAATCCAATCAGAACACCACAGCAATTTTTTTTCATCCTCCAAAACAAAATACTACGTCAGGTATACATGACAGAAAGAAGCAAAAGCACTTTGGATTATTCACTTTCCTTTCACTTTGTACCAACACACTCGATAGCATCTTAAACTTGAAATTGAAGTCACATGCAACAGCATTCGTCTTTGCACTCTGCCTCACCTTGCTAGTCTAAAGGGATTTCTATCCAGCTATGAAGTACCAATTATTGGGGTTGTTGCTAAAAAGCAACACATTTCGCAAAATCTTAATACTTTTAAGAGGACATTAGTGCTATAGAATAAAACTGGTCCCATTGAAACACGTCTGTAACTCGAATTGGACAGAAAAAAACATGGGACAAATTTGATGTCTATCTTTAGCCAATCAAATGAAAGCTGGAGTACCCGAGCGTAAACCTGATGACCTTTTTGTTGTACATTCAAGAAATGAAGAATCCTCCTCCTTAAGTCTATCATTGAAAGAAATATCAACAAAATACAAGTCAAGAATGTAAAATAATACAAGACCTTGATTGATAGCTATGAAAATTGCAATATGCTCATCATACGTCCAAAAACAAAGGTTCCCTCTTTCTTAAGTGACAAAAAAATACCAATTAATCTTAAATGAAAACAGTATAATAAAGATACATAGAGATAGACAGGTGAAATAGGAAAATGCACATCTAAACTATTCCCTGGAACACAAAAAGCATGGGGGGGGGAGGGGGGGAGGGGGAGTGGATGTTTGTGGATGGGTCACAACAACCGAGGGTTCAACAGAGGAGGTGGAGTATGGGTGAGCTGGGATGGGATGGAGGGATGGATGAATAGAATCGGGGAGGGAAAAGGGAGGAGAAGAGCGGGGTTGTCCGGAGAGCTACTCCTCATCAGAGGAGTCCCTGTCGAAATTGTAGGCCATGAAGAAAACGTCGGGTCGAGGCGGGACGAGGGCATGGCCCGGTTTCACAATCTCAAAGCCCAGGAAACTGAACGTACGCACCAGTTTAGCTGTAAGGTCAAGGGAGGAGACATGGAGACGTTTAGGTGCAGAACGAGCCACAACACACGAGCCAAACATGACATTTTCCTTCACTTATAAAGTTATCAAAGCTGTCTGGGTGTTTGGAATGAAAAAAGTGTTGGCCTGTAAGAGTGTGGGGAAAACAGGGCTGTTAGCACGTACCACGATCATCTCTGTTCTTGTAAAAGCAGACAAACACGCTAACAACTTTCAGATGTTCTTCAGCATACTCCAGGAGAGCCGCGAAGCTGCAGGGGAGAGCAGAAGGGGGCTTCGGTTTGAAAAGGGAAAACGAACACCTAAACACACTGGGACGTTTACTGAATCTCAGGCACATACATGCAAGTAAAATTCAAATAACACTGAAAAGATTTTACTGAATGTTTTCAAGGCTCCAATTTGTCTGGCTCGTCGCTTTGTCTCAGAGGTTTTAAAAACAGATTTCCAGACCGACTCTTACATAATTCTCTTTTTACTTGTTTTATTCTCATTGTAATTGCCTGTTTTATTCTTCTGCAACACCATTTTTAAGTCATATGTGGCATTTTTTCTGTGCCTCTTCTTGGCATTTACTTCTTGTTTGTAAACACTTTGTAACACGGTTTCAAAAACTCGTATACAAGTCAAATTTTATTGTTACCATTATATATTTATCGTTATGATATTGCCTTTACTAGCTACGGTTTCACAAGGCTCCAGTCGCCCTCAGCGTCTGTCCCACCACTCTCACCTCTCTTTGCTGCCTTCGGGAAGCGGGTCAAGCGGTATCTCCACATAGAGCGCGCTGCTGCTCAGCACGGCGTCCCACTGTATCGCCTTGGTAACAGTGGGACGGCTTTGGAAGTGGAGTATCCCGGGGCGACCATTCCCTGCTGGCTCCTCCGTCACGGTCAACTTCCTGTCCTGGAAAAACAGACAAATAATGCGTTTTGAAAATAATAGTTTAGTTGTTTTCTTTTTAAAGATTTTTTTTTTTGGCCATTTTACCTTTTTTATACAGATATAAGTGGAGAGAGAGAGGAAAGACACATGCTGTTGTTGTGTTTTATTTTGTTGCATACTGTTCTGCACCATTTTGCTCTGTTGATGTCCTTTAAGACATGCTTGTGATGAAGGGCTATATAAATAAATTAGCTTGACTTGCCGTGCATTGCCTGTTTCTCGTCGAGTGGAGCGACCTACAGACTCAATAAATGTTTTGGAATTTGAAAGAAACCCGGGGGTCTGATGATACTGCAGTGACATTATATCATTGTCAAAAGTAGAATGTCAAGGCTGAACTCTGATGAATGAATCAAACACGGTCGCTCTTGTGTGCCTTCCTCTGCTGTGTAAATTAACAACTATGACACTGGGTCATATGACAGGAAGTGTGGTTACAGCAAAGCAGGAGAAGTTCCTCATTTTGAAGCCTGCTGGTGATACAACTTTCCTCCTTTTGATTAAAACTACCTGAAACGACATCCTGCTCTTGTTTCCGTTTCTGTACTGCAGCTCTTCTGGCTAAATCACAACAAACAGGCAATGCGTGTGTGTGTGTGTGTGTGTGCGTGCGTGCGTGTTTGCAGACTCACCGAGTAGAGCGGCCGAGCTGAAGGAGTGTGATCCCATGTACCATTCCCTCGCCCACCTGGGATCTTCAGGGGTGGGAGAGGGGCATCAGGAGCACCACAGAGGCCCCGGGCCGCGGGTACTACTACAGTGCAGGGACAGGCTGGGAGGGGGAGAGAGAGACGGACATTAAAACACGACCGTGACTCGTCTTTGCTCCCACTGGCAGTCAACTGGGATACATAGTGTCATACAGCAAAAAAAATATGCAGGTCAATTTGTCAAAAATTAGTGGGTCAAAAAAGAGATTTCCCGCATAACAATTTGTGTGTTCTTTAAAGGAATACACAACTTGTTTTGTCTGTGTGGTATGCAGTGCAATAAAATGCTGCATCTGCTCACTCGTTTGGGATTATGTTTGCTAGCTTGTACCGTCCATAAAGTGTGCTTACATTTTCAGTTGCGCCATAAAAACAAAAAATGTTAAACTAGCTACGATCTTCTCATCTATCTCTATCACACAATGCGCACAAACAAATTAATTACAGTTCCTTTGCAAAAAGCTGGGCATAGCCATTCAGGTATGAAAAGTCTTAAACTGACTACTTTGGCATGAAATTAGCAGAACGTAGCTGTGGATTCAGCATGAAAGGTCATGAACGTCAAAAGTAGGGACGATCAAAACTGTGACCATCCAAGACCTGACCAAACCTCTGAGACGATGGCAAATACTTTCATAATTTACAATGGAAACACGGGGTTTAGGTGCATATCATGCTTAGACTGGTGTTGTGTTACTGTACCATTAGCATCGTTAGCTTACAGTTCACCTGACACCTATGTGAGGTCGGCCGAACAACCGTGTGGCGTGTGAAACTAAAGCCACATCTACCATGTGACTACTGTCAAAAAGAGGGAGCGTCCGACAGATGTTACCAAAGTTGTACAGGAATTTTGGGTAATCACTGTAAGCACTGTAGAAGAATGGTGTTACTAGGTTGCTCATGCTAATTTGTTCAGAAGTTGTGTAGCTCTGACATTTGAATTGAGTTTTGACACAAAAAATATTCTTTGTGGTTTTGACAACCCAATCTGTTTTTAATATTGGTTATGCTAACTGTTTATATGCGCATCCTTTTGGCAGGCTTCATTTGTCCAGAAATGTGAATGACCATTCTTCAGTTACGTTGCGCTTTATTGTTGCAAGTAAACTGTATTTTATTGTTGCCAGTTGTATTTTCAGTGAGAGCGTGGTGCTGTGATGTCTTGTTTGCACAGCAGAGTGCGCTGCAGCCCTGTTTTCCGGACTTCCAGTCCACTGTTTTATAGGACAAAGTCGCCTCGGTGTTGTTTACTGTTCATCATTTAAATCACAAGGACGGGTAAACAGCAAAAACACTTCTGATCTCTGCCATAACAACGTTTATTCATTATAGTAGAGCTGCCTGTGGCACAATGTCCACTCACAAAATTATCATCTCAGGGAGCAAAATGTTTCCTGGCTTTGTTTCTGTTCTTGGGTTATCTGCAGTAAAATGTGAAGATATTCAATACTGCAAACCAAACAGCATTTTCAAGTTGTAAACTCGATCCCACTCAGTACCATTTACTACTCAATAGGCCTACACAACAAGTTACACCATTTGTGTTACAGCAAATGGCCTGGCAGCATTTTCTAATTATTTACCCTTTCTCCAGAAACAGCGACATTGACTGTATTTACTGAGGTGTAACAGAGGATTTTACCCGTAGAGGATGTGGTGGTGGGCAACAGATCAGAAATATTTGCTCCAAAAGGCACAAAGCCACAGAGAATTTCACTTCTTCAATTCTACATTTAATACCTATCCTTGCCTCAAATTACCTGTATAATAGATCACCTAATTCAATTTTTGACTAGACACATTGACATCAGAAGTGTTTCCCCAAGGGGATTAATAAAGTGCTATCTTATCTTATTTTCATGGCCTGTGCTGTTAAACCCATTTGTTTAAATGTTTTTTTATGTATTTTACCTTTGGCTAACGTTACCACAGTCAAGCCCTAACATCACCAAAATAAAGAAAACGTTAAATACATATATCATGTATTATATTTATTTTATTGTTACACTCAGGGATGTAATGGAGGGCAATTCAATTCGAATTCATTATTGTTTTTATTGGTGGTTGTTTGCCTTATGTTAGGGATGGGCACCCATGGGTGACGGAGGGCATAGAGTCTGCAGGTTTTCATTCCAACCAAACACTACAGCAGCTGATTTCACTGGTGAGGTTGTGTGGATCACAGAAATCAGCTGCTGTAGTGTTTGGCTGGAATGAAAACCTGCAGATTCTCGGCCCTCCGCCACCCATGGGTGCCCATCCCTGCCATAGGACCCTATCAGCCCATCTTCCTCGACATCTCCGTTTACAATGGGTCCGTACAGCGACGACACGGGCATCTTTTCTACCCGGCGGTGACATCTGATGTCACGAGGCCCGTGGCAGTAAATAGGAACCTGAAACCGGGAAGCTCACGAGAGAAATATGGAACAAGTCGGCCCTTGAATACCACGAGCCCTGCTGGTTTCCCCTGTCCTGCGAGATAGTTAACTGCTTTCACCATGTATAAACCGGTCCCTGGTCGGAGTAAACACCAGCAGGCCGTGGCAGCCATTAGTAACTGCTGTACTACAAAACGTGCACAAACAGCACCTGACAACGTGCGCGGGGCCACCCAACAGATGGGTGTGGGCCACGGCCTAAACCAAATCTACATCTGATGATCGAGAGCATCTGCTGGCGTTAAGATGATAAAACGGTAACACGGTCGTCGCCTACCTAAACTAGCTTAAATTTAGGATAACCGTCGCAGTACAGCCAGCCGTTAAATGGCGTTGTTTTACGTGGTGATGGTCTGGAAGATTGGTTAGGCGTTGTACACAGACCAAAGCGTTCCCCGGGGCTATACTTTACTATACTTTGTGCCGTATAGTTGTTATCATTAACGTTAAGTGGCTAGTTTTTTTTCCAGAGAGGACTGGCGTTAGCTGGCGTTGACAATTTTGCTGCGTAAGGGAAGTCAGCTGGGTCTTTAAATGGACTAGCGATAATAAGATCCCGGAGAAAATCCTTCTAAAATGAGGTTTGAGATGAATCACATGTCTGTTTTTAGTTTGCGAAATCCAGTACATTAGACCGACACACAACCTAGCCGTCTGATTAAACCAATGTCTTTGTGTCAGCTGTGTGTCTCGTGAAGACGATTAAAACAACTGAAATGTTAGCTAGCTGACGCAGTTAAATGCTGTTCTCCGACAATGTCCGATGCTAATGTTACGCGACTCATCTCACGGGCCAGTGGAAGTTTACAGTCCAGCCAGATCGTCAATTTTAGAGGAGAAATGTTTTACGTATATCTGAGCCTGTCGAAAAAGTTAAAACCGAAGAGAGTATGGTTTAATAAGTCGACAGAAATGACCGACCATCAACACAACAGTTAAATGCGTTCGTGCGTTCTTCTGCTTCAGCTCTTCCGTAGCTGCTAGCTAACTGGCGCTAGCTTAGCTTCAGCTCCCCATCCCCCACACCTCAGTTAGCAAAGCTAGCGTTAACGCGTTAGCTAGCTTGGATATTTTTTCATCGTTCACTTACTTGCCAATCATGTCACAGATACTACTACTTAAGTCCGCCATGGTAGTAAGAGACTGGTGTTTTCCTTCTTTTTCGCGAGCAAAGCAATGACTGTTTAGGATCCGCTGGAGGTTGGATTTTACCATCCGGCCTCGGATAGAGACACGACGGGCTGACTGCTCTCTGCTATGGTCGGCTGGGGAATGATCCGTCCGCGTCTCGGTAGCTGGGTAGATTAGAGCAGTGTCAAGCTGCGCACAGTGAGAGCAATACACTTCCGGTTAGCCTTCGTACTGGAACTTCGAAATAAAACTCGGAGAGCTAGGAGGATAATTCTCTTTTTGGGGTTAGGGTTAATTGCCTTACAACATTTCAATTTTATAATAAGTTAATCACAACAATAAAATAACAAAAACTGTGATAGCAAGTTTGACAAAATTATTTGTTGGGATACAAATCTCCAGTGACTGACAGATTGTTTTGGCCTACTGGTGTGGTGAATCACTCGGCACAAATGTGGTTTCCAGTAAATGTTAAGGCAACACCTTGGAAAATATTTTCTGACTGAATATTCAGCTTACAGCAAGAGACAATAAAAACAGGAATACATAAGACAATAGCCTATATAGATAGTAAATACAACAAGGAAACATTTTCTAACATTGTGAAGAGGGGAGAGACTGATTATGCAGATTTAGCATATTTATTGCACTAGGATTGAAGGAGCTTTTAAGTCTATTGATCTTAGCCAAAGGTTGCCTAAACCTACGGCCTGAAGGGAAAAGTTCAAATTCCCTGTGGAGACGATGATCCATGTAGTCCAGAATGATGATGGTAGATGCTCTGTGGTCTGCAGAGTAGGCTATATATGTATATCACTGAAGGTGGTCAGCTGAGTGCCAGTGATTTTACCAGCCTCCTTAACAGTGTTATTAACATTTTTTTGTTTTCATGCTCAGATTCCTGAACCAGGCCACCATGGAAAAGGGTGACACAGATTAAACAAAAGACTGTTCAGGAATAGTTCAGCCCAAAATGAAAATTCAGTTATCGACTTACCTCATGTCAGTTGAAACCCCATTCAAGTTTGTAGGACCACCAAACACACAGCGAGTTAATCCCTGGGGTTCCATCTCAGACTTCTCCCAAACTATTGAAGTTAACAGGGACATTTTTACAGCTCCAAAAAAAGCATAAAATGTCTGTCATATTTCTCCAAACATCTTGAGCAGCATAATCCAAGTGTTTTGTAGCAAAATGATTACAATATGGTGTTAACCACAGGGTTTATGGGAAATGTGCTCTTAATTTTGAGAAACACTATCCAGTAACAATACCACTGGCATGAGAGAGAGGCTGCCAACTGTCTCCACGATGGTCTCATTTGGTTATAGCAAATTATACATAGTATTCCCACGATGTCCCATGCGTTTCCTACCAATATGGTGCTTTACCATATACACAGCTCATTGGCTGTGGCTATCATCTGATTATAACCATCAATGATATTGATGTTTAAAAATGATACACATAGCACCTAAGACTGATGTTGCATAGCCATTATTCTATGGATCAAAGCTATTATTTAGGCAGCAAATCATCGACTGTTTGTGTTTTTTAACCAGACCACCATGCTCTGAAACACTGTAATGCGGTGGTTTTATATGTTAAGCCTTATTTGGAATGGTCATATTTTTTGTTGCATGGCCACAATGCCAATGATACCACAATTCATGCAAATTGCACATGGGAATCCTCCACTCATAACAGATACATGCAATCTCACAGCCTTTTTACTGCAGCTTATTCCTTCCTCATTTAGGATAGGCATTTTGGGTGTGTGAGTCAAGAGCCTGCAGTCTGCTCTGCCAACAACATGTAATGTATTAACACAGCAGTAAGTCCTGGTTCTGCAGACTTGGTCTGAAAACTGTGATTAATGAGACAATGTAAACCCGTTCTATAGGTAAACTTTAAACTAGACCACCAAAGTCATTAACTCCATATTTAGCACTTTCACTGCTATATTAGGTTTGCGCGTTGTTTGGACATTAGTGCAACATTCCTGCACTCCTTCCTTGGAGGCTTGACTTCAGAGGTGCGCGGCTTTTATTTTGAAAGGGAAATACATTTTCACAGCAGAACCTGGGAATGAGATTGTGGCTAGCTTCACGGCTCTGCTAACGAGCTAACGCTGGCTAGAAGCATCCGTGTCTAGATAAGATACTCGTAAAGGACATGTACCGTAACATTCACCCAACATCGCGTCTGTCCCTGAACCGTGACCACAATAACACGGGGATAGAAACCTCGAGTAGAGACATGAACGCCATTATTAAAATACGCGTATCACACAATTCATTTTCCTGTCAAACACGACGTGTACTTTCGGCGTGTCCCCTTTAGACCGTACCAAGCCGGAGCCGAGCCGAGAAAACAAGCGCTACGTAATGTTGGCTAGGCCAACGGCAGTGTAGCTACACGGGGGCGTTAATGGAAAAGTACCAAGGACAGAGAAAACTTCCAACAAAGAGACGGGCAGAAACGCTTTCAGTATGCCCACTGAAGGCCGTCTTACTGCCAAACTTCATCCCGGTTTTAAAAATGACCACCGAAGTGATTTAACTGACTAATTTGCCAGGTTGTTGGGGGTGGGTTTAATGTGAGTGAATTCACTATCAATTCCATTTAAAATGTTAACAGACTCTCTACAGGGTGGGCTATTAGTTCTTGTAGCCTGTGTTAATGGGTTGGATTTAAGAGCCTTCATTTTGGCAAAGATGTTTTGAGAAACTTTTGAAATCTGCATCCTCAGCTCAGTGAAATAGGCTTAAAACATCTTGAAGAATTGCCTAAATTGGGTGTGAAATTTAGACTTGGACAATTTGGAACAATACTCAAAACTCTCAAAAGTAAAAAGTAAAGCAACAGATGGGAGTGAGCGCTTACTACAGCTTTACAGATTTACCCAAGTCTATAAACAGGTAGCCTAGGTCAACAGAGAGAGGCCAGTCAGTATAATTGGGTGCTGCCTGCTTCACCCACCGTAACTCCACAGGGTGGCGACAAAGCAGCAGGCTACACAAGAAGCAACACGGGACAATAACACTATCAACATATAAACACACACCACCAGTGTCAGAGGCTTATTGATGAAAAAAATCACTTTCCACATCGCGAGTTGCCATGCATCGTGTTCATGATCTCAGTTATATTGTTTTGCAGACAGTTTGTGAACTAGCTGTTAACCCCATATGATATAATAATAAAAAAAAAAAGGTCAGAAATGATTTAAAAAGTGTTCATGCAGGTGACATGGATGATGACCATTCAAAATAGCCTATATTTGGGCCGAGCAAGTAGGCCCATATGTTGTCATCAGCCCACTGGAAGAAAATGTACAGGCTACTTCCAAAAATAGGCTGTATTTCCAGTGAATGTCATCTACTAGTACAAATATATATTTTTTTTAAAGTTTAAACACTTCTTTGAACATATTCTGGAGTATAGTCCTAGGCATATGTGATTTGTTTTTCATATGGTAATGTCTGTGACCTTAAGGCTATACCACACTGTAGCCAAAACAAATTCTTCTATTTCTAAATATAATTCCTTGCTATCTCTATAGGCTAATTACACTTGGGACAGTGTAATATTAGACATTAAAACAATAGGAAATCAGACGAAGATTTTTTTCTTTCAAAAAAGAAAGAATGAATGAATGAATGAATGAATGATTGAATGAATGAAGATATGCCTCCTGGGTTTTTTCAGGAAACCTCAGAAACTGAACTCAAATCCCAGTAATATCATGACCATCTCATAAGAGTTTGTTCCTCCAAATGTTGATATTCTGATTTAAAAAAACACGCTGATGTAACGACTACTAAGAGCTGTCAATCAGTAGGCATCTCTTTCACCTATGAATTAAAATTAAATGGTTGCTATTCATATTTTATTGGATAAAAACTGTTTTTATTATCAGTCAAATCAAGTCAATCAAAGTTTCAAGTGCAATATCACACCAGGGTGTCTCAGTACACTTTACAACAATGCAGCAATATTAAAAGAATGAAGGAGAGACATAGCAATAAATTATATAAAAGTTAAACAAAATAAAACCACAAAAATAGTAGTTCTTATGGTAGGACAATGGAAGAATAAAATACATCCAGAAAAATAAAATGGAAGCAGGATGCTATGGATCAGTGATAAAGTCTGTGATCAGTTAAAACAGCAGGGGAAGGGAAAAAAAACCCTTGTCTGTTACAGTTCTTTAACAGCAATTGTTGCTCAAAAGGTCACTTGCTGCTTGAATAATTGTGCTGCTTCTTGAGTATTTCAGATGTTTTTCATCCTTTTCTTACTTGATCTTCTGTTCCCACTTGGCACCCAATTGTTCTAGACATGCACTTTGAGGTGTGTGTTGTTAACAATTTAAATAGTTGATTTGAACGATATTTAATCATTTGAACCACCTTTCACCTATCCACAGTCAGTATCCCTTACATCCCTTATCACATGTCCCATTTCCCCTCCAGTCACACTAACAAGCTCTCCAAGGGGCTTTGATATCAGAGCACAGAGATGTTTTGTCATCGTTTGTAGTGAGTGTAACTTGAGGTTTGATCTTATTTTAGAGTTAAACGTCTATAAAGTGATTTAAAGTGCATTGGCCTACTTTGAAGAATATGCTGACACTTAGGCCTACACTTCTTTGAAGCAAGAATTGGTACAGAGTGCAGAATATATGGGCTTGATTGCTTTGAAAATGAGATAGGCCTATTATGAGAGTCAGTTAACTTTGGGGAACTGGAATCCGAGTCAGTTACATCATTAGGATCCGGAAGCTACATTTTTCTGTAGCCTATTTCTAGGTTAAAGGTAATGGCCTTTGGGTCTCAACGCTTTCTCAGGAATAGCAAACATTGGAAAGTCTTAAAGCAGTGGCGTGTACAACTCAACTACTCTTTACCTAGCCAATATATGCTTAAGTGTCACTGATCAAATCGACCCACTGCTTATTAACTTTTAATTAAATAATAAGTAAAGTATTTATTTTTAGTTTGTTACTTAAACCAGCCAAAGGGGTGGTGACACAATGTTTTGTACAGTTTTCTCATAGGCACGCTGACGTTTCGCTTTTTTATTGCCCGCACCGCAGCCGTCCGCTTCCTGAACGCGAGACAAGTTTGTCCCTCAGCGCGCTCCGTCGGGTTGCTCTGAAAAGCGACGCCTGAGCGACGCTTGCAGCTGATGTACCACTGGCAAAGATGGAGAGCGACACCACTATCAGGAGAATAAAAGCCTTTGGGACAGAAAATAACGTATCGCAAGGCAACGACGACCCCCGGGTCCAGTGCGGGAACAACGGCTACAGCAGTGACCCGAAGAAGAAGCCCGAAGTGAGCCTGTACCTGCTGCGGGAAGCGGCGGCAGCTTCCTTGGTGTTTGTATTTATTTTGGTGCTATGGGGACTCGTGCATTTGTCGTTACAGCAGCTCGTCATTGGAAAGTCGACTGGCGAGTTCAACGCAGTGAGGGCCAGGTGAGTTTGTGTCCGCTTAACTAACGGATCCCCACTTCCATATATTTTACATGTCTCTGCTAACCGTCTCACCGGAGAGCCCTATAACCTTTCCTCCAGTCCGGTAGCCTAACAGACCCGCCTAGAAACGACTACCGGGTGTCCCCTCCCCTCCGCCGCCGAGGTAACTTGTTTCAGTCAGGTGTTTAAGGTGTGTAACGGTTAGAAGTTGGGGCAGGAGAGGAGAGACGGCTACAGTATTTTATTCATAAGTAAGTCGGGCATGCTTTGTTATCAGCAGGGATTACGGCTCTGAGCTCCTAAAGTCAGAATCGTGGCTTTGATTATTCTTTTGCAAATCCAGACTTGAATATAAACGGCACAGCAATGCCGTATAGACGGTTGTAAATCACCCGAAAGAAAGCAACAGTTCAAAGTCTTCAATATCATATAGCACCGCTTTGTTGTTTCAGGATACCGACACATATCTCCCCCCCTAAACCTGTGTTCATTATTTTGTATTGGAAACAGTCTTCTTGTGCAACCAGCGAGTAAGAACCACACATCTGCTGCACCGATGTTCCCTGTTGTGACTATGCATATATTCTTCAATATATACATAGTTATCATTCTCCTCCTACTTCGTCTGAGCTCTGACATTAGCTACTTTGCATAGAGAGATTTTTTTAAATTCCATAATAGAGACATGGTATAAATCTGGTTCAATCTGGAAAAAGTCTGGAGAAAAAACAAAGTATTCAAAGGTCGTAAATACAGCTAATAGATTATAATTTTTTCACCATGCAATGACAGGTTTTGAACTGCATGACCACTCGTCATATCTGCTTTACTAAACACAATTGGTTTTCCTGTCCAGACAGTGCCATGACAATTAATTATCAATTTTCTAATACGGTAATAATAGGCCCAGTTCAGATCTTTCATTGAGTGTCTCTTTTGCCATCTTTCTTTCTTTCTTTCTTTCATACTATTCAATTCCAGGTAGAATAAAAATGTCTTACATTTGGCTTTCTGAAACCTGCAGATACCCTGAGAGAGAGAGATCATTACCATGTCCACAGTGAAATATTGTCATGATAATGATGTTAAGATAATGTACCGCTCTCATAGCTGTAGGGCAGCTCCTCTAACATGCAGGTAAAGACACTATAGTGGTGTGGAAGCTATTGTAGGACGTCAGTTGTGAAAGACAAGCTTCCTAATCACACCCATACATTTTCACGTGATTTCCCCATATCTGGAAACTCAGTGTGTGTGACACTCAAATGAGGTTTTACTAAATGTGAGTTTTGCTTTTGAATTGAAGTTCTCCAAAGGTAGGAGTTGGAAAGTACTGCAGAGGGTTACATTCATAATATTTTAGGTTAGTGAGTGTTTTTAAAGATTTATGGATGGCCCATCATAGTAAATTACTCATTTTCATCACTGTGATAATGGTTTGATGCCATACTGAAGCTACAGCATAATAGGTGTAGGTGTGGATATGACTTATATCACCAGCAGCACTACAATCTTCCTCATCACTAAGAATAATGAGTCCATGTATGGACAGTCTTGCATCATGCTGTGCTGCCAACAACCTGTAGCAGAACACACTCAAAACTCTGGAGATGTGGATTGATTCCTGAAGGAACCAATCTACTGGAGATGTGGATTGATTCCTGAAGGAACCAATCTACTGATCACTCCCTGAATGACTCCACTGGGAACTTCCAAGGTCTGAGGATCCACCCTCACAGACACCTTCTACTGGGATGTGAGCCTCTCCTGCTTAATCAAGAAATACCAATTAACGAATTTATTCTTGCAGTAGCTGAGAAAGTTAACTGTTACACAACCAGTCCTGGTCCACTTTTACCAGTCAGTAATCAAAAGAATCCTAACACCCTCCATCACAGTCTGGTTCTCTGTCTGTTTTCCAAGAAGGTACAATGTATTGTCCCACCACAGAGTGGGTGATTGGTCATAATGCCAGTGTGAAAAAAGGGACAGGAAGGGCTGCCACAGACCCTGCATGGGCAACCACCTGCTCCAGAAAACTTTCCCCTGGGAGACCGGACCTACCAGTCACTGAAGTCCAAGACCACGCGTCACCTCAAGAGCTGCTTTCAAAAAGCTGTCACCCTACTTAACCAACCCTCCTAAGACTCGTCCATGATACACCCACATAGTCTCTTGGCTCTGGCAGCCCCTCCATGTAGTTGACAGTAATGCTTATTGTTACTGTTTAGTCTATTGTATTTAGTAATTATTATTTGCTACCCAGCATTGTTTACATAATCATGCAATACTTATGATGTTGGTACTATGTCATTTTAGCCTTAGGAATTATGTCCATGTTACAAAGTTTTCAGAGGTTAGTTGTTGCTTTTCAAACTGCTTTACTGAATATAAGCTGCAAACATGTTTTGTCGTCCTGCCCAGATGCACATTATCATAGAATACTGACTGTATATGTAGACTGATTTTATAATCTTGCCTTTTGCATGTGTTGCACTGTCAACTTGTGTCAAAGTCCCTGTGTCATATGTACTTGATGTAGCCTACTTGTTACTATGTTAGTTTTTGTGATATTCCTTCACTGATATCAGATTCAGTTGTGATCAAAATTCAGCTTGTAGTGAAAGTATGTCTGAACACAATAAGAGCGAGGCAGTATGACATTCAGTGCACAGAATCTGAGGCTTGATAAAACCATAGGTTATGAATAAACAAAGTAATATATTGTTATAATAGTACAAATACAAAAAAACAAAAGAGAAGACAAAGATTAAGAACAAAAAGAAAAAGTAAAAGAAATAAAAATCAGTCGGGATAGTCCATCTAACTGTTTTACATCAACAAAATGATCCTAAATCTTGTAGGTTGATGTTAGGTTCTGTAGGGTACAGTTAACTGTATCTCTGATCTTTTCTAGTTTGAGATGAACATGATATCCCTAATTAAGGGTGGGTGAAACACCCTTCTTCGAGTTCAATAATATCAACCACCAATAGAGAGGAAAATGTTGGAGCCTTGCATTGATGTGAGTTTGTGGATATATTCTCTGGTGACCCCAAAGATGTCATTAAGAGGGCAAGGCGTGTTAGGTCTGTTGAAAATCTTGGAAAATGTAGCCCAGAACCGTTCCATTTTGGTGCACCCTCCGAAAATGTGATGTAATGTTGCCGGCGTAGTTTTACATCTATCAAATAAGGGGTTTGTGCCTGTGCCAGTGCTTTAGAAAAGTGTAACCAATGCACTTTTGTAATGCATCAGAACTGGATGAGACTGTCACGCAGAAATAGATGAGTGTACACACTCTAGGGCATTGTTCCAAATATCATTCAGAATATCAAAACCTAGCTTGTTTTCCAGTGTTGCTTTCCAATAGTTAAAGGAGGTATACTTATAGAGGTGATGTAGTTATATGATATGATAATTTTCCTTAGGCATGAATGCAAGAGCAAAGAGAAGATGGGATCCAAGTTTGGTTTGGGTGGCGATGATGGAAAATCTGGAAATGTGTTCAATTTGGTACCTATAAATGGTGGAAGAAGTGGGATTGTGGTAAATTTAAATTCTCAAAGGGTCAGGGGAAAGAATTCAAGGTAAAATAAGTTCATATTCAGAAATAAACAAAAGTGAGACAGTGTTAGGGAGTGCAGTCTCAGGACTTGTAATGAAGAGGAGGACATCAGCATAGAGTGAAACCTTACAAGTCTAGTTTCCCCATACAATTTTCTCTATTTTCTCGTTCTGCTGCAAAACTCTGGCAAGAGGTTCTATAGCAATGGCGAATAAGAGGGGGCTTAAAGGACACCCCTGTATCATGCCTCTGTACAGATTAAACTGATCTGATGACTGATTATTGGTAAGAACAGAAGCCATAGGTGATGCATAGAGCTTGATCCATGAGATAAAGTTGGGACCAAAGCCAAACTTCCCCAGCGTAAAGAAGAGGTCATCTCATTCAGCACAGTCAAAGGCCTCCTTTGCATCCAATGAAATGTCGGCCTTGAGGCAATGGTGATGGGAGGAAGTAGGCTTAGGCAAGACAAAAAAAGGTTTTGGCAACAATTTGGGATTAAATACTTAATAGAACTTTTTATTAAGCAGCCATATATTTAAAAAATGTGATGAAAAGTGAATTAGTGGCATAGTATAAGGCTGTCGGTGCCTGCCCCCTCCATATTTGGGTTATTTCGTTCACACACACACATATTCACCCTTTCTTCATTGATGTCTCTCACTGTCTCTCCACACTATTTTTGTGTCTTGCCCATCATTCATTCTGTAGATACCAGGATTTAAATTTTATGATCATCTGATTGGAGTCAGATACACCAGGTCTATAGATATCACCGATTCAAGCAATCGGGGCCAGGTGGTTGTTTTCAAATGCATCGATTTGAGACTAGTGTTTATTTCTTTGATGTCTTGCTTTCCCTGCCTTTTCTGTGTCCCATTTCTATGACACCGCCTCTCTTGGTGAAAGAGGCTTTATGCTGCATTCACATAATGTGGGAATATTCATTGGAGCGACTTAATGTGTGTTTTATTTAATGATGATTCACTGTCTGAAGCAGTGAAATGATAGTAACATGGAACTGCAGAGAAATTAGTATAAGAAGATGTGTTCTATGTTGTGATTGAAAAAGCATGCTGCTTATTTTAAGGCCTCTTTTGGTAGTTTAACAGGACCATAATGTTGTCTCTGCCTCTCTCTCTTTCCTTCTCGATCTGTCACTTTTCCAACCTTGCTCCACACACAACCTAGGCGGCACTTGGAACGCATAACCAGCGTGGGCCCGCGGCCAGTGGGCAGCCAGGAGAATGAAATACTGACGGTGGACTACTTACTGGAGCAGATTGAGCACATCAGGGTAGAAAGTGCAGCGGGCCCCCACCGGCTTACAGTGGATGTACAGCGTCCTACGGGCTCCTTCTCCATTGACTTTCTGGGGGGCTTCACCAGTTTCTATGACCATGTCACCAACATTGCTGTCAAGCTAGAGCCCAAGGCTGGGGCGCAGCATCTGATGCTGGCCAACTGTCACTTTGACACAGTGGCCAACAGTCCAGGTACGAGAACATACTTCTTTCCTCACTGGCTAAAATTCCAATCTATCTACAGGTACATTGATTTATATCCAATACATTGTTTTTTCACTTGTATGCCACATTTTCCAGTTGCTCTAGCAATATGTAAAATGTCTTAAGTGATGTTCTATGACCTATGTATCTTTTGCTGACAAGGCAACATTAAATTTGCCAGATTTTAAAATGGAGGTTGGCGAGGAGTTCTCTCCAAGAGAATCAAACGTATTGTATCTAGTTGCCTACCAATGTTTACCTAATCAATATGAATATCTTATGATAAATACTTGGTGATAAAACACTGGGAACCATAAGGAGGAAGACATCTATACAATGATGATGAGATGTTTGTATGATGAAAACTGTTTTTAGATTGCCAGCACCAAACAGGAAGTGGTGGCTGTAAACGTTTTTTCTGATTGGCCACACAATCCCTGTAGGGCTGTTTTTGCCCCTCTTTTGCAGTTTCTTGAAGCCACAGGTCTAAAAATCACTTTTCTGTGAATTCAAATTTTAGGACACAGATGTATGAATATTTTCTATGAGTGGAAATTGCAACATACAAGTCCTCAGGTGTTTGCTACAAAAGCCCCTCATATTTGTGTCACATTTAATGCAGTACAGTAGGGTAGACCACACATTTGTTCAGTGTATCATAGTTAACGGCTCAAGCAAGCAAATCTAGAAAAGAGTGGTCTAGAGCACTCCCTGTACCCAACCACAAACCACCACATTTTGCTTTAAACTGGAAGTTGCTTAGAGGGATAAAGGGATCACATCTAGATTGTACAGTAATAACATCGTTTTTTGATGATAGGTAGCACATTGCTGTATTCAGTCATCACATTTTTGTCTGGTTTTAATTCAGGAATTTTTCACAGGTCTCTGGTCTCCACACCCTAGAGTCCCTTGCAGAGAAAAGTTCTCTGAGTACACATGCACACACACACACACACACACACACACACACACACACACACATGCAGCTGCACCAGCTAGGAAATTGATCCCAGAGGTGTGGAACAGGAAAGCACACATACACCACTGCCTACCAACCCTGTGCTCAGATTTGGAGGAATTCAAAACACTTACTTAGACAATGAAAAGAAAAAAAGAGGCAATGCATTGTCTTGGACACATTATTGAAGAGGTTTGTGTGCACATGCATGTATGCGTGAATGTGGTTGGATAGTGGTGCTCACTACATAAATTGAAAATTGACTCCAGAAAGTATCTGTTTTTACTTTTTCCATCTTAAAGCTATAGTGTGCACAGGTGATCTTTTCATACTTTGATTTGTAATTCATGCATCTGTGCATCACATTTTCTGAACTCTCACAGCGGTTTGTTTTGGGGGGGGACAAAGATTAATCTGTCTCCGACAATAAGTGGCAGTGACAGCAGAATGAATGGTACCCAGGCCTCCAGTGAACAAGCCTCCACCCCCACTGCTAACACTTGTCCAATCCAAAAAAGCCGAAGCACATGATTCTCTCCCTCTGTCTCAGCTTCCCTCTCTGATCTTTGGGTGGTTTTTTTTTCTTCTTTTCTTCTTATTCACTCGTAAACTGTGTTCCTCACCACTAGCCTGTCTGATCTGACTGCGTCACATGCCTCCTCCACTGCTCGCTCTTTTCTTTCATTCTCTCAATTTCTGTCAGTTATTCTCTTTTTCCTTTCAGCTTTCAGGTGGAACTCACTACTACTCACTTCATTCTTGTGTATTTGTGAATTTGTATTATCAAAGTGTACATCAGAGTTGTCAGCTGCATGTTTCCTTATCTCAAAATCTGCCATTGGGTCAGGACAGTTGGGTGTAGCGTGTTACATGAGTGAAGATAAACTGTTAATGTGGGTGCACGATCACATGTTTGTCAACACGACTTTGTATCTATAGCTCCATGTGAGCTCAGAAGGTAGGCCAAGCCCAGCAAAGGCAGCTAGGAGCTCACATGGTTCTGTAATGAAAGGGTTTTTAGTACCTTGACACACATGTTCCCCTGTCCTAGGTGCCAGTGACGATGCAGTGAGCTGTGCAGTGATGCTGGAGGTACTTCATTCTCTAGCCAACCTGTCTACTCCTCTTCACCACGGAGTAGTCTTCCTCTTTAACGGGGCTGAGGAAAATGTCTTGCAGGTAAAATAGAGAGAGAGAGACGCTGTGGACTTTTATATGGCTGTTTAACTCTCTCCACACCACTTTGCATTGTCAGTTCCAATTCTTATATCTTCCTTTTCCTTGCTTTCGTGTTTGTTTGTTTGTTTGTTTGTTTCTTACTCTCTCTCTCTCTCTTGCACTCTGTCTCTCTCTTTCTATCACGCTCTCTCTCCCTCTTTTTCTCTCCAACCCTCCATCAGGCCAGTCACGGTTTTATTACCCAGCATCCCTGGGCCAAACAGGTGCGAGCCTTCATCAACTTGGAGGCTGCTGGGGTTGGGGGCAAGGAGGTCGTATTCCAGACAGGTACCATACCGTGTGTGTATGTTTGTGTGTGTGTGCTGTTTGGCTGCTGATTGGCAAACCAGTCTTGTTTGTGGGAAGTAGTGTGTTTTTTAGTGTGCTTCCCCACAGGTGTGCCCTGTGTATTTCTGTTGGGTATGCTGTATGTGTAGCCTGTCAGTATTTTGTTCTCCTTTCATAGAAGTTTATATGCTCTAACATGCATTTGGGACTTGGGAAAGCTTGCAAATACATTTTACACCCATACCCTGTTATGGAGATGGACAGTTTGAAGTTGAGACACTGTCAAAGTCCTAGGAATCACTATTCAGTTCTGCCCTTGTTCCAGCCATTTAGCTTGTGGCTAGCTGCTACTATTGCTGACAATCTGATTTATGGTTCACTGAGGTTTCCATTTCATTGCCATTTTAGGCATTTAGCTGATGCACTTATCAATAGTGACTTACAAGGAGTGCAATATTTGAATACAGCCAGTAGCAAAGAGTCGGAGACATCGTGCCCTGACAATACTCCTGTGACCATGGAATGATTCTTCTTACTATCTGACAAAGACTTGGTAAAGTGTAAAATGTCCCACCAGGTCCAGAGAACCCATGGCTTGTCCAGGCCTATGTCCATGCTGCCAAACACCCCTTCGCCTCTGTGGTGGGACAGGAGGTCTTTCAGAGTGGCATCATCCCCTCTGACACTGACTTCCGCATCTACAGGGACTTTGGTAACATCCCAGGTACTGCCCAACAAAGTCTCTGGGACTGTGACAGTAACAGTCTCTGTCCAAGTCCAACATAATACAAGTGCCTGATAGATCTACAAAGCATAGACTTTGGCTTTGAGGTTGACATATTATCTCTTTCCTTTTCTCCCTTTTTTGTTTTTGTTTTTCTCTTTTGTCTTTTTCTTTCTCTTTTGCTATTTATCTGTCTATCTCCTTCTCTGTGTACTTCTTCCCTGTTTGCACAGGGATCGATCTGGCTTTCATTGAGAACGGTTTCATCTACCATACCAAGTATGACACCGCCGACAGGATCCTGACGGACTCGATACAGAGAGCTGGTACACACACACCCACACATACACCTGTACCTAGATGTGCTCAGCTTGGCATTGTCTGCATTTTATGTGCACAGGAATGACAAAAAATGACTTTTTGAAAGATCAGTTTTCAAATCCCATATATATCTGGCATATGAATGTGTCTTGATGTTCTTCCAGTGAGCACCAGCGATAGCAACAGTCATTGCAGATAGATTAAGCAGCTGGTAGTTGGTGGGTGTGTCAGTCTGTCTGTCAAGGTGAGAGCGGTCACTGCAGCACTAGGTCGGTGTAGCGGGACCACCTGCCAGCGCTGTAAAGGAGGAGGGGCTGAATTTTCTGTCAGACACTTGTGCATGTGCAAACACAAACAGACACACTGCATTTCTCCTTTTCCTTCCACTGCCCAATTTCAGACTGGTCAGCACTCTGAGAACAGAGGGATACACACACACACACACGCACACACACCAACCACAGACTTTTACTGCTGCACTTGTCCTCATTTAACTTATGTTGTTTGTTGCTGATTTGTTTTGCTTTGACTTAGCAGAGAGTCCAGTCAGTCAGCACTAAAAACGTGAGACAATAGTCTCTGTCTTGTCTCCCTCAGCAGCTACCTCAGACACATTATGGACTGAACTGGACACCCAACACCAACCCCCCTCCTCCTCTTTGGAAACCCACTGAGAAAGGCATGAATTATTAGAGAAAGACAGAGAGAGATTTCAGAAAGAAGTAGAGGCTGTTTTTACTCTGTGAAGAAGAAAACAGAATGCCGTGGTAAGGTGGAGAGTTGTTGCAGTACAGGGCAAGTGGAGTGGGTCTGCTCTGTTAAGGTCTGTGTTATTGTGATGAACACAGCAGGCTTGGCCTAACACGGCTATTTACAGTCTCCCCACTTCATCATAGTTCAGCATCTGCTTTGTGGCAGGCTGCTAAGCTAGCATTGTTCTACTGCAGATGCACTGTAGCTACAATCAAACGTAGCTTGGATCGGTATCTATTTTTAAAGATAATATTATGTAGATATAGAAACGAGGGCATGCCAACATAACCTGTTATTGACAAATGTTAATCTGGATTAAAATGATGTGTTTTTTTTATTTTTTATTTGTCTTATGATCATTTTGTTCTTTCGTGGTTCAACTCAGAAAGGAAAGGATTAGGTAAATCACAAAGCGGAGCCATGTAGTAAGGCACAAAGCAGTAAATCCTAGATAAACGACTGAATGTAGTACACTAGGTTATGTTTACACTCTGACCACAGTGAGCCTGGCAGTCAGGAGAACAATGGAGCTTTGTCTAGCCTGTGTGTTTGTGCTTGCGTGTGTGTGTGTGTGTGTGCTGTCAACTGTGTCGATATGTAGGCAGCAGCACGCCACACAGATAAAAGACACGCAGCTTGGAGGAACTGCACAGTAGCAAATGTGAAGCCTCGGGCCAGAGAAACTTATACAGTGACCCCTCTCTGATCCTTCATTTAGCTAGACTCCAAGCCTTGTGTTCCTACATTCAAGATCATGATTGTAGCCAATTCCATGGCAAGTTTGACAATGTGAGTTCCTGTACATGTCCCATATTTACTGTGTGTATAACGGGTGTGTGACTGTATATAGAAGCACCAATTAAACCAAATGAAATTTCCGAATCTCAAACCAAAAGCCAGTACACAATAGTAGGCCTTTGCTTACCAGTCTGTATCTCATTTGTTTAATTATTGACATGGTGTTTCCTTGCACATGGTTTAATTGCTGCAGAAAATGCAGTTCAGGTGGCGGTGTCAGAGTGCCAGAGACCACTGCCTCACTGTAGCCTGTTGTAGCTGGTCAGTGGGTCATGTTGACCCATAACTAGGTTTTATTCTATTTTATTCTATTCATTCAGATGCATCAGCTTTTTAACCACAACAGAGTAAATTTATTGGCTATTTCCTTCCTTCCTTTGATCCCAGTGGTCAAACCCTATTTTTGCCCCAACAGTAAATTGTCCAACTTGACTAATGTGACTTGCATCCACATAATATTTCTAGTCCTTTCGGTGTGTATTTTCTCCACTCCACTAATACACATCATATTCTGTTCTGTCCTGGTTCCTTTTACGTTGTTGTTGGTTACAAGTGAGGATCATACCTTTGTACCCTCTGGCTGTCCAGTCTATGTATACTCAAAATACTGCCAAGATCAATACGTCTGATCACCAGAATACATCACTCCCCTGCAATATTACTATACTATTCACTTTCTGCTTTTAACCTTTTCACCTCTGACCTCACTTCCTGTTTATAGGCGACAACATCCTGGCGGTGCTGAAGTACCTGGTGATGTCGGAGAAGTTGGCCGATTCCTCAGCGTATCGTCATGGCAACATGGTATTTTTTGACCTGTTAGGGGTGGTAGTGGTGGCGTACCCAGCCCGCGTCGGCACCATCCTCAACTACGTGGTGGCTGCAGCCACCTTCCTCTACCTGGCCAAAAAGGCCTCGCTGCCTGGCAACGGCGGTAGGTCACCATGTGCTGTGGTGAACTTGTATGTTGTGTTTTCCCCTTTGGGAGGTACTTAAGTATTTTCTTATTGTATTCTTGAAAAATGTAAGATTAAGATTTTTGGGGCCAATTCATGTATTTGTTCTGGAGAAGAGTTTGACAGTGTCCTTAAAGCTAATGTAGTGTGTTTGTGTGTGTGTGTGTGTGTGTGTGTGTGTTCATTCATCTGTCTCCATCTGTCCCAGGTGGGCGCTATGTGCGAGAGCTGGCCTGCGCCACAGGGGTAGCGGTGCTGAGCTGGTTCGTCACCCTGCTGTCGGTGCTGATTGTGGCCCTGCTGGTCACTCTGCTGGGCCGCTCGATGTTTTGGTACAACCACTTCTACTCCTCCATCTGCCTTTATGGGGCCGCTGCCACGGGCAAGATGATTCTCGTCCACACACTGGCCAAGAACCTGTACTACGGGGTGAGTGGTGGGGGTTTGAATGGAAGGCCTCTTTGAACTTTGGACTGTAAAGCTAAAAGGGCAGATGGTGTGGGTGTGCATGTACAAATAATGGGTAAAAGCCTCAACCACAGGATTAGTGGAGGGACTTTGAGGAGAATTGCCCATAGCACTGTAAAATGGTATTGTTTTAGCAAAATCATTGCACCGACTAGTAAAGCTGAAAGTGAGGTGTATTCCAGACAGTTGACAGGGAATTTCATAAATCACATAAGTCGCTGTGTACCCAGCAAAAGGGTTACTTTAGAGGAATCAAACGGCGTATGTTGCACCTTGTTTTATGCACATTTGTTTGAATAGATGGTGCTTATCAGCTGTTTATTTAATTTGAACTGTAAGATCTGGTCACAAATCATCTGTATAGGTTGCAAGACCACAGTCTTCATTTTGGAGAAAATTGAATATCTTAAATGATGAGCAAACCGTGGCTGGCCTTGGTTCACCCTGTAGTGGAAACCATATTATGCACTGCTTTCGAACATTTCAGTCCTTTTAAAATACAGTTGTACTGTAAAGTTGAAGGTGCAGATGATGTGAATATGTGTAAATCCAGGCCAAGGGTGAGTGTTGGAATGATATACTGTGTTGAAGCTAAAAGAATGTTGACCAGCATGAGCTAGATCAGTATCTTGAATGATGCTCCTTGTTCAGTATTCTTGTTCAGTATCTCGTCACATTTATACAGCCTTTACTGTCAAGTGAGAGTATGGATTTTGTGAGGCTTCTGTATGATAAAACGAGTATTCACTCCTTTCCTCATTACCTCTTTGTGTGCTGCATGAGGCATACAGGAAGCTGGATTGTTTCTGTGAGTCTAATATCTCATGACGACTTAAACTGAGCTCAGATTTAAGGGCACTAAGTTCAGAGAGGAGAAAGCTGTGACTTCCTCTTCCTCCATGGTGATTACAGAACAGCAGCTCTTTTTGTGTGTGTGTGTGTGTGTGTGTGTGTGTGTGTACGTGTGTTTGTGTGTGTGTGATATCAGTGGATAGAACTGAAGGGAGGTGTCACATAGTTAGTCATCTGATACACACACGCATGTGTGCCTGTACACACACATTCACCCAAGAAACATTTGCAGCATAGCGCACATTCAGCGATCTGTATGTGTGTCTTGTTGATGGTAGCTGCAGGAGCTTTTCCTGGTTTGCCAGTTATTTAATCAAATGTTAGCATTTCTGCGTGTTAATATCAGGGTGTGGACTGTACATTCCCTCTTCTCTTTGCTTATCATTGCTTGTCTCAACAAACCCCCCTAATGAAGACTGGTAGCATATGTTCAATACATTTTAGGAGTTGATGTTTAGCCATTGCAATTCAGCTGATGTAGTCTTTTAGTGTATTTTCATTTTCAGTAGATGTTATAGGCTAATTATCAAAGGTTATTTTTGGGCGTCCTGGTGGCTCAGCAGTCTAAGGCACGTACCATATAACCTCAACGTCCTGAGTTTGAACCCGGACTGAGACCTTGGTCACGTCATCCCCCTCTCTCTTTCCTCTTTCTTGTCTTTCTGAACTGTAGTTTCTAAAAAAAAAAGCAGAAATACCATAAAAATAATCTTTCAAAAAAGCTTATACTTAAGGTTGAAACTATTAAGACTGAGTTAGTTTTGGTTTCATGCTGAACTGCACCGAACCCCACATGACAGCGTTCTGAACTCTACCTTGTCGTGGCCCAGCTCCAGGCTGGACACAGGCTAATCTTTGTCCCAGACTAAATGGGGCTTCATCTCCACTGAAAGAAAATCTTTATTGAAACACCAGAGTATATCTGCGGCCTAGCTCTAAATGCTATTTTCTCATTGAACCAAAGAGTCAAAATACGAGTGGCAAGTTTCTTTTGACAGAACAGACATAGATCATTAAAGGAAAAAAAAGAATAATGCCGGAATGAGAATCCTCACACCAACATTTCTACACATTGCTTGGTTCACGCAGCCGTTGATAATTTGGTGTTCTGGTCGAGCCACAATGAGCAGGAGTCATCTGAGGCGGGTAACGATAATGATCTGAGCCTCATGGCCTACGAGAGAGACGGAGAAAGAGACAGAGAAGAACTAGCATGAAATAATGATCTATATATGATATATATATATATATATATATATATATATCTTCCAGCCTCTTCAGAGCTGGCTGTGGACACTGGGAGTTCTTTGTGTGCACGCGAGCAGAGATGCGAGTACATACGCTTCTGTGTAGATTTTATTATGTGTGGGCGAGTGTGCATGCTTGTGTGGGTATGTTCAAGCTTTGGCGCCGTGTGTGTGTGTAGGGGGAGAACTACATAACAGTTGGTTGAAAAATCATTAGACCGAAAAGCAATGCGAGAGAGAGGAGAGCTGGGCGAGTGCCTCCGAGTCGAGCTGAGATCTGGGTGTTGCCCATTTTAATCAGACAATACGTTGCCTTGTGCGCCTGTGGAATGTTGTGCTTGGTAATGAAATATTGCGACAAGCCCCTCTATTAGTCTACAGTAACATAAGGAATCAGGTGCTCTAATTCTCCTTGCAATAGACACTATTTTTTGGCTTTTTTTTTTTTTTTGTTTAACTCCATTTCATTTTTATTTTCCTTTCATTTCATGAAAGTGTTTGTTTTTCCCACACTGCATTTTAGTGTAAGTTTCAGTTCACAGTTATAGCCCTGGTGAAAAGTCCTGAGGACAGTACGAAGCACAGGTCTTGAGGTGAAAAGTCATCGCTGAATTTGGTGTTCCTGTTTAGTTTTTATTCATATCAGTGAGTCATGACTTGGTGATGGTTTACAGTACATCCTTACTTGCAGTGATACTATAATAAAAATAGGCAGGAATATTATTTACCATGCATGTTTTTAGAGTGTGGCTGAGGCAGTACCTCTCAGTTTAGGGCACACTGTAATTAACAGGTTATAAAGGGCAACAACTATGAAACAGGCTCATTGTTAGCGCTGAACTGCTGTTCCTTAATTAAACTGTTGCATCTCAAAGGTTAGGCTACATGCATGAACAGCAAGGCAGTGACTTTTACACACCTAATAATAGCCGCCACCACACACTTCACATACATGAGAAATTTCTGGCATCCTCAAATTCCAACAGATTTAAATTCTAAAGAAGCAGTTTAAATGGATGGAAGAATGGAAAACAGCATAGCCACTTTCTGCTTTCCACTGTTGCTTTACTGAATATCGCTGCGCTGTGATGGCTCAGTGTTGTTGCAGGTGCATCAAACAAACTTCAGATGAAGTAAAGATTATTACATACGAAGTTATTGCAAAGAGAAGCATTTTTGATATTTGACTTAAAATCGTTTGCATGAGAGAGGATCTGAATTTGAGCTGTTTTCTATAGTGGTTATGGCGACTTGTCTAATCACTTCTATTTTGCTGGTCAGATGGCATGTGTAATGATTTTTTTTTTTTATTGTATCATTTTTGTAAGGGAGGGGTTATAGATTATGGTAGTTTTGGTTGGTTCTGCATATACTGACTGATACGTCTGTGCATCGCTCGGCCTGTGAACTCTGGGTGCTTTGGGACGTTCGTTGTTGGGGGTTGGGACTGTAGTCGGTGGCTGATGGGTAATGAGATAGGTTGATTTGCGTATTAGGAAGAATGAGGAAGTCAAAGTGACTCCCCTGTAGTCAATTTTTTCATCTAACGAGGAAGTTTTACCTTAATGGACAATGTGTTTGCTCTCTATCGAGCATTGAGCTGAAACAGCCGCTCCTCTATCCCTTTTCTTTTTTCTGTGTTCTTTTTGTTTTGTGTTGAGGAACTTAGACCTTTAAGTTTGTCACTATACGTTTGTGTCAAATTGATTAATTTGGGTAGAGTTTTGTCCAGCTAATTTTTGGCAGTTATACAGTCATTACAATAATATAGCAAATAAAGAAAATCATGTGTTGTGTGTATTTTCCGGCTCATGTTAATATTTTTGTTTGTCTAGTGGTCCATTCGGTTCTCAGGTGTACCCACCCACCCACACACACATACACCCACACACCTTTGTACTAAATGTATTTTAGTGTTATCTGTATTTGTTTAGGGTGTCAATACAAAAACAAACAAACAGATCACTTCATATGAAACCAATGAAAAGGAATGTAAAGAATATTAATTCAAATGAAAGTGATGAATACTTTGTTTCTCATCGCCCCAATCAGTGACAGTAACCTGCCAGCCAGAGAGATCAGAGAGCCTGGTTACTGCTATTTCTCCCTCTAGCAGGCTGTTTTGGGCAAACTGCTTTGTGACTTTGCCTCAGCCGATGTCGCGTCCCAGCTGATTGCCTGCTGTTTGCGTGGCCCATACAAGTTCCATTAGTGTGGAGCATCCAACATGCAACTGAGTTAAGAATCATTATCTCACTACATCTCACAGTTGCGGTGTAAGGTACATGCTTATGTAGGCTATAAACAGCACTGCGGTTTTCAACGTCTCTGCTGTCAGATTATACCTGAATGAGTCAGTGTAACACATCCTGTCAGCAGGAGTTGATGCTCAACCTGGGCAGTGTGAACCCAGCTGTCATTCACTTTCATATCCTGATATGAACAACGGCTTTCAAGAGACCAATGTTCTGCTGATCCTAGGATGGAGGAATTGTGTAATTGGGCCTACAGATTAGTAATGTGGGTTCAAATAATCTTCTATGAACTAATGGGCCATTTGCCTCTTTGCAAATCTCATGATCTCATAGCGGTGGCGCAAGAAATTTCCTCTGTGTGGGGGAAACATTGGAAAGGAGAAAATGTAGGGAAGGAAAGACAGTGGACTTGATCCCCCAAAAAAGATGTTGCCATGATGTGTTGAAGGAAAGGAATGGAAGAGTGCAGTATGGGAAGAGGAGAAGGATGGCGAATAAAACAACAACAGATGTGATGGAATGAAAGAATGTAATTGCGCATGCTCATTCCCTGTGTTGGGCTGTTCTGTGTGTTTTCCATTCAGGGTGTCCGTCTGGTGGAGCTGGGAGAACTCTACTTTGACGTGAGCTTGCTGCTGTGGTGCTGCAGCCTGGTGTGGCTGACCCAGCAGGGCCTGTGCTCGGCCTATGTGCCCATGCTGATGGTGGCCTTCCCCCTAGCCACTAAACTGCTGCTGGCCAAGGAGTTCAAGCACAGAGGTACACACTCAACCTGTATATGCTTATTTATCAGCTGCAACTAAGACTGCACTGAGTAAAAATGCTGAAAATGCTATGTGTGCATGCATGTATGTATGCATGTCAAATGTAAATGCTATGCCCTAGGACAAATTTTCCCTAGGACAAATTTGCTCTTCTTAGTATTAATTAGTACAAAAACAACAAACAATAGAGAAGGTTGTCTTGTTCCCAAACCTGTTTCTCAAAAGCTTCTTACCAATAAGAGCAGCTGTAAGTCAGTATGGTGAGATGATCTTATTGATGGCTCTTTTGTTTAGGAAACTGGCTTTGCTCAGTATGCTAGTAGAAGTTAGGTAGCTCGCTAGCTAATTGCTGGTGGTAGACTAAAGTTAACTCCCAGCTAATAGCTAATGCCAGATCTTACTGTCCACAAACACTGTTTGATGGGCTGGAGAGGGATTGTGATGACTGGGACAGTCAGAAAGTCCCCACCAAAGGGTCTCAGGCTGCATCCTGACTCATAGGAAACAATGTAGCTAGGGCCTGGACCTAGCCACGTGTTAAACATACAATTTTTTTTTTTATTATTTAGAAATCTGACTGATAACCTATGTAGAGATGTGAAAATTGATTATATATGGTGCCTTCTTTTGGCATCGGTTAATATTCTAGCTGCTGAGTATAAAGGATTAAGTTTAAGTATAAAACTACTTCTGGCTAAAGAGTAACAAATGTGCTGGTGCATTTAAGCTGTTTGCAAGCTCCATTTGCACTCAATGCACTGTTTAACCTTCAAAGGAACCAATATCTTTTTGCCCAGTGTTTGCTTGCTTGGGTGAAAAGTGCTTTGGAGAGATTAGAGCTATCGGGAGCAACAGAATCTGAATGACCCCCAAATTAAATTAATCTTCATCCCAGCAACCATGGCACATAACTATAACTGTTACTGTTATTAATAGTAGTAGAAGTTGTTGTATACTTGATTATGAAATTCTTCCCCTGCTAGAAACACTACTGCAGGCTATTAAGTAAAACCAATGGTGGTCGTTTTTTGGGGAATTTCCCCAGTGAATGAACCTTCTGAACACGAGCACAGTCTTTCTCACCTCCACCCTCTCCAGGAGCGTCGGTGAAGTACAGTGTGCTCTACCTGTTGGGCCTGGCATTGCCCTATGTCCACTTCATGTTCCTCATCTGGGTGGTGTTTGAGATTTTCACGCCTATCCTGGGCCGCAGCGGCACCGAAATACCTCCTGAAGTGGTGCTGGCGTCCCTGGTCACCCTGGCAACCATCTTCCTCTCCTCCTTCTTTGTGAGTATTCGTGCATTTACAACTACAACAATGGAAAATAAATAAGGATTTCCACTTCTGAGCTCTCACCAGAGGTTTCTGTCATTAACAAGTGAAATGTGTGTATTGTGTATAAGTTAGGTGAGTGGAGGCAATTACCAAGTATGTCCTGAACAAGTCAAGGCAATTTGTACAGCCCTTAATAAATGTTACAGTGTACAAGGACTTCACAACATCCACATTATGAAAACAATATATGAAAACAGCCCCCAACCGTAGACCCTCAACTGAGGACAAGGAAAAACTCCCAAGAAACCTTATGTAGGGCTACTCAGAGAGGGATCCTGGAACAGAGTAGATGAACTCATTCACTCACTCACACAAACAGACATGGCCAACATGACTGAACAGGTGCACAGAGACTGGGAAAACAGGACAGGCAAACTAAATTCCCATCGGCAGGAACCTGAGCTGGTGCTAGCTAACTGGTCTAACCTTAGTCTAAGAAGAGACTGAGTCACTCCCAGTAATTGTGCGAAGCTAGGGATGACCAAAGTTTTAGAGCTTGCCCCTCTAATCGCAAGTGGGAGACTGTTCCAAAGAAAGGGAGCAGGTTAAGAAAAAGCTCTGCTACCGGCAGTTTTCTTTTTGACCGATGGGATAAATAGGTAGCCAGCGTCTTGCTCTTAGTGGGCGCATGGCGGTTTATATGGTGCAATCAGATCTGCTAAAATGGACGGTGCTATCTCATGTAATATTTTACATGTTAGAAGAAGCACCTTGAAATCACATCTGGCATGAATTGTGAGCCAGTGTATGCTAGGACAGGACAGGTGTTGTGTGGTCAAATTTTGTGGTCAAGATTCTGGCAGCATCATCTTGTACGAGCTGAAGATTTTAAATGTAGCCTTTGGTAGACTGGAGAACGGGATGTTGTAGTAATCAAGTCTTTGCAATACAAAATGCATGTACTAAGGTTTCTGTGTTGCTGTTATTAGAATGGGTCGAAGTTTAGCAATTTTGTGAAGATGGTAAAACGCCATTTTAGTAGCATCCTTGATGTTCGATGCAGAATGAGAGAGTAGCATCGAATGTAACGCCAAGATTTTTCATAGCAGCACTCTGGGAAATCACACAATTATAAACATTTAGAGCAGTGTTCTCAAACTGATACCCAAACTGATGTCTAGCTGGTTCAGTAATCAACATCTCTGTCATCCAACGTTTGACAGGTTTAGGAAATAGAAGTGGTCTTTTGGTTTGGCGGGTTTATAGAGTTGAGTGTCGTCAGCATAACAATAAAATGCCAAAATTTATGGATAATTTCACCGAGCGGCAGCGTGTAGATGGAGGAACACCAATGTCCACATTACAATAACTCTTAGGTCTTATTGTTGTGGAAGATGCGTTGCTTTCTTTCTAGTAGATGGCACCTAGACCATGAGAGCACCAATCCTCAAATACTAATATAGAGTAATTTAAGAGTACATTATGGTCGACCGTATTGAAAGCTGCACTCAGTTTGAGTAATAATAGCATTGTGATTGAATCAGAATCAATGAAATGCTCTCTCTTAAGTCACAGAGCTGCACAAGCTAATCTGTTTCAGAGGAGTTACTTACTGGAAAAACTCATTATCAGTCATTTAGACAGCAATGGACAAAATCAGATCTCTTTCTCATATCGGTGATCATTTCCAATCAAATGGCTGTGTGCTTTTTTCCAATGACATGTTTCTCTCTTTCTTTCTCTGTCAGCTCCATTTCATCTACTTGGTAAGGAGTACTAAGTGGATCCTGGCTGGCTTGGGCTCCGTCTTCACCATCATGTTCCTGTTGGTGTCCTGTGGCCTCGTGTTCCCTTACTCAGGCAGTGCAGACAGCCCACGGCCAAAGCGAGTCTTCCTGCAGGTCCCGAGTTGCATCATGCACACACACACACACACATACACACATGCATTCATTCTAGATATTTAGTCATGCACTGAAGCATAGTTATATAAATCCCCACATGGTATTGCCTTTTAATGTGTTCTCCTACGCATTGGGGCATAAAGGCAGCCTGATTCGCTGCCTTTATTAGAGAACTTATGTATTCCATTTCTGAAACTGACTGCACACACACACACACACACACACACACACACACACAACCACAACAGATGCTGCCAATAGAAGTTTAAACCAAACTGTAACCCTAATAAGCTCTTACCCTCGAGAGTGTGTGATTACAAGTGCAAATTTTCACATTTTACTGTACTTGTGAGAAACTTTGGAACTCAACGCTGTGGTTATGTCAGTCCTCACACACAGACATGCACTAACGATGAATCGCTTAGTTGTCAACTATTAAATTAATCGCCAACTATTTTGATAATCGATTAATCGGTTTGAGTAATTTTTTAAGAAAAATAAGTCAAAATTCTCTGATTCCAGCTTCTTAAATGTGAATATTTTCTGGTTTCTTTACTCCTCTATGACAGTAAACTGAATATTTTTGGGTTGTGGACAAAACAAGACATTTGAGGACGTCATCTTGGGCTTTGGGAAACACTGATCAACATTTTTCACCATTTTCTGACATTTTATAGACCAAACAACTAATCGATTAATTGAGAAAATAATCAACAGATTAATCGACAATGAAAATAATCGTTAGTTGCAGCCCTACTTTCATCTCCTGAACTGTCACACTGTTAGCTCCGTCTCCCTAAGTCGTTGCCTCGTCCGCCCCCCTGCAGCACACGACGCGGACCTTCCACAACCTCCAGGGCCAGGTGGAGAGCCGGGACTCGGGCCTGTGGATCAACAGCTTCGACTACACCGGCATGCAGTACGTCACGCCCCACATCCCCGAGATCAACGACGACGTTCGCACCCGCTGCCGTGAGGACCGACCCTTCTGCGGTTTCCCCTGGTTCCTGCCAGTCAAGTTCCTCAGCAAGTCAGTAGCACAGCCTTCTAGTACACTTCGCAGCTTTGTTTTTATGCTCTTTATCACTCCAGAGTCTAGACTAATAAAGAGGGCATAATTTAACAAATGTATTATTTTGTATATGTTTTGTATACAGGGTGTGTCCTTTCATAACTTGCACTGTCCAGTACATTCATGAGTGTTTTGGTGTGTGTATTCGTAGGAAGAACTGGTACCTCCCGGCTCCAGAAGTGTCTCCCAGCTCTCCTGTGGAGTTCAGCCTGCTGTCCAGAGAGGAGACTAGCTGGGGAACGGTCAAGATGACCTTCCATGTCAAAGGTCAGGAGAGCTTCTGTATATGTTGCCCAATCAGCAGGGATCTAAATTAAAATTGTCTTGCTAGGACTTGCAGGTACTACACAGTGAAGCAGAGTATTTTATATCAAGCCATTTACAACTGTAGTGCATTTTGAAAATGTATAGAATTGAATACATTTAAGATTTGGGTTCCCAGTGCTGAGCGGTTCAGTAACCATACATTACAGCCATGCTTGCAAATTTAAACTCTGCCAATACTGTAATGCACACATTTTCCCATTTCTCTTATGTATGGATCAGTTAACTTGGTTGGTTGGTTGTGTGTGTATGTGTGCATGTTTGCGTGTGTGTACTATGTGTTGATGTCCTGTCCTGTCCCTTGCAGGCCCCAGCCACATGTCCCTGTATCTGATGCCTCACCGAGGGGCGAGCCTCTCCACCTGGTCCTTCGGGGACGGGACGCCCCAGTTTGACCTGAGTGGAGAATATTTTATCTTCTATTCCCATGGCCTTGACGCCCCCACATGGACCTTCTGGTTTGAAATACAGGTACCGCCTTCTACTTATCAACATTTCATATCCCTGTGCTGTTGTGTGTTGATGTGTTTTGTTATGTAAATTATTTAAACAAATTCTTATTTTGGAGCAGGTGTATTTGCCTACTGTGAAAAGATAAATGTTTCCCAATATGACCCTTCAGCCTTCACCCTTGGTTTTGTAGAGAACGTATAATGGAAATATTTTCCGATGGTAAATTTGACAAACTAAGTCTATCAATTAAAAATACTGGGAAATATTCTCCAATAATAGTGTAGATTTAATATAACTGTCTAACCTTACTTTTTTTTTTTTTTTATTGTAGCATATTCTTGAGGCCCATTCACATCTAGAAGGATAACTAAAGATAACTATAACTACAAAACAATTTAAATCGTTCCAAGTAAATCGAATGTCTGTGTTCCCACTGCAACGATAACTACAGAAACATCCAAAAAGATAACTGTAACTTTTTTTTTTTTTTTGGGATGCGGAGACAACACTAAAACATTTTCAACCCATCAGAATAAAGTTCTAAGAAAGAAGGGGGTGGAGAATTCGGTAGTTCACTGCAGTGTTGGCTTCATTTGATGAGGAACCTATCACAGAAGTCCAGAGGAACCTCGGCACTGTTTGACAAAGGCCATCCCCTCTGCAGAAATATTTAAACTAAAAACAGCATTTGAGTCTCACAGCTCGTCTCTCCTTAGCAGCAATTCACAAACCCCAATCCTGCCACTATGTCATTTAGTGACTTTAGAGAGCGAGTAAAGTAAAAGCAAGTCAGTAAAGTAATTATCCTCTATTTTGGTCTGAAAACTCGTGGGCCAAAATGAAACGACATCGTAGTTTGAATGCTTGAGCAACAATGTGTCTTTATAGTTTATAGTTATCTTTATGGATATCGTTCTAGATGTGAATGGGCCTTACAAGACTGCTGTCCTGGCTTAGAATTATGTGTAAATCTCTCACAGACTATCAGACTATCAAACGTCTAACAGGAGTTTGGACTTTAAGTTTTTTTTCAGTCATTCTTTTCATTCCTGGGATTTCTGGACATCATGTGAAACGGCACCTTGGGGCCTCAGCCAGTGATGTCTACAGATTAGTTACTGCCAGAGCTTGGCTCTGATCTTCAGGCCAAGTTTATACCCGTCTTTATGAGTTGGACTGTGTTTGAACACACATTCCCTCTGGTGTTGCACATGTGTGTTCACGTACTGAGTTGTGTTTACTGACACATGTTGATGGTGTTTCTTTCCTTCTCTCTCTCTCTGTTTCAGCCTCCCAGGGACCCAGACCCTTCAGGTCCGGAGGGGATGATCTCGGTAGCCATCTCCTCTCACTATTTCTTTGGGCCAGACCAGAGGACTGCTCAGCTGGAGGATATCCTCCGCAGGTTTCCCCCGTGGGCTTTTCCCTCTTCCTGGGTCAGCACCTACGACATGTACCGATACTGAGGAAGCCACAAACCACAGAGGCTGATACTGAGGAGAGCTACCGGCTGCAGCGGCCCAAAACAGAGAGAAGAGATTTCAAGGAACAATACTGAGGATCAGCAGATGGGCCCTGCCGCCTTTTCACTCTGACACAAACGCGCACACACACACACACACACACACACACACACACACACATACAGAATGGGACATGCACACACTCCCTTTCAGCCTGCCTGAGAGACCCCCATCACTGTGTCAGTAGGCTTAGTAGCTAACCAAGCAGGAAGACACGCTGAGACATGCCAGAAGTAAGCTTACCTACCGTACGTAGAACTTACAGACGGACTAACTCACTGACCAATGCACTGGCACCACAAGCCCTACGGTCACTCCTGGGTTGGTGAAACAAGGGGGTGAAGGGTCTGTTTTTTTTTTTTTACTGTCCCTCAGTCTGTCTGCTCTTGCTTTACTCACTCGATTTCACTCCCTTCCCCATTGTCTCTCTCTCTCTCTCTCTCTCTCTCTCTCTCTCTCTCTCTCTCTCTCGCTAACTCCCTCCCCCTTTCTTACCTTCTCTTACTCTCATGCTAACACTCTTGCTGACTCTTTTTGTATGAATGACATTTGCATGTCTACCTCCCTTGCGCTCTCTTTATCGGCCACCACTCGGACAGGAGGCGTTCTCAGAATAGCTGTGTCACTAGCTTCTACTGCAAAAGAGATGACACCACTACCACTGTCTGCACTGTAGATGTAGTGGTGAACTGATGGATCTATTTGGGCTTGTGGAGGGTTTAAGCTCCAGTGAAGCTACTAAATCTCACAGGGAAAAAAGAGCTGCTTTCACTTCACCCGTCTCCCAAGCTTAGTGGGAAACTTTGACACTTTGAATTTTAGTCATTTTTCTTCAACACGCACTTGTTATATTATGGGCAGATAGGTTTTTGTATTGGCTAATCAGTTAACCGTGAAATGGCTCATTATCATTCCTCACTAAAACCCTTGGGTGTAACCATGGATTTCAGCGTGGAATGCTAACAATCTGCTTTTAGGGTAACTGTCAGGGAACCTGCCGTGCAGATGCGGAAACTCTTTTGCTGTAATGTGACAAGTGCCTGTTGAATCAAAATCAAAATGTCAAGACATCCTTTAAAGGAACAGTCCTACTCAAAATATTATGATTTCGCGTGGATGGGAATACTTTTCTAAGGTCTTAAATCTTCCGACAAATGCAAATGCCTGGCATCTTCAGGTAAACGTGTAGAAACCTGGAAGTAACATAAATGATTTTGGGTTGGAGTGGTCTTTTTAAAGCTTGAGGAGGCCAGGAGTCGCCGGGGGGGGGTGTAACGTGGACTCGAGGTGGTGAAAAGGTCCTGTGACTTATCCCTCGCCTGGTCCATTCTTAAGACAGAGAAGGTGATTGGGTGGGAATGTGTCAACTAGCAATGCAACTCTTGCGCTCACATAAACTGTGTCAATTTCACTCAACTCGTTCTGTTTCATGTGGAAATTATTTAGATTTGCTGTCACTGTAATAACGGTTTTACTTCGTTTTAAACTTGAGTTCTTACCTGTGCTACGAGTCGTCTCCAGCTGCACTAATGAATATCTTTTTTGTAATTGGCCAAGACAGGTTAATTGGACCTTGTTTTTATTCTAATAGTTACACACTGAAAATTAAAAATCCCCCCAAAAACTGGATATTGTTAGCAAATGGCAAACCAAGTGTAGATAGATATTTATATCTAACTTTTGGAATGAAATCTTTCATATGTTGTCATAAATAAATGTTAAAATCGTCACATATATATGCAAACCCTTATATTATTCACCCTATAAAAGGCTGGATTTTGGCTTTTATTTTCTAAGTGTAGAGGAAATACACATATGTATTTTAGCCATGTCGAATTCAGCATATTTTTCACATTTGGCTGTCGGCTGTAGACAGACTGTGAAATAGTTAAGAATGATTAAAAAAGTAATGCGAGAATTAAGATCAGAAAGTATCAGGTGAGTCAGCCGTTCCCTGCAGGTGTCTGGATGGCCGGTGTGTGCCTGTATTCGCCTCTCAGCTGAGAACCTTCTAGCAAATTCTTCAGCCCAGGGACGAGTGCCAGTACGGTCAAATTAGTAAGAACTCTTGTTCTTAATTTTTAAATCCTGTGTTGGAGCACAGTCTGTCCATTTCAATTTTCTTTTCTCACTTATGTTCTAATGTATCCAAGAATGCAAAACTATTTATCGGTGCAGCCGGAGACAGCTCATAGCACACTCGTTTCTTCCTCATCATCATTTCTTGTAGTGCGTGTTACTGTGGAAGCCAGGCTCAGTTCTAATATAATGTATTTTCTGGCATTTCACACTCATGGTGCACCGCGCTTCTCTATCTAGGGCCATCGGTATCACAGCCACAAGCCAGTTAGAAATGACCTGTTTTATATCTATCTGTTGTACACGGGCTAACCCATCGACCACCGTGTCACTCTTACTGTCACCACTCCCACCGCCACTGTCCAAAGCTAGTGTCGGACACAGTGCTAACAACGGTTACTGGGGTTGTAAAGATAGGTTTGAATGTTACTGTTGGGAAGGTTTAGCCATACACTAACTGTGGTTGATGGATACTAGGTGACTTAAATGTAGATCGTGACATATATCTAGAGAGAAATGGTTCATCCAAGTTAGTAATTTCCAGAAATAACTTGATCCAGAGTTTTTCAAATTAGGCCTGTGTCTGCATGAATGGCACCTGACTGGCATTTTGATGACGTTGTTAATCCAAAGTTAGCTGCTGGATGTTCATGTAGTTTGTGGGAAGAGCTTTTGATTGGTTTCTACTATTTAGCCAAGGGTCTTTTGATGGGTTATGAAGCAGCATCGTCATGTTTGTCTGCAGGCCAGCTCCCTTTTCTACTAACACAGTAGATTTGTTTTGAGGTAGTTACAGTAAAATACATTTATCTCAACAGTTGTGCTAGCTGTTTGCAGCCCCGTCCTGTTTGGCTGATAACTGGCATAACTGTGCCACGAAAGAACCAGGAAGCCGTTCCCCCGTCTCTTTGCCTTCAGTCCCGGATGTGGGAGACGCACACAAATGAAATCTATGTTTAGAAACAAAAGGTTTGTGTCACACTGTGTGTCGCTCATCCCGGCATGTTGACTACTGCTGCAGGATCACACGGTCAGAGAGGGAGTGAGGCGGGTAAAACTTGAGCGGTTGATGGTTTTGTGGTATCTAGTTCTGAGACGAAGTCAGATCAGCTGAGCAGGAGTTGTCGTCCTGTATCGGTTTATTCAGTAGGAATCTCTTCCAGGATCCTAGTGATGTGTCCTTGTGATTTCATTTTGTCAGTTTGGCTTCAGCCACACAAACGGAGGAGCGCTGACCTGAAGGAGGCCTTACAGTCCTGCTTCCTAAGATGCATAAATGTTTACTGTTCCGGACACAAAACGTCTCAGTGGTCTTAATGCTATCAAGTGCCGCACTGTACAGCATTTTTATGTAAATTGTTGTCTTTTGGAAGATTTAGACTTCAAATTTGCCACAGCCTTCAACAGCTCTTGCTATTTGAAAGCGGATCATTCCACTGTACTCTTTCCTATATGCATGATGTGTAACACCTGAGGAGCAAAAACACAGAAAACTACCGCTGTGCTTGAAGCAACTGCTGATTTTTAAAGCGACCCGTTCGGAGTGACGAAGCCTTACAAGCCAGGCGATCGAGTCAGCTGACCGCAGTGTGAGACACGCCCGGCCTCCATGTGTCCCTTCCAAAATCAAAATATAAAACCAATGAATGTGCTTTATGCCTATACCAGCTACTGTTAAAATCACTAAAAATCACTCCAATTATAAGATTTAAAAAAAAAAAAAAAAAATTTAAACTGTATTGCCTTTTTAATCAGATGCTCTTGCCTGATTTGTGGCTTGTGTAGAGGTTTTGCTAACTTCTCATTTAGTGATTTTTCTTCCTCTTTTTAACATATTGAATCATATCTTATTCCCTTCTGCTTCCTCTGTAACAGACGTTACGGTTGCAATGACACAGCTAAACACTAAAGGAACCACAAGGAAAAGGACTGAAGGGGTTTTTCCTCTTCCCTTGTTTCATGCCAGGTGTGTGTCGCACTGTGATCGACTAGCTGAGAGGTGTGAGCCGGCTTTTCGCTGCATTTTTGTTGTTGTTGTCCATCAGTAGCTCATGGATATTTAATTAACTGGGGTTGTGAACGGAGGATGAACTGATGTGGTTTCCCCCCCCAACTGGCTCACAAAGGAGCCGACGTTATTGAACTTCACTGTTAACGGGTCCGGTCAGCACAACTGTCCTCGGAAACCTGAAAGGCCCCAATCTTTACAAAAGTTTCTGCACAGGGAGAAATCAGTCTTTCCATTTTAGAGAGTAAAAAGTGATCAGGGCTTCTGAAAAAGCATTACAGCACAAAAGGTAATCTGTATGGACGGACTTCACGTCTGACGAGAGGTTTATCTGGAGCCGAGTGTCTGAGCAGGACCTGCAGTGTGTGTGCGTGTGTGTGCGTGCGTGCGTGTGTGTGTGTGTGCTGTTCAGAGAGACAGAAGCTACCAAAGGGGGTCGCCACTGTAAATGACTAAGATGGATCTAAAACGGTTTTATTGAAAGAACTTAAACTGATGTTATGCAGAGTGTCTAGCGCGCAAAAGCTTTATTAACAAATATAAATCAGTTATTTTTCTAAAAATCAGTTCTAATAGTGTTTTGATTTCCATGTTAATTTTGAGTGGAGGAAAGGCAACACAGCAGATGAGTTTGGTAAACCCCTCTCAGCACCATATCTGGTAAATTGAATTCATCTCAAGCTTGCCTTTTTTTTATTTATAACCACCACAATAGCAGTTGTTGTTTTTGTTTTGCAGTGAACACATTGTGTACTCGGCTGTCTTTGCTGTGCACCAACTGTTCAGATTTCACCGTTTTCCTCAATTCAGAGACCAGAGTTTCTTACGAGTCAGCGACATTCCAAGGTGCGACGGAAATTAGACACTTTGCTTGTTTTTTTTGTCAAGTGTTTATTTATTACGTTATTAAAATGGGATGGTAGTTGTCGAATCGGGGGAGGGGTCTGGCTGCTTTTAAAAGCAAAGAGAGGCGGAAAGAAAACTGCTGTAAAAGAAAGGAAGCTGCTGTGGGAGAGGGGGAGGAGGAGGAGGAGGAGGAGGAGGAGGGGGAGGAAGAGGGCGAAGCTTGCTGTTAACGCTGTGAAGTAGCTCATGTAATGCTGTTGGTGCACTCTCACTGTTTTAAAAGGCTTTTGTGTCGAGCGATTTTACCCTGCTGCTAGAGGACTCAGCTTAGAGAAACAAACTCTACTTTAAAGTTACTTTGGCGTATTGATATTAACTCGATTCAGACTGACAGATCGACCAAGCACTGCGCAGTATGTCGTTTGTGTTCAACTTGATGCAAACTCGCACTTGGAATTAGCTTTATCCATGGTTCTATCATCACATTTAACGTTTTGGTCATGAAATTAAAAAAAATAATTAAATAATCCACACCTACTTGCATATCAGCTTGACAAGTACACTGTTAAAGTGAATTATATTTTGGGATACAAATGTCTACAAAAATACAAAAATGTCTTAATGCCTGTTGTTGAACGAGTATCTCATTTTTTTTTCTTTATTCTTTGTTTTTTAATCCGTTTAGGATGTTGTTCTCTTGTTACCTGAACTGTGTCTTTGTCTAAAACATCTTCAACTTTCACCCATGCCTTTTTCTATAACTCTTATGTTTCAGTGTTTGTCCTGGAAGTTGAATTTAAGTTTTTATAAAACAAGACAGATCATTCTATTCTTCAAAAAGTATTTTTCTTTTCCGTTTGATTTTTTTGACACTTTAAAATAACTTAACTATAATTTAACAATTATAGACTATTTTTCCTTTGAACTGCTGAGTTCTGCTTTTTATTGCGTATTTATCTGTTAGTTGGAATGAAGTGATTGACATGACTGTTGGGATTATTGGAATTAATTTGGTAATCTGTTGCTCTAACAGGGTATCCATCTCCTATTGAATGGATGGGATGATTTTACATTATGCAAAAAGCTTGAATTAAATTAGCACTTGTACAGCAATAAAAGTGCTTACTACATTAATGTTGTTGGTTGTGTTATCCTCCATTATTCTTTATGCAAAAAAAATGCAAATTTTCACACAATTTCTGGTTTAATGAAGAATCAGCTGTACTCAATGAAGCAAAACCAGCCAGCACTGTTTTTAAAAATAATTTATTGGTCTTTATGTACAAGAAAAAAAAATGAAGTAGAAAACCAAACATGAGTAGAAAAGGTAATTGTACAAGAGAGTATCTTTACACTGCATTGAGGATGTCCGCCTTCCCTGACCCAGAAGTAATGTTTGTTCTGAGTGAGGAAACAGGCAATACTTTAAACTTTAAACTGTACACAGGAGGGAAGGAGCGCTCTCCGCCTCTGAGACCAGAGGCCCTCTGAGTGAAAGTACCGCTCCTGAGGAGAAACACCCAGCAAGCTGCTCCTCGTCCACACAGACGGAAACCTAAAAACTCTGCAATATTCATTTCCGTAGGAAATTGTCTTGTATGATGTCAATATTTGTTTTGAGCATCAATTGTTGTGTTTGTGATGAGGGGGTCGGAGGGCGAGGTTATGTTCTACCTCTGCATAACGACTCGAGCGCTCGGTCTGAGCGACCAGTTAAAACAGAAGGCCTCTGAACGAAAGTCTTTGGTTCACCAAGTTACCGATTCAAGTGAAGTAAACCTTACAGCAGAGCAGCCTAGTGTAGTAGTAGGCTTGTTGACGTGGAGACGGGCAGGAAACCAACGCCTACTGGAACTAGGGTGCAACATGATCAATTAAGTCACGACCGTACATGAGCGACAGCAACGCTGTGCCGTGTAGTCATTTTGCCCTTTTCATAACTAATGAGTGTTCTAACAATACAGTCGATCTATAACATAGGATTCATATGAGAATCAAAATTTAAACTGAACCAATAGATACCACACCCAACACATGTACGCACCAACAAGAGAGCAAAAATTAAGCTAAAAATATAATTTGGTCTATCATGAAAAGTGACAGGAAATAGATGGGGGGGAAAAGGAAAAGTGAAAAATCGAGCAAGATAAAACAAAACAAAAAATAAAGCTGAGTAACATTTCAATACATTGCACAATATAATACTGACATATTTGTGATAAGCCTTTTTAGTGCTTTGTGGTAGAGAGCCAATATAGGACTTGATTAACTACAAGGGGAAAGTTTTTTTTTTTCCAACATAAAAACAAACTGAGCACACCTCAAGATATCAATTTAGCAATTATCACTCAGCTATAATACCAATAAATAATAGTAATAATGATGACTAATACAATAAAATCTCAATTCCATGTGAGCGTAGTCACCAAAACATACTAACATACTCAATACAATGTGGCATACACATTCAAGTTCCACACACAGACACACATCATGGAGAAATCCTTAGTCGTCATTGTCATCAGTCTCGAGCGATTCAATGTGTTGATATGCATGTTGCCGTACCCTCCGAGGGAAACGTAAGTCCTTATCATAAAACCAGGGACATTCTGGGTCACATTAAGTCTTCCGCACTCAACAGACAACAACAAAATCCACCTCATCCTCACTCTGAATAAAACGATACTGACTCACGCGTGCATCAAATGATATTCCTACTGCAAAGGGAGGAGTTATCTATTGAATAGGATGGCTTCAATAATACAAGATCAATGATTTCCCTCGCTGACTATGGAGAAAAACCCTTTGGATCTCCGGGACAGAGACCAACTGATAACCAGAAAACCCCCCAAGCATGTGTGTGTAAGAGTGTATGAGGTGGATAAAGCGTTTATAATATGATTTGGTTTTCCCGAAACCCCCTTTATTGCACTGAGACCATCTCGCCTCGACCGGCCAAGAATCCGGCCTTCGTCGGCACGGTTTCGGGTCTTGTGCTCACAACACGCCTCAGGAAGGCTAAATGCTCATCTCTCATCTGTTTCGCTTGCTGATTTAAAAGCAGACCACATGGAGAAGAGCAGCGGATGGCTGATACTGGCTCAGACTTCCCTCAGACACTTTGTGAAAAACCCCCGGACTTGTTGAACCCTTATCAGCTGCATGCAACACGCACAAACAGAGGTCCTGCTCAGTGGTCAGAAACTGGTCTATACTCGCTATAGTGGATTTTTCTTAGAAATCTTACGGTTATCGTTTCTCAAAATATTACATATAATTCATACCATGATCGGTTTTTAAGGGGGGACTCAAAGGGAACAAGGTATAATTGGTAGAAAAATAATAATAATGCTATCTGGTACATCATTACATTATCGGAAAAAGGTATCACAAAATATTTTAAAATCATATGAGGTATGAAAGTATGAAACACCTCTTGTGCACACAAACACAACCGCACACACAGGCTCAGACACACACTTCAGTGCATCTCGTAAATGGTTGATGACTAGAGCTTTGTTCTGCAATATGCTGAGCAGTTTAGCATGATGCCACGACCAGATACACCAAAAAGGTCTCGTTACTGAACTGATCCTTGCGCTGTTTGCACCAACCGGAGGATACAATAGAGCTTTTTGTCTGGACAGTGGAAAAAAAAAAGAAAAGAAAAATCTCAAGGTCTCCAGTTGCACTTGAATGAGCGCCAAGGAAAAGTTTCATACAAAACATCTGTCTTGGAATAAAAAGCTGGGTGCTTTCCTGCGCGAGTCCGCAGGTTCCAAACTCGCAAACTACAATCCGCCACGACCAAGAGTGGAAACGCTCATGGTGCAGACACAGGTAGGCTTCTCTCTAACGGCACATTTCGGTAAAACGACACCTGCTAGAAGAAGGAACTGTCGCACTGGTCCGTTTCCCCGGTTGTTTGTCCCAGTCGGGCGTCTGCCGCTCTGCTGTTGGTGGTTCAGAGTCCACAGTGGCTCCAGTCTACACAGGCCGCTAAAGGGGGAATCTGAAGAGCGGATAACACTGATTGAAGTAAGAACCCGCAGGAGAGGTACTTTCTGTGTACACACACACATACACTCACACACCCAAACACACACACACAAATACAGTCTATTTCCAGTCAGCCACTGCTGCTGCTGCGTCCTCCTCCCTTTCTCCTTTCCCTTGGGAATCCAAAGTTCACAGGTCAGATTGAGGGGCTCGAGGTTCAGGACAGGGTGCAGTCATAGGCCCCCTCCTCCTCCCCCTGCTCCTCTGTCTGCTCGGGAGGGCAGTCCTCAGAGGGGGGTCTGGAAAATCCTCCGGGCGGCTCTAGGGAGGGCAGGGCCAGGCCCAGTGGAGCTGTGACTCCTCTGCTGTCCTCCGCCCGGGGCGAGGTGGGACCCCCCAGCCCCTCGGGGCCGCCCAGCTTGGAGCTCTGGCTGGTGGGCTGGAAGGCCTCGGGCTGCACCTGCTCAGCCGCCGACTCCATCAGCTGCTGCAGCTGTGGCCGGATCAGGTTCAGGAAGGGTTTGTATCCCAGGCTGCGGAAAGAGGAGACACAGAGGAGAGGAAAAGGTTAGCGTGATGCTACTGGATATCAGTTCTTCACCACAATATCATTGTCCCATACTGAAATTGCCTAAACCTTTAAAAAGACTGAGAATGAGATGTTCCAGCACTTAAAATAAAAGAGTAAAATAAAAAAATTAAGCATATTCTGACCATAAAAACACAACATGAACAACATCTAGCTTTAACGGTTTCCAACACCTGCACCAACCCTAGTTATAACGACAAAGGTTAATGGATAGGAATGAACCAGAGACAGAGGGGAGGAATAAATACACATCTGCAGAGTGTGTGTGCTGAACCCACCAATCAGTGGAGGCCCACGAGTCAACAGCCAATAAGCCGCTGCGGACGCTCTGCACAGTCTCCGGGGGAACCTCGGGGCTGTCCAGAAAGCCGATCACCTGCTTGATGACGCTGGCCTCCCGCAGGATCAAACCGATCACCACGCACCACTCCAGACAGCCGGCCTCCATGAAGACATGGAGGAGGTACCTGAACGACACGGGGGCGCACAGTGAGCCTTAGTTTATCAAACACCGACTTCGGTTTCACATCGAAGCACACAATCATCCCCAACACTTATGATCTCCACAATGGTAAACGGATGTGGTCATTGTGTGCTGGACTTTGGTGTCGGCGACTCACCTGAGCTGCACCTGGGACTTGTGCGGGCCCTTGTTGGCGAGCTCCATGGAGATGTGCTCCAGCTCAGCCTGGCTCAGGCTCAGAGTGGAGGAGTTCTCGTCCACCATGGTCCAGTCGCCGTCCACCACCGAGCTCGTCTCCGTCAGGTCCGTGGCCGAGCCAATACTGTACTCCTCCACTGAGAGGAGAGGAAAGGAAAAGAAAGGTGAGGAAGATGAAGAAGAAGATACGATGTGTTATGAGGGAGGATATTGGAGGAAAAAAGCGAGTTCAGTTGAGTTCATGACAGAGATCAAAAGGTAGATGAAAGGGGCTGATAAACCTTTTGAGGTTAGTGGGTATGACAGAGAGAAGTATTCAGGTGTCACTACCTTTGTTGGTGAGCGGTGAGAGGAAAGCGTCGTGTGTCTGCGGTGTGTGGAGGTTGGAGTGAGTGGAGGTGGCAGAGTCCATGTCTTTGGCCCTCGGCCCCAGGCCGTCCAGCCAGGTGTGGTTCCTGGGAGCCGCCTGAGGGGGCGCTGTGTCCATGTCGCTGTTCAACAGGCTGTCGGCCGATTGGGACTTCAACAGCCGTGTGCTCAGCACTTGGAAGGACAGCAAAAGAAATCGTGATGTAATGAGATAAAGCCCTAGATTATGTAAAATACAAACACACTGAAATTATCGTGTTTGTCTTTTGCGATATCCCTTGAGTCAGTAATCAGCCTAACTTCACGTCCAAAGTGCCATGTTTTGAGACATACATTTGAAACAAACAAAAAGTCAAGAGAAGCATTTAAAAAACTGCTGTGAAAACAGACTCCTCAACCTTCAGTGCGTCAGTTTCCCAGAGCGCTCCTCTCCTCCCTGGATCCTGCGTCACTCACCTGTGCGACAGCGTCCGTTCCTCAGCGGTGAGCTGAGGCTGCCAACAGGAATGACAGGGAAGGGCCAGAGGAAGTCCTTGTGGAGCCTCTTCAGCGCCATAACGAAGTCCTCAACGCGGGCCACGCGGTTTCGCTCGCGGCACAGCCAGCCGATGAGCTCGAAGCCCAGCTGGGCAGAGAAGCAGCCCAGGTCCCGAAGGCGCACCTGCTCCAGGAGGTGGCGGGCGTGACGCCACAGCATCATGTCAATGTACATGTTCTCCGCACACTCCACGTCCCGACTGGAATGGACAGAGAGAGGAAGAGCGAGGGGAGAGAGAAAGAAAATGTGCTGTTATTTAAATGTAGCAGAGGAAATGTGGCACAGCATGACCTGCTGGCTGGGAGAGGGAGAGGAGAAGAGAGAGATATTATTTATGTATGACAGAGGAGTCGCATCACAGCCAGACCTCATGCAGAGGGAAAGAGAGGTTGAGCAATATATCATAATTAACCTCACAATATATCATTGTGAAATGAATTGAGATAATGACCATCAGGCCTGGGTTCATTGGCACTTGTACAAGAGAAAGTGGGAGGAAGAGTCATCACATCAGTTTAGTTCCTCTCAGTACAAGAGTTTAGTCGGTCTACTTTAGGCTTGTTTGCGTAGGTTCAGCACAGACAGCTGGTAAAAAAAACTGATATCAAATAAATCAGAACAGCTTTATCTTCACTTGAATGAGGCACTAATCCTTACAATAGAGCCTGTGTTATCAACTCAGACAGCGCAGCAGCAAAGTCTTCAGCTAAGGACATATTCAAAGTGAAGTGTGCAGGTCCAACACAGATGTGGAATATATATACAGCTTGTATATGTAACATGGAATATACAGTATATACTGTACATGCGAATACCCAGGAGCAGAAACACTTCTGCTGATCTGTTTAACAATATACCCACAAACTTATGATTTGCACAGATTTTCATACTCCTAGTACCTCAGTGTGTGTGTGCATATGTGTGTGTCCATACCCTTTAGCGGAGGGTCCACTGGGCATGCTGAAGGTCTTCTGCAGGTTGAACTTGCCCGTAGCGATGGCATCTGCTGACTGAGACAAGCTGATGCTGCGGTTTCTGAAGAACTCAAAACCTCCGGTTGAGCTGGGTTCCTGAGAACAGAGACAGAGTTAAACTAGGTTTGTGTTTATGCAACAGTCTAGCTCACGTACAGCTGACAAGTCACAACAAATTGCCAATCACATCAATAACCTGTTTCTGTGCGTCATCTGTAACCGTTGGTGGTTTCTGCTGAAGTGTGTTATTAAACTTTAGAGCATGTGTGTGCTTTACTGTACGTAAATCAGACTGTTATGTAACTTTTCCTTGACTGATGTCTGCTGCCAAAGTCAAAGAAAAGTGGCAAGGAAAGGAAAGACCTGAAGATCTTCACCTGAGTGGTGGGTGTTGGGGGCGGGGTCTCCATCTCCCCAGAGCCAATGGCCTTGAGGAATCGGATCATGTGCCGGCAGAGGTCCCACTTGCCCTGCTCCAGCGCCGTGTTGAAGAGCAGAGTGGCGTGCTGGCGGCTCACTGCTGGCACCTCCATGTTCTAGACAGGGAGGGGGGGAAGAAAGAAGAGAAGGAGACTGTCTTAGCATTTTGTAATATAATAACGTTCCATACAGCTTTCGTTTCTATAGATCATTATATCAAAAGAATTCTACTATATATGAACTAGACTGGGTTCCAGAGTAAGGCTATTTTTATATTTAGGTCCCAGGCTGAAAATGTTTGATAATCCCTGCAAAGCTTGCTGTAAACCTCACTGAATAGGTGCATGTAGAGTGTGACTGTGTCTGTCTGATCACAGCAACCAATCAGTACCTGCAGTATGATCAGATACGAGGCCGCTGTGTCCAGATCCTGAGCCATGAGACACTCCTCGAACAGATCCTTGGGGTTCCCCACGGCTGCAAACAGGTAGTTCCACAGGGCGTACTCCGTCTTCCTGGCACAGTGAACGATGGTCTGGAGGAAGAGGGGGAACTCGGTGATGAACTTGGCCACGGTGGGCAGCAGCGGGTCGGGAATGGGCTCCCGCGATGTGGCCTCTTCCTCCAGCACCACGTGCACCATCAGCTCCATGACGTGGGGGAAGTAAGGGAGGGAGGCGCAGGACTGGGCCAGCAGCAACGCCTGGGGGAGAGGCAGAACAAAGAAGAGGAAAGGACTGACTCAGTGTGTGTACGTTTATTATATTTCCTCTTTCTGCTGACGAGATCCGATCCTCCACTCACCTGTTCACCCAGGTTGCGGACCAGCAGCTGCCTCAGGATGTGGTGGAGGTAGATCTGGGAGGTCCTCTCCACGGTGCAGTAGGGGAACAGCGCCTCCAGTGGCTCGGAGGCTCCCTGCAGCCCGTCGTACAGCACCGTCTCGTTGGTGGCCCCCAGCACCAGGGCGTCCTCAAACAGCACAGCGAGCGGGTAGATGTTGATGTGGAAGGGCAGCATGATGCGTCTGGACAGGAAGGAGTGGGGCTTGCGATGGTCCCGCGGGAACAGGGGCAGCCAGACCTTCATGCCCGCCTCACCGCAGGATAACCACAGAGCCTCCAGCAGGTGGCGCTTCTTCCTGTTGGAGCGACAGGTGGTCCACACGTTCTCCACACACTGGGCCAGCACTACCGGAGGACAAAACGGTAGCTGGGGGAGAGAGAAAGACAGGGAGACGGAAGCATTAATAAAGACCTAGAACACCATTCAGTTTTTGTTCCATCTTTTATATTTCTTACCAACTGCAAATGAAAGTTTCTTGCTACTTAACATCCTGCTTCTCTGTTTAAGATTTGAGCGAGACTACTTATGACTGAAGATACGATGTATCAAGATGTATTAAGACTGAAGTTGCTAGCAGTGCATGTATCATTACTCACAAAACATCACATCAAGTGCTGATCTCTGGTTATCACTTAGCTATCACTGGCTTTCACATCAGCCAGTGGTGAGCTATGGATGAGCCAGTTCATCAGTTCATAGTTGTAAAATGTCATCAGGCCAACATCAGCCTATTGATATAACTATTTAAACTGACAGTCACCAACTATTTAACTCTGAATGCACCACTGGTTCAGTTCAGTAGGCCAACATTAGCAGCTAGTGATGTTAACATTCCTTATTTTTTAAACTGAGGAAGTACTGCACAACACAATGAGATTACTAGAAGCCACATTAAATCCTACTTATGTGGACTAAATAGAACTTATGAAATAGGTTTATTTATGGATTCTAAAATGAAATACGTCCTACAAAGTACTGCTAAACCAATGTTCAAGCCAGAGACAGGTGAGACTATAAAAAAAACGTGACAGAAGTGAAAAAAAAAAAAAAGATTTCTAACACTTGTAACATCTATTTGCTGACATGTAATTCCTGAATCAAGGTGAGATTGGTGGGAAAATGAAAAGCCTGTCATTCCAAGCGAGGTGTTTGGACTCACCAGCTTCTTGTGGTTGGCTGGTGTCTCCTTCTCTCGTACCTGCGGTCCTGAACGATCCCTCTGCAGCATGATCAGCTGGCCAGCCAGGTTCAACATGATGCTCTCTGCCATGCAGGCCTGAGAGGGACACACATGGACACACAATCCCACAGATAGTTTAATATCAATAAAGGGACACAAATTTCAGTCCTTGTGTGTGTGTGTGTCAGATTGTGTCCCTGCGTTACCTGCTGCGGGGCTTTGAATGTGATGCCAGTCTCGGTGCGCACAGAAGTGAGCGTGACAGACACGACGAGGGCGGGGTGAGGGATGTAACGAGACATGGACACTTCCTGGAGCAACTCCACACTGGCTGACGGGTTTGGACTGGAAAATCAAGTACAAGCACACTTATATAAGTGAGAGTTTGAAACAAAAGCAGAAGAAAGAAAGAAAAAATTGAGACAAGGAGTTGGAGAATTACTTTCTTTTTTTTTTTTTAAGATTTATTTTTGGCATTTTATGCTTTATTTGAGAGATATAGGAAGGTATGGGAGAGAGAGCGAGGGGAGGACATGCAGCAAAGGACCACGGGCCGGATTCGAACCCGGGTCGCTGCAGGAAGGACTGAGCCTTATGGTACGCGCCCTACTCGGTGAGCCACCGGGGCGCCCCAGGAGAATTACTTTCAATCTGAAATCTTTCAAAAAGCTGTTAGCATGAGAGCTGACAATATTTGACCGCGAAGAAGGAGAATCTCATTTACTTTGAACCTCTTAAGCAATACGCATTTGTGTTCACACTGTTCTGAAACATTGAAAATGAAATTACCAGAGGTAGTAGAGTCCTGAAATATTTTACCCAGGTAGGTGCACTGCAACTTGAGTTAAAGTTGAGTTAGAGTACTTGACTGGAATATCACTCAAGTAAAAGATTATGTCGCTACAAATATTCAAGCAAAAATCATTAAGATTTCTACCATGTTCCAAAGCTTTGAGGCTGTCTGAACACTGTTCATTACAAACGCACACTAGTCACGACTAGACGTAAAGCTGAGGCCCAACTCTGTCATGTGATGGGTATTAGGTCTATTTTCCTCAAAGCCTCTTTTCCCAAGGGAAAAGCTGCTGAGTAATACTACTGAAGGCTACTGCTGCCAAGGATTTCCCTGGTGCTCCTGAGTGTGTGAATGGGAGAAATTGTGCAAAAAAACAGTTTAAACACACAGTCGGCTCTAAGCAGTTAGCATGAGTGTGTGGTCATGCGACTGTGGTCTGTGTGCATGCACACACATGTATTACTATACTGAACTCAGATTTTGGATCTTTGAGGTGAAGAATTTTGGCCAATCCTCACTTTGAAAATTGGCCATCACAGGTTTGGAGGCTAGGTTTAGGTTTAAAGTTAAAGGCCATCAGGCATAGTGTCAGCAGAAGCAGTGAAAAACAAATAGTTCACAAGTAACAACTAACAAGGTGGACAAAAAGACAGCGGCAACGATGTGGTTGAAAATCAATATCACAATAATCATAAAGACTTTTTTTTTTATATCGAAATATATCACAATATGGCTCACGCATGCAAAACCGCATAAGTAATCAAATTAATGTTCATCCCATTGAAATTAATGGTTAGGTGTGATGCCAAACAAAACAGAAATAATATTCCTTAAAATGTTTCATATCTCATTTTCTTAAATAAAATTTGCTATTTATCATCAATTTAGACAGCAGAAATCTGTGTCACGATATTCCAAAATCCCCAAAATATGATTCCACTGAAAGACGATAAACGATAATATTGACTTATCGCCCAGCCCTAGCTGCAGGTGTGTGTGTGTGTGTGTGTGTGTGTGTGTAGAAGGCAGCCCACCCGTCGTTCCTCTTCTCTATGCTATAGAGGCAGATGGAGCAGTCGGCTCTGAACAGGATGACCATGTCTCTGAAGACGTTGAGCAGCAGCGTGTCCGAGTGCAGCTTGGTGACCGAGGCAAAAGCATTGTCCAGGTTGGACGACCGCAGGTACAGCCGCATCTGGAGGGAGGGAGGGAGGGAGAGGGAGAGGGAGAGAGAAAGAGAGAGAGAGAGAGAGAGAGAAAGGGAGAGGGAGGGAAATGTTACATAGAAATCGCACATTTAACTAATGCCTGAAAGAGAGAAAGAGAAAGGGAACGATGTGTAGCAATGATGAGGCAAATAGTATAAGTGCGTGTGACGTGTCACAGTCTCACCTCCTCTTGCTGGTCTATGAAATTGTAACAGGCCACGACCACAAAGTCATTCCACCAAGCCAGACCTCCTGTCACCGTCATGTTCTGCTCCTGCAGAGACGCAAACACACACACATTCACATAACGGTTACCCACTGGTGCACAAAAACACAGGGCACTGCGTAGAAACCGGTCACTGTATCTCATCCAAAAATGTTGGAACAATTTTGAAAACCTAACAACTCTCCTAAAATATAACAGCCACTTTGACCGTGAATTCTAGAAATACAGACTACAGCCCTCTCCGGACGGCATTAGCATTACCGGGGGAGGTCAGTAATTTGATTTTGCCCGCGCACATTGGCAATTTTAGTCACTCATCTGGATAGTAAAATATTTTACTGGAGGACCGTGGTAAGGCAGGAACCCGCCTGTGTGAATGTGCCAAATGTGGAAAAACTCTCTTTAAGTGGCTCTGTATCATTGTAACACCAGACGCAGCAGCTCCTGCACTCTTTTCCACTATTTTCTCTATTTTTCTTGCCACCAAACTGTGCTTTAATGCACTATCTCTTCCATTTGTTGATTATTTTATATTCCATTTGTGTGCTTATATTTAATTTGTCTTTTTCCCCTGCTGAATCCTATTACGTCAGCTGCTGCCACGATCAAATTTCCCCATGGGGTCAATAATCATCTAATCTGATCTAAAGAGTGATGCTGCTGTACTCTGCCACTGGCTGTATGACTCTTGTAATCCAGAAGCTGGGCGCGCAAATCAATAATTGGTTGAAGCACCAACATGTCGATCCGGATGGGATTTAAATTACTCCAGAACATCAGAATTAACTCAACATACAGTAGGTCATTTCAGCTGGAATTTTTACCTGGCTAGTCGGAGAAAATCACTAACAAAATACCACCAGACCTCCTCTAGTAATACTAATGCAGTGTGGAGAGGGCTTAAGTGTGTGTTTTACTTGATATTCAGCCTCCGTTCTGCAGCGTCACATACCTGAGTGATATTTCCAAACAGCTTCCATTTCCTGGTGTATAAGGAGTAGTGTGCAAAGCCCCGCCTCCCTGCTACTGCCATGCACTGGCCTGCTGTGTCTATGGCTGCAAACTGTCGACACACACGCACACGCGCACACACACACACACACACACACACACACACACACACACACACACACAACGATAAGGCAAACAGGATGATAATTTTATTAGTGTTGACATAAAATAAAGAGACACACACACACACACAAGAAAACACACACACACACACACAATAGCAAAACAAACAGGGTCAGTATTTGTAAAGTCCTCTTATAGTCATATTGACAAAGTCTATTGATTTTTTTTATTGATACACCGCTTGCACACCTGCTGTATGGACAATCCCGCTTATATACAAACACACTTGTGGTCACAGATAATAGGTTTACCTTGTAAACATGCAACATTTGCAACATTTACAGTCTGTGTGCACACACCGGCCCTGGGTGGAACGATAACTGCAAATAATGTGTTTGTTTTAAACATTGCAGTACCAGATGCCTGTGTTTCTGAGACATAAACAATATATTCAGGCCCAGAAATTTCAGAATAATCACAGGAAAGTATTTGACAGAAGGTTTTTTTTTTTCTCTTTTTTACAGTCTATGGACAGAACTTGAAAGTCAATTTAATACACGTTTATGTGATTGACAACTTTCCTGACACTTGATCTGATCTGATCTGCTGCGACACAGAAATCCCACCCATCTGGTACTCCAAGCAGGTTATATTAATTACTTTCAAATACCTTTTGACCAAGGTCTGACACACACACACACACACACACTCACACAAGCACACACTTACCCGTATAGGCCAGTTGCTCTCTAGGTATGTGCTGTGAATCTGGAGGAAAAGAAAAATGCCATGAGAAAACCATACAGTTCAGTATTATGTACTGTCACACAGTACATAATTAAGTTCATTCCCAAAAGGCAAACTACAGGCACAGAATTAATCAAACTGCCTGGTTGATGCTACCAGATTTGCTGCTGCGTCCTCACCTGGACCACGTGCCAGTGCTTGTGTCCAGTAAAGTGCTGAGTCCCTGAGAGAGAGAGGAGTTGGGGCTGGGGGGATGGTGCAGCGGGCTGCTGTCCCGTGGGTGGATGTGTGTGTGAGGGTGCGTGTTGTGTGTGTCGGAGGCGTTGTGGACCTGTGTGGGGTCACCACAGGTCAGGTAGAGGCGGTCTTCACCATGGAGTAGCACCTGCTCTTGGTTACTCTGCATAGAGGAGAGAGGCAAACACAGAATGAATGTTTAATACCTGGTGTGTGCTGGTATTTAGTGTGTGTGTGTGTGTGTGTGTGTGTGTGTGTGTGTGTGTGTGTACATGCATGTGCTCATAGTAAGTTAAATTTTTTGCTCTAACACCCACATTTACTTGCTCATATTTCTTTGAGATGGTAGATGCTAGAGATATGACACTTTGCCAGTGGGAGAATCATTATTTAATGTGTTCTTTTTTTTTTTTTCCAAAGATTGTTTTATAGCATTTGTCTCTGACAGTTGACATAGACAAGAAAGATTGGTAAAGAGAGAGAGGGATGACATGCAGTGATGCAGTTACATGGTAAGCTCCTTGGCCAATTGAGCCACCAGGACTCTCCATTATTAAAGCTGAAAAACCTAAGAAGGCCGTGTCTCACACACAGCGGTCATAAGTCTCCGCATGTTGGAGAATGTCTCTGAATCTTCTGAAATTTGATGGTTTCACCTTAAATGAAGGATTACATGCTCCTCTATGTGTTGAGAAAATGTTCCCATCATTTGGCTTATAAAAACCCTTTAAAATCCCCACTGGATAAACTCAAAAACACACTGTGGTCAAGCTAATAACAAGGCTGCTTTTCTCAGCTCCTGAAAGCTGACGTTTTGGAGATGCGAGTTTTTCACAGTACACATGCGTGGTGCATCTCCGGCTTTCCTCTCACCGTGCAGGGGTTAACAGTGAGGGCGCTCTTGATGAAGTGGAACTGCAGTATGCCAGCCTGCAGTGAGGAGCGAGGAGGTGCCATCGTCTCCCCCTCCTGCTGCTCCTGCTGCTCCTCCTGTCTCCTCCTCTCCTGTTTGGAGGGGATCACCCACAAGTGGTAGCCCTCCGCTCCCCAGCTCTGCAGAGGGGACACGTGAGTTTCACTACAGACACAACGACTAGACATTTCAAAGCATGTTATACAGAACATTTTCCTACAAAAAGAAAAAAAATCTGCCATTTTAACCATTTTAAATATACACAATAAAATGTGCCATATACAAAGTACTGAGCCTTAAAACATTTTGTATGAATGTTTTATTTGCAAATAGAGTTTTGGTTAGGATTTCAGCATCTTTCAAAGCTCAGCACATACAGGGATATTGTTAAATGAGACCCCAACAGATATTTATTAAGGATGTCAGGTTGGGAGAGCTGTTTCCCACATCACGCCTGTCTTTATCAAGTCTGTTTGAGTGTTGACGTCGAATGACTGAGTCAAATTCCCAGTATTAGCTTAACAGGTGCTATCAGAAATAAAACACTGATGTAGATTAGAAGTCCTACTCTGAATACATATCAGCACGGGTCACTTTTCTTGATAACAGGGATAGAATTCAATTGACCTTTAAGTCTATCAATTCAAAAAATGTTCCAATTTGTTTGCTTATGGTACAGCATGCAAGATCAATTATCTCCTCGTTGACTGGGTACAAGAGTCTTTTCATGAATACTGGTTTCTAAAGTTTGAAAAGAAACTGATTGAATGAATACAAGTCACTATCTGAGTGATCTAATTATTTTAACTCCTGCTGTGGGACACGTTTCAAATAAACACTTTGAGACACTTTGGCTCGCATTTGGCTCTGTCTGCTGTCATGACGCTGTACTTTACTCTTTGTAACATTTCTGTAAAATGCTATTCAAGTCACATTTTTTTTTATTATTACTAATATTACACATTAGAAAGAGGTAATGAGGAAGACCATGGAAAACACATAAGCACAGCTTTAATGGTGGATGGTGTTAAATAAACGGACTCACCATAGAGCTGATTTTAATGGGGTCCTTCTTGGTACCATCAGAACGATACCTGAGGGAAAAACAGACAGGAAAAAAGAAGAAAGACTAACATTAATATACATTTGAATGAAATGAGGTGTAATGTGTGTGTGTGTGTGTGTGTGTGTGTGTGTGTGTGTGTGTGTGTGTGTGTGTGTGTGTGTGTGTGTGTCCACCCACGCGAAGTCCTCTCCCAGAGTGCAGATAAGGTGCGCTCCAAAGACACTCCACAGCGACAGGCCACCACACTCCCATGTAACCATGGCAACGCTGTAGTCTGGTGACCAGCAGATCAGCTTGACCGCGCCTGTCTTGTTATAGATGTCTGAACAGGAGGAGAATTCAGAAAAACATTTAATAGAGTTCATAATAGCCTTATTTATTGCTGTACTGTTGGTGAAAATGAGTTGTGTATCTTTGCACTTTCTGCCTATTTCTCCTGAATTTCCTTATCTATGGATAAATATCCAGTGAATTGTATGCAAGATGCCCAGATTACATATGGAAATATGTTGAGATTCTGTAAAACTCAAATATAGTGTTATTCAGTTCACAAAGAATTTTGAGAGAAAGACAAAGAATAACTAATGGAGTTCAGCCCTATTTAAAAAAAATGCATTTATTGTAGATGTTCTGAATATGAGCATCAGCTAAATGTCAAAATAATCTTCCTGTGTGTGTATTCCTTTGATGTACACACCAGCGTGTCCATCACTAACCATGGCAGGTTCTTCCCCGGCATCTTAACACTAAGATCTTCATTTAGCAGACAACAGAACAACCACCAGTTTCAGTTTTTGGATATTGGTGGCCCAGCATGTCGCATCACCCACTAGGGGGAGCTGCGGTATCAGATCCCATTATGGGGAAGTGAATGCAATGGAGGTGAACTGAGGGGAAACACGCATGCACTTTAAGCTATGGGAGTTACACTAAGGAGTAATGTGCGTAATGTGTGTATGTTTAGTTGTACGAGAGAGTGAGATGGACAGAGAGCAGAAGAGAGAGAAGAAAGAGAGAGAGAGAGAGAGAGAGAGAGAGAGAGAGAGAGAGAGAGAGAGAGAGAGAGAGAGAGAGAGAGAGAGAGAGAGAGAGAGAGAGAGAGAGAGAGAGAGAGAGCAACCAGTCTCATGGGTAATACCTGGGTAGTGTTTTGGGGTGAGCTCCAGTTTGTGGGAGAGCTGCATGGATCCTGTAGTGGTGTCTATCATGTACACCAGCACTGAGCCACTGGAAGAAAGAAAACACACACACACACAAACAGTCATGACCTTTCGACTGTTGGATTACAAGGCAAAGAAAAACACATAATATGATAAAAGGGCTGCGTAAAGCATCAGAATGCTGCCTTGGCACAGGTTACTGTGGCCCAAGGCTATAATTTGTCACTGCAATAGCCTTCCTCCAAGGTATGTTTCTATGTGGTGTGTACTGATGCCTGCATGTCTGTATAGCTGACTCCACGTACGCAAGCACACACACACATGCACATACCAATTACTGACATGTTGCATACCTCCATACCAACAACACCGCTCAACAAGGCTCAGCTCATTGTCTGTGTTGCCTGTCTGTGTGTGATTATAGGAATTGATCGCTTAATTCTACTTGCTGCAATCTCTGCCTACTGTCATATTACTATCTTGCTCTTTCAGGTGATAAAATCATCACAGTCTATGCCAAAGGAACCAATGCTGATATATGGAAATGTGTTTTAAAAGGAGTTTTGACTGGTCAGCTTTCTGTTTTTCCCTGTACAGCTAGACAGATGGATTATTGGCTCTACCTTCCTTTATTGCCTGCACAGTTAAGCAGAATCACACGAGAGGGAGTGCTGATATACAGTGTAACAGCATGAAGTCGAGTGTGATATTGCTTTTATACACCACTTCAACAAACAAAGCTATTTAATTTGAGACAACCGATTATGATTTTTGTCTTTTATTCGTCTCCACCAACAAAAACAGTTCCCTCAGGATTCCACTACCAAGTGTTGCCAAGCAACACAGAAACTGTTTATATTAGAACACATGTACAGCGGAGGGATACATATAGTGAAACGGTCCGGTGCTGTTATACTGTATATCAGCACTCACTGAATTCCTCCTGTCCAATCAAATTACTTGACTTACTGTTGTATAATTAATGTTTATAACATAACCAGTGATCACAGGGAAAACTGCATCACTGTGTGTGTGTGTGTGTGTGTGTGTGTGTGTGTGTGTGTGTGTGTGTGTGTGTGTGTGTGTGTGTGTGTGTGTACAGAAAGGCACATGAAGAAAGTGAAACATGTCGATAAAGATTGAGAGTGGGAGCGAGGAGCGAAGAGAGGAAGAGAAAGTCCTGCCAAACTGGCAGATTGCACGACCCATGAGGAGTTCTTGACAAGCACACACTAGGTAGCCTGGGCAAACACAGACTGACAGATTCTCACACTAGACACACACACCGCATGAACACCAATCAATCTCTATCACACACACACGCAGACAAACACACACAAAGATTGTCTTCCCAACAGTGTATTGTAAAGATATATCGAAAGAGACGCAGGCAGAAAGTTGCACACACACACACACGTACCTGGCACAGCCAAAGGCCATCAGTCTGTACTTGTTGTTGACAGCCACACAGGTGCCATCAGTCACATCTGCTGCCCAGACGCCCTGCAGCTGCTGGACACACACACACAAACACACACACACACATACCATTAGAAACCATTAGAAAATACACATTACTGAATGTGTGTATGATGTGAACCGTTATCAGTCTTGACATTAAGGTCTCCTCTAAACATGTCACATACACTTAAGTTTACTAAGCTTTAATAAGACAAGATAAGATAAGATTGCACTTTATTGATCCCGTAGGGGCAATTCAGGATATAAGCCTAAATGTAAGAGTCTGCAGGAGAGGATAATCTTGATCCAAGTCTTCTGCAGCTTAGCGCCCACATTATCACTGGACTGCTTCATTTTTAATTTAACACTTATATCTGGTGACATTCTGTCAGTATGGAAACCAGCACAAGCTTTTCCTTTACAGAAAGGTGGTGATGTCAATGACGTAAACACCTATGGTCCCATTTCAAAACCTTTCTGTCTGGGCAAAATTTGAGAATCAATTTGCATATTAATGGGATTAGCAGTACCAATTTCAGGTTGTCTTTGAGGTAAATCTAAGATCTTTTTAATGCCACTTACAATGAAATACAAGACCAATGTCACCACCAAAATGAAAATGAAAAAAATAAAATTTGACCTAACCTGCATGACTGGGCCGATTTGTCACTAAACAGTGCAACAAGAAACTGCAATATTTTTAAGCCCTCTAAAATTGAACTGGCTTTGAATACTGCTAATCAAATTCAAGACAAGCGAAGACACTAATACACCGATCAGCGTTACAGTATCCACCGCAATCTAATGACCCAATGAATAAATGATAGCCCCTTGTTCTGGAGTAAATGAGGTTATTTTGTAGAGAGAAAATTGCAAAAAACTCCATCTTTACTCTCCAAGTTAGGTTTTTAAGACACAGGTCTTAAAAGCCCAAACATTTGAAAAAAGTCATGGAAGGATGAGACCATTGGATTTCCAGTGTTTAAGATATCTACATTTAAAATCTCAATGTCCAGTTTTGTCAGCTCACAGCCTTTCTAGTGTTAAGCCCTTTTCAGGACCTGTAAACACCCGGATTCAGGCCGGACCAGGGTCTGACTTCTGGCCCGACGGTCTGCAGATGATCCTATAGTATAAAGCTTAACGGACTCAAGACAGCCAACTCTGGTTGCTTGTCCTGACGCAATTTTTTTCCAAAATGTTTGATTTTGTCGGGCTGAGTCTGGTCAGGCTCGTCTGCTGTGAAGCAGTCCAAGACTCAAGACCAAGACAGAAACCTGAGAGTGACACTGGCGGTAGCCAATGGGATTTTAGGTCAAGGAGGAAGAAACAGAATGAACCTGAAGAGAAATCACGTGTAACAACCACCGCCACCCACGTAGATAGTACAATAAAATGGCTATTTTGTGATTTTATTTACAGTGAACTTGAAATGTTTTGGAATGACAACATCAAGTGGTGTGTGATCCCTCATCTTCATGTGAGTGACGGCCATCTTTGTCCCGACGCCTAGTGTGAACAGCTTCCTAACGGGACAGCAGGCAGGCCAGTCGTTTAGGCAGAACTGCCCTCGTAGGGCAACATTGGAACAGCTTTGTAGTCTGACCTAGGCTTTATCGAACTACCGAGTCATATACTGAGTTTGAGGTAATGCCCTCTGCTGGTCAGATGGCCACATTGTACCAAAATTCAAAAGATTCAAGGTAATGTTTTGTTTTTTTTAGTTCGTTTTTCAGTTCCTTGTTTTTTTTTCACTTTGGCACTAAATGAAAAGGCTTTGGTGGCTGCCAAAAATTTCCCCATGCAGGAAAAAACACTGCCAGTCCAACAACAACAAGGGAAATGCACTGTATTATATTTATCTATAAGGCTCTACTTCTGAACCTACCCCCGTGCTTCACTTCTCCACTGTCTTTTAATTGCAGTAATTATGGTGCAGTACCAGATGACAGGACTGGTTAGTGTTGAATCTGATCTTGGCCAGACCGTGTCTGGTTCTACGCACTTTATAAATGGAAAGAGACTGCAGAGCTCTTTGAAATTAGAATGCCTTCAATGATTTTAAAGCGATTTCCGATGAGGTTTGTAACTGCCTTGTATAATGGAGTTTATTAATTATGTTTTTCATGTTTTATAATCTATGTTGCTGACTGTTTGACTGCTGGAATGAGTGACTGGATTGTATTGTGTATTTTCTTTGGCAATTTTATGAATGTTTTTTGTTCTCAGGTCTCTCTTGAAGAAGACATCTCGATCCCAATGAGACTACCTGATTAAATAAAAGATAAATAAAAAAAAAAGACAAAAAATGCCTTTTATATACTGTAAAGTACTGTGCTTTGCGCGTATTTGTGTGTGTGTATATACTGTATATCCTTACATCAGTTGTAATCCTGTGTATTTGTTCTTTTATAAGATATTTTATGTGTGTGTGTGTGTGTGTCCTCACATCAGCAGTGAATGTGTGTGTGTGTCTGTAAGCGCCCTTACATCTGCGGTGATGGTGTTGCTGAGCGGTGTGATGAAGCCGAGGCGTCCATCACTCAGCACCACAGCAAAGCCGTCCAGGGTCACACAGTACTCCATACACCTGATATACACTCCCTCCAGATCCAGGGACGGACCACCTACACACACACACACACACACACACACACACACACACACACACACACACACACACACACACACACACACACACACACACACACACACACACACACACACACACACACACACACACACACACACACACACACACACACACACACACACACACACACACACACACAGGTTAGAAGTATTCCATCTTATGGAGAGGTAATCAGATATTAGATATTGAAGACTGTAGAGGGAATACAAAACAAGCTAAGCAACAGCAATGGAGGAGGAACAATGCAACCTAAATATGGTAATGTGATGAGAAAAAGGGTGTTTTTATGTGTGTGTAGGTGGCTGCCTGTGTATATTAGCATGCACCTCTGTGTGTGTGTGTGTGTGTGCGTGTGCGTGTGCATGTGTGTTCTCAAGGTAGGCGCAATTCACTTTCAATTGAAGCTGTGGATTTTCGAAAGAACACAACCAGTAAAAAGCCTTGGGCATGCCAAGGTTATTCACCTATTGAGAAATGATTTAGAATTAATTCTCTCCCATTAGCAACTGAAGTGCAGTTTCTATTTACACTGCGAAGTGGAATCAGGCCTGCTGTCTTCTTCTGTGTCTGTATCTGTGTGTGTGTGTTAATGTGTGTGAGTCCACTCTTTTGTATGTGCCAACCTCTAGCAGACTGCAGGTCCAGTGAGAAGGGGATTGTAGTGAGGCTGATGGCCTTGCGTCCGTTGCTGCCTAGGCCGTCCCAGTGCAGTACATGGAGGTAGCCGTCTGCCGTACACACCAGTAAGTCCTCCTGGAGGGACTGCAGACTGATGGGAGAGGGAGAGAGAGAGAGAGAGAGAGAGAGAGAGAGAGAAGGGGCAGAGAAAGGGAGGAGAGACAGACAGAAAAAAGGGGAATAGAGATCAAAAAGAGAGACAGAAAGAGAGGAGGAGATAGTAAAACAGAGTGGGTGAGAGGTGACAGGGGGAAGGCAGGTAGGAAGTGTGGGAGCAAGATAACAACAGCAGAGTGTTAGAAAACAGAGGACTAGTCATCATCCAGCTGTGTCTTCTGAGTGACGCCTCAAAGTTTTGCTGGCCAGCTGTGATGAGGCCATGTAGCCGCCGGTGCCAAGTATCTCGCTGTCTTCAAATACATGAGGGAACAAACAACACTGTGTGCATGTGTGTGTGTGTGTGCGTGTGTGCGTGTGTGTGCGTATGTGTGTGTGTCCAGGAGCCATAAAGCAGTGCATTGTCTTCAACAGAGTAAGGGGCATGGGAGGTCTAGGACTGACGATGGCACAGTGGGACACCAAGAGGAGGAAAGCAGCAGGAGGAAAGGAGAGAAATTAAGGGAAGTAGAGGCTGTAGAAAGCAGAGTGGTCCTTCACTGTGGAGCCACTTACAGCAGTTTAAAGGATAAGGCCGGTGTTTTTTAATGCATTGCTTACCGTCAACAAATCCTATCAAAATAACAAAATCAGCAATGATTGAATTTGATTTGGTAATAACTACAACAGTCTGACTTTTCATGGTAACAGTTAGCGATTGTTAAAAATGAAACTATGTCTTTGTGAGCTGTATTTCAAGGTTTTTAGCTTACAATTGGAGCCAAACAGTACGTGGGAAGTCAGAAAGTAACAGGAGTAGAGCAAACGCATTGTTGATTTTGTTATTTTCATAGGATTTGTTGACGGTAAGCAATGCATTAAAAAATACCGGCCTTATCCTTTAACAGCAGGAGTCACCCACTCGTCTCCTCCACAATCAAGCTGTGCCTGCACTACACCAACAGAGCATTCACATTCAAATGACTACCCAATAATCTTTGTCAACCGAAGAGACAGTGGGGGAGACGTGACAGACAGTGAAAACAAGAAAGAGAAAGACAGAGATGAGGAGGACAAGATGAACAAATGACAGACAAAGAGAGTGGAAACAGCTCTTGTCACTCAGCAAATAAAGAAGTTGAGCTGGACGATGTAGCGTTGATATTAGGGAAGGAAAAAAGATAGAATAAGAGTCAGCCGAAAAAGAATTGAAATCAGGAACAGAGACAGAAACCATGATAAAAAAAAAAGAAAAAGGAGCAGCAAATGCTGGCTCTAACCCTGACCCTTCCAGGCCGCTGTGTTGTTCCTTGGCCATGAGGAGACCTTGACATTTGAATTTTACGATTATTTTTCTTCAACAGGCTTACTGCAATTTGGGGACAAGTTTCTGGAAGTGGCATGTTAGCATTGTTAGCATTCCTCATTCAAACTAATAGATACCACTAGCTGCAATGGTAATAATGATAACAAGCCTGTTAAAGGAGAGCCATGGGACAAATATAAAAAACGTTATCCTATTATCATTTTCCATAGCTGACTGTGAAATACAACAGACAAAAATACAGGTATCTCTTTAAGAATGTGAAGTAAGTGTAGTGATGGGGTGAAGACGACAAGCAAGTCCTAATGTTTACCTCTGTCAGTGGAGTTGATAGGATAAAATAAATCTCACAGCAGCACTTAAAGCTTAAAGACATGGTGACATTAAATTCTGGTCCAAAATATTTTGATATTGTCTGAATAAACACTGTCCTGTGTTGATGTCTGCTGTCAGGACCACAACACAATGTGTATGGGGCTGACTGTAATCAACTGAACTCTGGTCAACACTCCTCACATCTAGCTAGCGCTCCAGCGAAAACATTCCTTCCTTCCTTCAAGCAATCAACACTAAATCCTTACATCAATCCCTAATTATCTGTCTAACACTCACTTCTTTCGTCACCCCCTCTATCTCTGCAGAATCATGTTTTTCCTCTCTGCTCTCCCCTTTATCTGTAACTGAGCAGAATGGCAGAGCTTGGCTGCTCATTGCACCCCAGCCATCTCTCACCCCCAATACCGGCTTTCCACGAGAGGAGGAGAAGGATTGTTCAAGCCATTTACTCTGGGACAAACACCCTTAACAAATACCAAGAGCGGGTCACTGCTAACAGCCACAACTACAATGGAAATTCCTTGAATTTCTACTGGCCAACTGTGAGAACAAAAGCAAACCAGATGTAGACTGGGTGTAGATGTAGAGTGATGAGCTCAGTGCTCAGAGCAAGGCGTAAGATTTGTAACGCACAAAACCTATAAATCAATAGCAATGTTCCAATGGGTATTAAATTGCAAGCCCATATGTTAAAATCACACAGATTTTGTTTTGAGTTGTGCAGTTTTCAGAGACTTAAATGTGAGGCAGCTTGCTTGTGTGTAATTTGCAAAACCTCAAATTAGTGATTTGAGAAGGGGAGGAAATCCATGCACATAAAAACATACACAGTGGTGAAGCTCTACACCAGGAGAGGGTAGAAAAAACAAACACAATTCATGGCGATGTCCACGATTCAAAAAATACTTGTATTAAGAGATACACAGCGAGTGTAGCTTTTGGTAAGTCAAAAGCTATGTGCATCTGTCTGTGCATGTGCGTGATTATGCATACAAGTCCGAGAGTGACGGTGAGTGTCTAGGGAGAGGCAGACAGACACAAGAGAGACCGACAAACAGAGAGAGAAACAGACAAACAGAGAGACAGACAGAGTGTCTACCTGGTGATGGGAGCCTCCAGATCCACAGGCTTCTTCATCTCCAGAGAGAGAGCTGGGGCACATTGCTCCTCCTTATAACCCGGGGTCACCTTCACACGAGGACTCCCTCTGTGCACACACACACACACACACACAAATCCATGGGTCAGTTTTATTAATGAAAGGGGAAAAGTACTGAAATCTACAATATACAGTATAATCTGGTGGCTATGTTTGTAGAAAGTAGTTTTATTTTTTCAACTCATAGGCTGCAAAAGGTTCACTCTATAAGCCCAGACTTGCCCCACCTCTGCTGCTATGTTGTCTAGGAATGCGCAACACACACACACACACACACACACACACACACACACACACACAATATGGTGGCTTGCAATATACAAAGCTTGTGTTCAACATGAGGTGGCTGTGTGCAGACATGCCTTTTTCCTTTTTCAGAGCATATACATCAGCTAGTAGCTAGATAAGTGTAGGTGGGTTAAGCAACTTTATTGCAGGCCATGACACTGATCTGATAGCATTACACAGTACACATCATATCTTATGCAGAACTCTCCCTCTGCGGGTATGGTTTTCACATGAGAATGAGTGCACGCCCAAGGCTTGGAGAGGAGGGAAACTCAAGCAATAGGTAAAGAAACACCTTCACATTTTCAAGTTCAGCCTGTTATTTTTCATCCCTGGGTATTTGTCATATTATGTGAGAAAATGTGCGTGTGACACAAACTGAAATTAACAGGCTAAAATTCAAAATTTTAAAGTATCTTTTTTGAGGATTAGCCAAGTGCTTTAGAATCGCTCACACCACACAGACACATCGCCCACAAGGCATACATACATGCATACTAATGGCTGCGTCAGGCGCAGCATTCGGCCTAATTGTTTATCTAACTAGTTCTAGTGCAAAGCAAGATCTTTGCGTGATTGTATGGAGAAACCTAACATCCACGTTGAGTCAGACTCTCTCTTTCTCGTCATCCTTTGATCACTGTGTGATTATGTAGTCTAGCCTCACCTCAGCTCGAGGTTATACTGCTTGTGTGAGTCATATAGTCAGGTCCATTTTCACACACACACACACACACACACACACACACACACACACACACACACACACCTCAGAGCCAGTGGTAAAGGTAAGACACAAATGCCTTTTGAACGCTGTAGCCTCTGTGCTCTACATTGAGCTACAGCTTCACCTCTCCTGCTCACTTTTGATCCAAGTGTTTACCCTCCTTTGTGTGTGTGTGTGTGTGTGTGTGTGTGTGTCTTTGTGTGCGTCTTACTTTGGGTAGACTGGCTCATAGAGGTACTTGTCATCCCCTCCTCCCAGGACATCAAACAAGAGGATGTAGCCTTTGGCAGCCTGAAGACAGAAAGACAGGATTACCATTAAAAAAACACATCATATGTTTGTTCACTCAATATTTTATTATCAGAGAGAGAGAGAGAGAGAGAGAGAGAGAGAGAGGGAGGGGGATGGAAAGACAGTGACAGAGAGAGGAGAACACAAAATAACTCTTCAAATATTACCTTTGCAGAGAGGGAGAGAGAGAGAGAGAGAGAGAGAGAGAGAGAGAGAGAGAGAGAGAGAGAGAGAGAGAGAGAGAGTGAGTAATTGTAAGAGAGAGGGAATGCAAATTAAAAAAGAAACAAGGATTTATTGGTAAAATAACATCAACAAAACTGCATGGTCACCCAGTACTGCCATTTCAGAGAACAAGAGAGAAATGCAGTGAGGGAGAGGAAGAGAGAGAGAGTTTATGGGTAAATGAAAACATTGTATTGTATTGTACCTAATATAGCCATCTCAGATGGACGGAAAGATAGATGGAGAGTGATACTCAGTGTGCTAATGGCAGAGTGTGGTGCACTGCTGATGGATAGGTGAGTGTTTGTGGTGATGGTGTCTTGTTTCATCCAGGCAGACTCAGACAGGTCCCCTCTCTTGTCACTGATGGCTACCATTAGCTTAATCAACAGTTTCCAAGGCCCGCTGCATTATAAATAAAAGATGATACCCAGAGCAGGAAACTATTTTTTATCCACTTGCCTCAGTAGCACCTACAATGCAAAGATCACCAGCCACCTAGATTTTTATGATAGAGTAGGACCTTCTAATCATTGTTGGTTACCTGGAGGTAAATTCCCACAATGAAAATACTTTCATTTGTGACTCACTTTTTTTGCTAGCAATATCTCCTGAGCGAACCCTCTGAAGACTAATATCTGCAACATAGTCAGTCCCATGGTTAACAAAACATTCTTGTGCAAAGGAAGCATTGCCATACCACTCCTGAAAATTAGATAAACCCTGGTAATGACCTGGCAAAGGAACTCTCTAGTCCTCAACAGTCATGAGCGACTTCTCTTCAGACTATCACCTGATAAGCATCGTAATGTCCATTTTTACGCTGATGATAGCATCTTGTATGCCACATGCTACGCTCCAGGCTCGATTACCAGGCTGCCTCTGATGCTCTCTAGTTATCTCTCATCACAAAAAAACATAAAAACCTAATTTCTGATATTCACTTTGACTCCTACTCCCACTTCTACTAATCTTGGTATCCATATACTAAATGGTACCCACATTGAACTTGTACAATCATAAAAATACCTTGGAATATGGCTAGATAATAGATTATCATGCAAGACCCATGTGGGACACCGTGTCCAAAAAACTGAGGACAAAAATGATTTCTGTGCAGCCACAAAGCAGGAGACATTTGGTATTTGCATGCTGTCCTTTCTACTTTAAAGCAACTGACTGCAGTTTGTTACAGTGCCTTGCATTTTATTACAAGAAACAAATTTCACACTCACCATTGTGAGTCAAAAAGTTGGCAGGTCTTTAATGACAAGAAGGGAAATGCACTGTACTATATTTATCCATGGGGCTCTACATCTGAAGCTACTGCTGTACCTCACATCTCTGACTTTTAAATCCATTTATAATGGATCACAGGACTGGTTAGTGTTAAATACCCCACACATACATTTAAACTGCTTTCTGGTACTGTGCACAGTGCACCTTATCAATGGAAGAGACTGCAAAATTTATTGTCCAACTCAACGATTATCTCTTTTCTACAGTGTTTGTGATGGTTTTTTATCATGCATGTCCCCTCTGTATGTTGCCGACCGCTGGAATGTGTGACTGAGTTGTTTGCATATTTTCTTTGTCAATTTTATGAATGTTTTTTCTTCTCGGTTCTCTCTTAGAAAGGGATGTTGATCTCAATGAGACTACCTGATTAAATAAAAGATTAGCACAATGAAGATCTGTAGCCCATATACTTTGTGGAAATCCCAAATACACACACACACGCACGCACCAGCAAACACAAAGCGCTGTCACGGAAACTGCTGAAACTGAGCCTGAGGACTGAAAGATGAGACAACACTTGATCTAGACTCCACTGTCAGTAATAACGTGTTATGGTATCACAACGGCTGCACATTAAAAGCCTTCTTTTGCACTACAGATCAACCGAGAACCAAAGTTATTCAACATACAAACCACGGTTCTGCTATTAACTCTACGGTGTAACGTCCAGTTAGGCTTCATTGTATGGGATCCTTGCCAATAGCTGGTGGCAGCGGCCTGGAATAACCCTTGACATTTCCAGTGTGGTGGCAGTGCCGCTGGTGGCAGGCAGGCCAACGTAGCGCCAGGACCCAAACCAGAAAGAAAGCGAAGCCAAGGAGAGTGGAGCTGCGACTGGCATGCTGGACGGAGCAACAGGAAGCTTGGCTAGAAAAGAGCAGCAACAGCCAGAGAGAGGAGAGCGAGCCAAACGCCGGCCTGCTAAACCCATCAGCAGCCTTGGAGCTCCGCACTCATGGAAAGACCAATCAAGACATTACAACACGCTTAAGATGTATTTAAAAAAAAGACAAAGAAATGTCAAGTGTCAGCAATTCAGAAGATTGTGCCACAAATGTTTTTGTCGTTTCAGACAAGGTGAAGAGAGCTTGAAAAAAAGTTTGAAAAATATTCCAGGATAAAAGGGCATTGGGTTCTTCAAATGGTGCGGATCTTGTTTTGAAAAGATACGCTTCAAATCCATGTAGGGGTTGAAAGCATTATTTACGGAGTCATTTTGATGAATTGGTATCATTTCAGGCTCTTCTACACCAGTGGAAGTTAAATGGTATTGTGGCCATTTCCAAGAATCAAGTAAGAGATGTGGCAAAATGTTAAAAGCTTTAAAGGAGCAGTTCTGTTAGAGAAATTTGATGGTGATTTTATGCCCCATTTTGGAAATCTAAACAACCAGCCCCGTCACTTCAATTGTTTCGACTGATATTGACTTCATTTTGGTGTTAACTGTTCTTTTAACCCTCTCCAAACACATGCTTTTTACTGTTGAAAGACATGAGTCAACTGCTTTAGGACATGACTGTCACAGTGGAGCTCACTTTCAGCACTCTCTCTCTTACACACACACACACGTACACACCCATGCACACAGATATATCAAACCTAGAAGAAGAACTGTACAATTAGCGGAACAGGCCAAATTTAAATAATTTTGAAAAGTTGGGAGCAAAGATTGTTGCTCAGATATTGAATGAATTTGAATGAATCTGAATTTGTTCTTTGGTATGATCAAAATCTACACTGAAGAGATTTCTACTTAGAAAGTTATAGTCTTTGTGCAAAGTCACTGAGTAGTTACAGACCTCATATTAACAACAAAATGTGTATGAATGCATTTGTAAGCCTATGCTACTGATAATACCCGTAATAACAAAGCTATATGAAGTTGCTGACTGATAAAGGTGATTAATTACGTTATAAATACCCACAAGCGTGCAGCCAAACCCGACAATGGCACATTTGCTGTTATTAGCGCGGCCTTGAGAGGAGAGCGTGTCTTTAGGGACCGTGCAGCCATCTGAGAGCGATGAAGACTACCAAGGGCAATCCTCCTGGATTTCTCCAACACCCTGCAGACACAACTGAGCAGAACAAAAAGGTCCCAGCCTGTCGCTCCACATGTCCAGGTGCCGTCTGCTCTCGCTTTCCAAGCCACCGAGACGCTCCAGAGGGAGATAAGTGACCGGGGCGGCATATAACAGCCATCCTTCTGCCATACATTCCCAAATATGGTGGATGACTTCATTAAGCTGGCACCGTAATAGGTCAAATTCCCATATTCTGCAGTAGAACAGACTCTCCATAAGTCTTTCCTTATCTAAATCACACACTCTAACAATCCATAAACATGCAATTAATCTGTGAGACCAACCTCACCCTCTTAAATGTGGTTTCCTGCATGCGTCTTTTAAATTGACAATAAATTATCTGGGTCTCACATCAGTTATATGCATGACACACCTGGATGTCCAAGTTTATGATATATTAATAAGGTCTTTTTTTTTTTTTACGACAGCTGCTGCTGCCAGGGTAAAGATGAATGAGATAACACAAAAGGCTGACTGTGCAGCTGATCTGATGACTTAAGCTCAACTAGTTTTCATGCTGTGGGAAGCCAACTGCTTTCCTGATCAAACAAACAATTTGGATTGAAATACTCTATCCTTGAAATGTACGTGATTGTCATACATTTCAGATCTCTTAAGAAACAGTCGATCGGCATTATGGGGAAGGGGAATGAGACAAGGGCAACACATTAAGGCAGCAAAGATGGGCAATATTTCCTTCTACAGGGATGAGGCTTTCCAAAGGATAATTAAGAAAATGAGTGTAGATAAAATATTGGGCTATAAGGAACAAAAATACAACAAATGAAACACTGTGGATCATAACTGCTGGCAAAAATTGTTGTTCATTGTTTCCCGTGACATTTAAAGAGTTGAATTTACAGTGTAAATGAAATATTGTACAGAATTCTTATTTCTCTTATTTCTATATTATTATTATTATTTTTATTCTCATTGTTATATATTGTAGTATAATGCACATATTTTACATATTTCTTACTTTCGTATTTCTATTTTTCTTATAATTTCTTATAATTTCTCTACGCTTGTATATATTCACTTCTACAATGTGAGCAGCTGCAATGTAACCCAATTTCCCCTCGGGGATCAATAAAGTATTTCTGATTCTGATTCTGATTCTGAAGACAGTGGTATTATTGGACGCAGGACACCGTTTCACTATAACATTGACTTCAGGTTGCTGTATAAGCTCATTGCAGAGAGATACATATCTACAAAAAGAGCCAGTTCATCATATTCACGTTAGGACTATATATAGTACAGATGATCACAGCAGGGCACAGTCTCTCTACAGTGGCCTAGTTATTGCAGCCTGACATTCTCCTGCAGTAGAAATATGAAAGTATTTTGCATATCTGAAGTAGTAGTATTGAAACTGTTGTGATCTACACTATAGGCTACACATGTCCTGCCTCCCATTATCTATCATTTTACATGGAACTGGTACAGGGAATCCCTTTCACACACATGCAGATACTGCACACACACACACACACACATACACACACACACACACAGGACATTTGGGTCATAATCCTTCACAACAAAAAGCTGGAAAACTGTATTCAGCACACTCAAGTTATATGTAGTTACATGTAGTTTTTGTTTGCACAAAATAAATAAACAATGCAATTATGCAAATGTGTACACATAAGATAAAACAATGTGCTTTTTAAGATAAAGAGACAGAGGGAAGAAAAGGGAGAATGTGTGTGTTGTTACTGAGCTTCAAGCACTGTGATTGATCAGAGGTTGAGCATTTGAAACTGTTACAAGATTCACTGGCAATGTGTGACTAATCCCTACTGCAGAGCCTCTGTACAGTGGAGCTGACAGGATGCAGACCAGAATCTGGGATGGCAGAGTAGCAATAGGAAGCATTAAAAGTATGAACTTAGGAATTCAACTGAATGCCAACTTCGGAGTGCAAGGGAAGGGATTCTAGTTGATGTCTACATTTACAAATAAAAATCCATGTTTGATATATATTTATTTTCAAACCTACAATATTGGGGTAAAAAAACAACTATATATAAGGCTATTGGAAGTCATTCATAAGCCCCAAATTGGAAAAGGTCCAATGTGCTGAGAGAAATGAAGCCAACTACATATATTTTAGAAATATGTTACACATAAGCAATTACAATTAATGCTCTTCACAACAACATGGGAAGGAGATCTGACACATCACAAACTTAAAAGTCCTGTCAAAGCTAAATCTTCAACTGTGTGAATGCCAGGACCTTCCCACAGAAACCACATATTCTTCCCACATGGCTTTATTCCCAGAGGAAGAGGGGGGAGGGGGGGCGCAGAAAGGAAATGTGAGTGTGACTAGCCAGCTACTGTACCTTCAAAGGCATGTCGTTTGCGGTAGGCAGGGAATCTCATTAAAGCATAAAAGAGAAGCGGGGGAGGGGTGTGAACACTATTTGGCAACCTGGGATGAACTTCAGCAGTCTTAAGTGTCTCTCTCTCTCAACATCTCTCCCCTTTCATCTGTGGTTTGATAGCTCTAGATACATGAAAGCATTCACAGGCCCATTCATCCTTTCATGGCGCTATGATTAAGTTTACTTCACCTTGTCTTGTCACATCATTGAAAAATCTGTGGATAAAAAGGAACTGGGAGATAAAGGGATGGAAGCCACAATTGAGATGCGTCCCACGTCTGCAGGACTCTCTCACAGCCGGCAGGGTGCAGATCTCCTTTCAATCCAAATTCCATAGGAGATAATAACTGGTACAGGACGGGCGCATAGTAGATCTTGTGATAATTATCCGACTCAAGACAGGACCTCTACTCCTCTTGTGTAACACCTCCTTCCATTTGTCAGTTGGCCCTTCTATAATATTTAGACTAACCATTTCCACTTTGACCTAAAGCAACATCAAAGGATTGAGGCATTACTGTAAAAACACAAACAAGGAAAGAAAAGAAAAAAAGAGCTTGTTCAGGCTTGCATGTAGGATGAAAGACTATGGGTTCTGCAGAGAAAGTGGCAAGTCAGCAGAAAGTTGTAGACAGGGTGATGGCCAGTTTAACCCTCTGTGTTTTGCGCGTTTAAACAGCTTTGCATAGGCCACACACATGGGGTTGTGGATATCTGTAGTGGTTCTCTGAAGGGGTTACATGCACTTCTGATATTAGTCAGAAATACATGCATGATTCACAACTGAACACAACTAATCATAGATGTTGATAAAGCCTGCATGCAGTGTTGGTATGCAGAGGTGAGATAGGCATCAACTGCACTGTCTTACTGGATGTGGTTAGGAGGCACTCTGCTGTCAGGCAGTCCTGACTGAAACATGAAAAGACTAAAGACGTCTGGTCTATCTCTCCATCATTACCATCCGTCTATTCTTCTAGAGAGTTCATTCTAGGTGTGGGGGAGGAGGCAACAGACTCATTGATGAATCACTCACAAACTTGTCATCACTATCTGGCCATGCTCTATTTATCCATCCTAGTTGGTAAGTAGGTAGGTACAGTAAGGCAAGGCAAGGCAAACTTTATATATATAGCACATTTCATACATACACAATACAATGTGCTTCACATAAAACTGAAAAAATACATACACAGACCACAACTATTTAAAATGACATAAAAAAGAAAGAAAAGAAAGAAAGATGAAGATAAAATAGGTAAAACGAACATAAAAGAAATAAATAAAGATAATAATGCCTGTTACATCTACATACAGATGATTTAGCGTAAGGCCACAGAGAAAAGGCTGCAGCAGTATTATCAATGATGTAGCGTTTTTTAACAGATTTATGGACACATCAAAGAAAACACAGAAATGATCAGATATGGCAGCATCAATAGTAGTTTTAGGTATATAGAGACCCCTAGTGATAATCAAGTCCAAGGTATGCCCCCGATTGTGGGTGGGCCCTGACACATGCTGAGACCAAAAGCCTCTAACGTACTAGTCAGCTCTCTAGCATGATTATCATTTGGATTATCAACATGAATATTGAAGTCAACCGATATAGCCAGACAATCAAAATCTGTGGAGATTTTGGACAGTAGTTCACCAAATTCGTCAAAGAAATTGTTGGACTGTTCAGGTGGTCTATATACAATCAGAAATAAAACTCGAAGAGTACATTTCAAAGTAAAAGCAAGGTATTCAAAAGATGTAAAATACCCAAATGTAGATGCCTTATTTATATCTTTTGGGAAAATTGATAATACAATACTACAAAAACACACAGAAGCAAAAAACATAATTTCAGAAAATGTATTAGAATTGATTAGAAGTAACTATTTCTACACTACCTGTGAGGGGAACAGTTAGTCTCTCCAACAAGACATAACATCAGATCTGTATGTATCTGTGTGTGTGTGTGTGTGTGTGAGAATATATCCACATAAGGTGCGCATTTGTCCACAAAATCCTTGAAATGCTGCAGAAAATGTGGATTTTAAAACTTTTTAAAACTACCGTGGAAACTGGTAGGAGGGTTTTTTTGAGATCTTGAACCGTCTTCCACCCTACCAACCCCCAGTGAATCCTACACAATTACTGATGTTACCATTCACTATCAAAAGCCAGACAACACCCTGGTACACTCACTTTTGCTTCTTACCTTATCCTTTTTACTTTTTATGCTTATTTTTACATCAGCTAGCTAATTACTTATACTTATATATACACCTAATTATGGTCTGCATCAAGTAAAATTATAAATGTACTTGATAGCAATTTTGATTGTACTGCGCATGAAGTTCTCATTTTTTATTCCCGGAGAGCTGCTGAGTGAGAGTCTAAAAACAGAGAGGGAACACTCTGGCCTCGGACAGAAACCAAGACACACAGAAAAAGAATTAAATGGTGAAAAGTATTTCCCCTGTTTGAAGAACTCCATCCTTTCTAACCTCCTGCCACACAAACAACTCTGTCTCTCCTCATCTCTCCCCCTCTCTCTCCTCCTTTCTCTCTCTCTCTCTCACACACACACAAACACACACACACACACAGCTAAAGATAGAGCTAGCCATGGTTTAGGAGGGTGATTACATTAGCCCCTAGGTCTGGAGGGTGTGTGAGCAGCCAAACATCTGGTAAACAGCTGGTAGTTGTAGTGAAGACTACTGCCTGGGCAAATACGGCCTTTACTGTGCCGCAGTCCCCGTCTCCAAGTCTCTGCAGCCTGCAATTATACTAAAATACTACCAAGGGTGAGAAAGGTTTGCTAGGGCTTCTCAGAGAAAAAAACAAACTAGCCTGCTAGACGTTCATGAATATTTGTATGCAGACATTGGACTTGAAAAGTTTAACTTTTTCCCTCAGAAGAACAGAGAATCAAGACTGAATTCCAAGGGCATTTTTTTAACTGCAGGTCTCTGCAAAATGTCTGGAGAGGCCGCTTGAGGTGAGGAGGAATACTTGGAGCCTGTTTGCTACTAGGGAAGGTGGGAGTTGGGAGGGAGAGAAGTGGTCAGTCTCAGCTATCTGTCTAATGCTATGCCTCTGGAATGTAAATTCTATCTGGATCCTAAGACATAGCAGCTTGAGTCAGCTGTTTTTTCCCTGAGCGTGCATGTGTGTGTGTGTGTGTGTGTGTGTTTAAGAGGTTACTGAGTGGAAATACCCAAACTGTGTGATTTTCTTTGTGTGGTGTGAATGCAAACACACAGACCTTTCACTGAAAATAAATCGGCAAAGGCAAAATGCAAACTTGTTTCAACACTGTGAACCATAGCTGATTATTACTGACAGGACGCTGAGTGGGCGCATATTTCTCTTATTAGTGCAGCGTACAGTAGGGATGCAGCGATCAATAGGCCACTGATCATAATTGGCCAATACATGTTCTAAATGGGTCATCGGTGATTAGCAGAGCGCGTTCTCAACTGCCCGATCACATTATAGGCCATTCATTATTTAGCCTTTGCTCATGTGCCTTTTGACAGTAATTGAATACGGCTTTTTATTTTTCAATAGAGAATGGGCCCGTCTGTTGCAAAGTGATTAACAACAGTTCAATGAGCAGGACAGAAGGCGTCGTCTACGCTACCTCAATAAAAACATTTTCCATGAGATACCAGTGGCAAGAGGTGAGAAAACATTGCGTCATCAAGCACCACTAACATGTAATAACTACCTTTCTATAAAAACAAATTCATTTACACATAGTAAGGCAAGCAATGTCGTGCAAGCATAAGGACAGTCTGATAAACACAGTGCTGTATTGAAAGTTTTGGTAATTGGTAATCAGGATTGACAAATAACGTGATTGGTGCATACTTCGTGTACAGCAACGCTAGGTAAACTTCAGAATGCTTGTTTCTTTCTGTCCAGGGGCTATAGGCTCAATTTCATTTTCAGGTGAGAAACTAACAGCTTTCCAAGAGGTTTATGCAGCTAAAACCGCTTAATCATAAACTCATAACAATTTCAGAAAATTATTCAATAAAAAACTGAGTAACAAGAGACCTAGTTACAGGCGGTTAAAAGCTGCTAGTCAACAGACCTCAGTATGACTTGGCCTCCACTGCATGTTGTGGAACACAAAGTGAAACAAAAAACAGTGAAACAGGTGCTTACATCTTCAGTTACCTAAAATTTAACCAAGCTGCTGCCAATACATTTCCTGTTTGATTCTGACTTGCTACTTGTCGAGACTCAACAAAGATAGCTGAAGAAGACAGTCTCTACTTGTTCTCCAGCAGGATTTAATTTGTTTGAAAACTGATCCCTGGGGATGTCAGCTTTCTCACCGTGAAAAAGCTGTAAGACCTGGCTTGTGGGGGGGGGGGGGCTAGAAAAAATAAAAACAGAAAAACCACAATGAAAAATAGGCTGACAAATAAAAAAGACAAAAAAAAAACAGGCAAACCCTCCCATGGGGCAAATGAAAGATGATTAAATGAGAGTATCAAAGTTGAGTTAATCGTCAGGGACTGAAGGATTATGTGAGTATGAAAGCTTCGTTACAGTTACAGCTGCGGCCACATGCGGCCTACGACTTATGCAATAATGTTTGCATGGAATAGGGCTTTCTGCTGGGAATGACAGATATTGTGTGAATGAGAAATAAACATTTTTTGCCACACGCACATGAACTGTGAGAGCACACACACACACACACACACACACACACACACACACACACACACACACACACACACACTGCATCCAGGTTCCCCCACATGACATTTCAATACATTTTTCACCGGTGAGGAACCAGAACCAAGCCAGAGCCCAGGAAGTGAGAGAGAGAGGGAGAGAGAGAGAGAGAGAGAGAGAGAGAGAGAGAGAGAGAGAGAGAGAGAGAGAGAGAGAGAGAGAGAGAGAGAGAGAGAGAGAGAGAGAGAGAGAGAGAGAGAGAGAGAGCTCTGGTATTTTTAACTCCCGCACCTGCTCCCTGTTGTGTTTGGCTGGTTGGGCCCAGGACTGGGCTTGAGTTATTGCTTTCCCAGACACATTCACAGCATTCATTCATGTGTACTTTGGCCTCACTGTAAGAGGTAGAGATGGAGGGAGGGACTGAGAGAGAGAGATAGAGGGAGAGGGAGAGAGATAGAGAGATAGAGAGAGAGCGAGAGAGCGAGAGAGAGAGAGAGAGAGAGAGAGAGAGAGAGAGAGAGAGAGAGAGAGAGAGAGGGGGACAGTGAGACAGGTCATCATGCCAATATTTTAAAGAGATGTTCTCCCGTCTTGGCCCCTTGCCTTTTTTAAGCTAAATGTTTGAGTACAGGGAGTTATGAACTGCATTTCTTTTACCCGACACAAGATTTTAATGACCCCTGTGGGAAAACGGCTCATATACTCATTTATACACAGAAACCTCTGTCTTCTGCTGTTTCTTTGATCATATACTTTCATTTTGCCACATTTCTGTTCATTATTCTTGTTGGACAGCAGACTGGTCAGTTTGAGGTTTTGAATAAACAAGGTTATGCATTAACTACTTTAAATGAATCACAACAGCTGCTCTAAGGGAGGCATGGCTTCCGCTGTAGGAAATTTGCTTTTTTTCCTCTGGAGTGCTTTTTTGTTAACATGAACTTATTTGGAGGACACCATGAATGCAAGAACTGCAATGCCCACTTAAGTGTACTTTTCCAATTTCTATCCTTTGCTTTTTCCACGGCCCCTACACCCCCACACCCCTAAATCCCAATTTCTGGGGGCATTATATGAACTTTTAAGCGCATTTCTGACCAGAGCATAAATGTAGTTCCTATACTTCCCTCTCTTGGGTTAGGGTTATGTTATTGTTGTTAGGTTATCCAAATGCATTCCTGCTCTGAACACTCCACAGGATTAACTGTACCTTGCTGAAAGCAGACCTGTGTGTGTTGTGGTGACTCCTATCAGCACCTGATGTGTAAGCACAATCACCCAAAGGACAAACAGTGATGTTTTGGGAGAAACAATCTCTGCCTTCTCCCACGCTGACTTCTGTACAGCAGCTCCTGTCCTTGATAGTATTTCCTGGGCCACGAAATGTAGGATTAACTGGACTTGATGTAGGCCTATTAGATGAAAAGTGAAGTAAAATATATAGCCTATATGTCACCAATTACATCACAAATTTGTTGTTTTGTTCTAAACGTGTGCAGCAACATGCCGACCCTCCAAATGTATGAGAATTCCCAAAAACTCTGAGCCAGATCATCCAAAGAATGGAAAAGCTATAAAGAGAAACCAAATAATATGGTGCTTTGTTCTCTGTGCAAAGCTGAAACAGCAGACTACAGCTGTAGCTGCCGTGCACAAACATTTGAACGAGGAAAAATCCTGGTCTTGTAATATGATGTGGATGACGGTGCAGTAGCATCATGCCAAGTGTTATTCAAGCCACTAACTCCTACACTAGATAGGTAGGTCTGGTCTACACACTGGAATGTAACCTAAATTTAGCTAGCGATAGCCATATGAGTCTCAGTCTGTGACATGATGAAATGTAAAGTGGTTATAATGATGCATCCCACATAAAAATGTATGTTAATAAACTTGGAAATGTTCAACTGCAAACATGCTTTAGATCCCAGACGATTCACACGTGTGCGCCAACACACACACACACACACACACACACACACACACACACACACGCACGCACACACACACAGCAGTAGCCTACATTAGACTCGCATATGAATGAATCATTTGTGCGCGTGTGGTTCGTTTTGATGCTGTCTGCTTCTGGTCTGGGTATTGGCGGTTGTTGTTCTTGATCACATGTCTTGTGGAGGTTGATTGAGTCATATGCTGACTGGGCCACTTGCCTTATGTGAGATTACTCAACCAGACACTTCCTTCTCTCAGTCATCTTAACTGCAGAGCATTCATGTTCTTGACTTGTGGTTAGAGGTGAGAAAATAACAGGTTGATCTGAGGAAATACTGTATAATCAGTTCCCTACTTTCAGATTTCTTTGTCTGCCTGAACACAGTTTAACATAGCAGATGCTGCATCTGTCTGTTTGTACTCTAAACTCGGAGTGCATACCAAGACATTAGTTCAACACAGACAGGCTCGTTACCAGGGATTATAGCTGATAAGGGCACTTAACATTCCACCCGCAAATAAATAACAACATCCCAATAAGCCGCTGCGTGATGATGTACTCTGCTGCCCCGGGGAGGCAAATGAGATGGAAACAGTCAGGCAGACAGACAGTCTCAACTTAATTCCTCTCTCGCTCTCTTCCTCAGTTCATCTTTCACACATACTCTTTCTCAGTGGTCCAATCAGACACAGACAGACATGCAGACACACACGACCTGAAATCAACCCCCGCACCACTGCTGTACCTGTTGAAGACTAGCTGCCATTGTCATGGCCACAGCAGATGGAAACAACGGTTCATGTTTCTCTGTACAGTGGTGAGAGTGCGGGTCAGCTGAGTGACACGCAACCAACAACAACAACAACATAATCAACTGTGGCTCCTGCCTGAAGCCATCAGAAGCTGCTGTTTCTTTCCGACCGCTACTGGGGCACTAATATCATCTGCAAATATTGCAGGGTTTTTCCTGGCTTGAATATGAGCTTCTGTGGTAGCTCTGTTGTAAAAGCTGGGCATGCAAGGTCAGTAAATTTGCCAATATAGGCTACGTGAATAGTGGCATTTTACCCTTCAAATTAATGTAGGTATGTTCATTTTCTGCCTGCACTGTCCTGAAATAAAGGCATGGAGATTGAGGGCACAAGGATTATTTTCACAATCTGGATATGACAGCTTTTACTTAGATCCTTTTGCTTATTCTGTCCTTAAATGGCTACTCAGGAGTAGAGACTATAGGTAATGAAAAATATTTTTTCAAATAAACATTACTTATAAGACATCTTATGCTGACATCTTTCCATGAGTGACTTTATTTCAGCTCACCCCTACCTGACAGTCCTGTATTCCCCAAACCCACCCAGTCAGTACAGATACAGCCTGATGTAACAATTCAATTGGGCTGGACAAATCAGACTGAAAGTTTTGTAGCGTGTCCATAGCATAAGCAGTTGCATGTTTTTGAAAAACAGCTTAGATAAGGCAAGTATGGAAGGGCATCGCCACTGGAGAAATATATTGCTTTTCCTCCTCTTGATCTTGCTGCAGATTTTCAAATCATATCTGCTGTTACAATATTCACTGTGATCCACATGAAAATCAGACAAGTGTAAAGAAGGGAAGGATGTGGGAAGGCAGAGCCAAAGGGCTTTATATTTGTCCCAATTAAGCGTGTTAATCCACAACCTTGTACTAAAGTGCCTGTTCCTGTCAGGATGTCAGCCAGTGACAAGGTCTGCCTGTTGGGTAACACACTGGCTCACTAACACACGGCTTTAGGCCTTCTAAAATATTATTATTTTTTACCTACATCTAGCCATTTTAGCTAAAATAAGAATAGCAGTTATTTTACACTACACTAAACTAAAAATTTAATATTTTATTGTATGTTATTATTATGAATTACAACTGTTATGAAAGACTTTACTCAAGAGGCGTGACAGTGGATGTAAGGACCTGTTGAATACAATCTTGTGAAGGCTTATATCCCAAACATTTATCTCTGTGTATTCTGCTTAAGAGTTTACCTAAGGCACAGCTATAATGACATGAAGGAAGACCCTGGGGTTATTAATTCATGCTTATTTAAAAAATATGAGATGTAGTAGCTGTAGTGTCTTTTCCTCCTTTTTCCGCCCCATCTCACCACACGCGCGAGTTTGTTTTCATTTACAAAATGCATACTTTTCTAAAAGAGTCCATCCCCATCTTTCTGAGAATAGCTGAGGTAGCTAGATCCTTTAATCCCTCCCCAGTATAGAAAACACCCACCGGGCCTAGGGCCTGACCTGTAAGAATGAGGTCAGAGTTCAAGGACAAGGGTCACAGACGCCGAGTTACACATCACCAATTTGTACAGTTAAGCCTACTAGGTAAGTAGTTTTGCCTTCAGGCTGAAACTTTTTCCACTAGCAAGAAAAAACAGATAAGCTACCTGACATGTATTTATACACTTGGATTATACAATTAATCAAATTAAGCTACTACTCACTTATACAATGAATCATGTTTGTAAGTCATCATGAAGTAAAACAGGATTGTTGTCTCTGTTGAAGTTACAATGTTTCACATTTTGATATTAACCATTAAGTGACGTTAGGCTAGTTTCAGCTACTGTAGGTGAGTTTACTAAATTGACATTTTCTCAGATTTCAGCAAAAATAATCCCCTCGTTGGGTGAAAATAAATGAGTAAGATAATACATAAAAATCTCAGCAATATTGATAACACCACTGCTCAAAGTAAATTTTGTGGCTCAGGCATCTGACCAATTAAGGCAAACTAGAGCAGGAGAGCTTCACGCCGAGTTGTTAATCATCTGCACACCGATTCCTACTGGCTAGGTGGTTAGTGGAGGGAGGGGCTACGCGGGGCTATGCGGGGCTATGCGGGGCTACGCGGGGCTATGCGGGGCTATGCGGGGCTATGCGGGGCTTTTTGTTCTCCCAAACCACGACTTTAACACCCAGGCAGTGGAGGAACGGGAGGAAAAGTTTGCAAAAGTAAAAAAACACTACCACTTTGTGCAGAGCCAGCATAACAGGCAGCCAATCAACAGCCAACAGTTTGATACAGAGGCATTGTTTTGCTTTGATTTGATTGACTCACGGTCAGAGAGAGAGTGTACGGTGGTCAGCAGGGACAAAGTCTGAGAACAGGCAAAGACCACAGACTGTATTTAACTGAGGCATTCAAACGTCATCATCTCAAAAAGTTAAACACCAGTGTGAAAGGTAGAGATGCACCGATCGCAATTTTCTTGGCCGATTCCGATTTCCGATTTTTTAAAAGTCTGACCTGCCGATTCCGATTTTGGCCGATTCCGATTTTCTTTCTAAGAACTATAATTGACAGCACACACAAACATTTTTGTAACTTTTCTTTAATTGAAAATTAAAATTCAATTGTATGTTCATAATAAAACATTGACTATTAATAACTTACATTTTCTCCAAAACTGCACCAGGTTACAGGACCTTCTCTCACTCTCACTCAAACAAATCTCAAAATAAAAAAGTGCTCCAGGTTACTGGACAGAGCTTTTTTGAACAAATAAAATCCAAATGAAAATGAATTGCAGTATATCCCACTTAATACTTTCCCGAAATAAAACAGGTGCAACAGATCTATATAACAACACACGGACTATTACTATTATGGACTATACAACAGGTAGTTCCGACCGAGCGATCTGATTGATCAACTAGACATTTAGAACGTGATCAAATCAGCATGACAGCACACCTAGCCGTGCTCATCACTATATATTACTCCGCCATATTATCATACAATATATTTAAATATAACGCTACGCTAACTCTGTTCAGCCTTGATGTTACCAGACGCTCTGCATCCTCCATCAGCTGTGCCGGTGAGTCGGTGACACGGCGCTACTAGCTTAAAAATACATGTGAAGTTCGCGGAGATAGTAGCTAAATCTGTCCATGGAAAAATTATTTTTTTCAGCAGATATCTTAGTTACAACAAGATTGAGCTAGCAAGGCAGTTTTGTGTTTATATGTGTGGTATTTATTCAGTTTGGGAAATCCCGCGATCTCTAGAAAGCATTAGCTCAAGTTGGCTGGCTGACTCAACAGGGACTAGAAATCGTCTCTGTTGCTAGGTCGTTACTAAGGCTCCGCCTACTTGCTGGAGTAGTAAACTAGGTTCCATTACATAGGAGTCTACTGACGTGACTGATTGTTTTCCAGTTATTAGTCAGACCTCATGTATTTCCAGGGAAACGGAGATAACACTAGCAAAACGTTTTTTATTTTGAGAGCGAATTGCCCCACGATATGAATACATTTTGTTTGTATCTTTTATTTTGTTGGTAACTGTTGTATAATCGCAATATTACACCCGAGGGTGTGCGTTACCGTCATTATTGGCACGACAGTGATGCGGTCAGGACCGAGGCGCTTGCGCCGAGGTCCGTAAGCATCACGGTAACGCACACCCTCTCGTGTAATATTGCTTAATTACAGCGGAGTTTTTACTGTTGTCTTAAATTTGACCGGCACAGAATCGGATATATGAGACTGATCGGCCGGTCACCGGTCATAGCCGATCAGCTGAAAACCGGCCGATTCCGGTCACCGGCCGATCGATCGGTGCATCTCTAGTGAAAGGTGACCCCTGTTGATTTATACAGTAAAGATTGGGAACTGATACAATTTTATTAAAGTTGAATTCTTTCTAAACGATCCGATTCCTTAATGATTTCTTTATCTCCTTTCTTATATATTACCTTTATAGGCCTTTTGTAGCACCCTAAAAATACTAAATCTGTAACTGAATCAATTGAAGTTCTGTTACCAATCCCAAATTACAATGAATAAAAGATTATCAACTGTTCCTACCATACTGTTTCATTATTGTACTTCTCACAATACTCTATTTTGACTCCAAAATGAGTCCAGCATCTAAAACTGTACACACATCACACAACTGCACACTGTAACAGATGTAGTGAGTTTACAGAGCAGAGTGTGTTCAGTTCAGCTCTCTAGCTTTCTTGTATCTGAAGCACAATAGCAGCGAAGCGATAAAGAGGACAAACTAGGCTCTTTATGGAAGCGTAGCCACACTTTCGACATTTGTCACGCTCGTTCTACTGCTGCACGCTTCAGCTACAAGTGAAGCTGCTCCTGTGCCGGAGAACTGAACACACTCTGCTCCCCTGTGATCACTAATCCTCACAGAAACTCGCACGCATCGTTCTGGAAACATTGGAGCAACAAGCGGGTTTCGCTTCCCAACTCTACCTAACATAATTCTTAATGGCAGTGATGAGACACACCAAAGAATGTTATTACTGTACTTTTGGAGGTATTAAATGTTCTTGGAGTGTAGACTCCATCAAAAAAAAAAAGTGCATTCCACAAGTGTTTGTACAAAATTGAAAAACTTATGGCCTATGATGCAATTTCATATTAGCAAATTTATTACTTATCCCCAATAGTAGTACACAGTAGTACAGCTTCCAAGTCTTTTCCTGACCTCTTCAATGTGTGCTTACCAGTACTCTGATTAACTATGACAAGTCGGCTGTACCACCTTATAGATCATCAACATCTAAATCTGTGCTCTTTCAGGACTTTTATAATTTAAATTTATAGTAATATGTCCAGTGGTTAAGTCCGCCACCTTTGGACCCACACGTGTGTCCCTGCTGGCCTAGGAACGAATCCCACCAGAACTTTGTCTCCTGTGTCTCCTACATGGTTTCCAACTGTTTAAATAAATATGAAACACTAAAAGGGTGGGTGGACCACCCACTGCCCTTAAAAAAATAAAGAAAGATCCTGATAGAGTCCTACTGCCAGTAATCAATTCTTGAAGCATTTTCTAGCCACCGAGTCAAACTGTGCAACACCAAATCAAGAAAGAAAACAAAGTAGAAACAAAACGGTGAGAGCTGATTCCCAGGCAGGCCTGGTCCAGGGGGCAGAGAGAAAACCAAACAGATAACAGATAAGACAGAGGGGAGAAAGAGTGAGGGGAGAGAGAGAGAGACACAGAGAGACTGAGAGACAGAGAGACAGAGAGACAGAGAGACAGAGAGACAGAGAGAGAGAGAGAGAGAGAGAGACCCCTTTACACCTGGTATAGCTTGCCTCTCGTATCCGGATTGTATCAGAATGTGATTTAGCCAAATTACATTTCCATTCATCATTAATATGTGTCTGCATTGTCCACATTTCGATCCGACTGCATTTTCTCATGCAAAATTCACACAACCGCCTACATCACTTCCTGCCTGGATGTTTACGCTTTGAAACAACTATGGCAGTGCTTAATTTGTACATGATGAGGTCCCGGAACACCAAGTGGTCGGTGTTCCTGTGAGTCGGTCTGGAGGGAAAAGGTCCCGGAACATTTCAAGACAACAAGCGCATTGGAGGCACGGTGGTGCTCAGTGCAGCCATACAGCTTACTGTAGACCTAACAGCCTAAACATTACGAAATGACTGACTATATGACCTTAGAGCTCTGACTACTGGGGACCTATAACAATATTTGATTATTGCATAGCCTACATAGTTACTGTATGTTAATTAAAAACATAGCTGCATTAACACTTTTGTGCAATGAGGTCACACTGCGTTCCTGAGCACCTCTGGAGGTGGTTTGGGATCCGATTACCCAAGACACGTTAATGCCAGGTGTAAAAGGGTATGTGTGTGTGTGTGTGTGTATGTGTGTGTGTGATGATGACAAAATATGTGTGTCATAAAGTCAGAGTAAAGAAGTGACAGTGGGAGAGATGAAGGAGAGATGAAGGAGTGGTGTACTCACCGCCACAGCTATCATGGAGTCGTCTGGTTTCCATTCTGCCTTCTGGTAGAAGCCAAACTGGGCCGCCGCCTTTGCCGACTCAATATAGCTGACTATCAAAACACTGGGCTGTGGGTGGGGGAAAGGGATGTGGGAAAGGAGATGCAGATTTTAAATATATTGCAGTTTACAGACATCTATGTAGAGCAATAACATATAATAACATGTTGGGAAAAACTCTTTATATGGCAATATGGAGGTCATATGGTTTAATGGAGACTCCATTTCAGTCACATATACACAAGAGTATACAAGAGTACTTTCCATCACATGTAAACACCATGTGAAGTTGTGGTGGGCTGGTAGAAACCGGTGTACCGGTAGAAACGATACACCAGTAAAAATCTGTGCTAGGCTTTAGATTTGCCAATACTGTTTCTACTGAATAAGCCACAAAGGTAGGAAGCAAACTATCTTTGGTTGAACATTAGCCGTGCAAATGCATTTACGTTCTACAGATTTAATGTCAAGGAGTTTGTCATTAGTCGCAAAATTGCTGAAAATGCGTGGGTAGGGCTGCTTTACAAACAGCACCCATGGGAGTTTATGTAAGCAGAGACGTGAGGCTTGAGGGAAGTGAAAGTGAAACGGGCGCACCTCCTCATCTCTGACCAAATGAAAGAAAGATAAAGAAGAGATTGTCTAAGAAAAGGGGGCATCCTCCATCATGGTTAGGTTATAAAAACAGAAAACTACAGAAAACCATCATCTGCAAACTTTGTCGTGCGACTGTCATCACCAGGTGTGGAAATAAAAATTAAAAGAAAATGCTGTGATATGAAATTCAGGCTATATCACCCACAACTAGTGTGAAGTTGCATCCAAACAAGAGGTTTGGGTCTGTGTGTCTGGTGAAATATAATAATAACCTCTTCAATAATCCAGCTCACTTGTGAGACAAAAAGGAAGCAGAGAAAAGTGGCTACATTTGCCAATGCTGATTTAGCATCAGACATCCCCAGTTCCTTCTGTTTCTCACATCTGAAGAAATTGGATCAGCGGTGTTACAGAGCTACAGTGTTGCTGAATGGGCTCCATTTAACATTTTCCTCTCTATGAATCAATATGTTTTCTTCATACCAGTTCAGAGATTTTGCAAAGAAGTCCAATTATGGTCCCGTATTACTTTTGAATCTGAATTTACAATTTGTGTTGAGAGGCTTGGCTTGGCTACATCGTTCCTGTCGATTCAATATAAACCGAAAAGCCAAAATTGAGACTTGATGGAATGGTTCTTGGACTGATGTCAGGCCATCGGGGCCAGGAAAACAACAGACAATTTTTTTTTTATTTTGGAGTGCAAAGCCCCTTTAATTGCTCTGACATTGAGACTGGTGAGGCAATCCAAGAGTAAACAAACACAGACAAACTCTGGACGCAGCAACACACTACCAGTGACACATCATCTGTTCAGCTGAATCAGGGCCAAATTCCACACAGGAGAGTCACAGGGAGCTATGTTGACCATTCTGCAAAAATCAAACAAAATCACTCAATTTGGGTATTTAGGATTTAGGGGAAATGCTGTAGAAATATTAATTTTTAATAAAAAAAAAAATCCTTCTTTTTTTATGTATGTTTTTTAGGGCTGGACGCAGACCACTAATTGATACAGCAAGTTCTGCAACATTTTATACCTATCTCCTTAGCCCACATGAACCCTACATTTAATCCTGAACAGCGTGAAAAGCATGATGTGAACTCACCAGTTCAAACAACTACTGCAAATAATACACTAGCTAACACTAAATAATATAAACTAGCTAACAATGAGACTTATTCTGAAATAGAGGAGATTAACACAATAAATGACACCGAGGAAGTACAGCAGAAGACTGGGATAAATAATAGAAAAACATGAGGAAACAGAAGTGCTGGAAAGCATGTTAACATTTATGACAGTCATTATTTGCCAGCTAGTGGACTGAATGAGAAACCTGTTGCTAATCATTTCATTGCCACTAATGTTGGCTCTCTGGCAAACAAGCTGTACAAATAAAACACTCTTCTGAAAGAATGAAATGGCTGTGTTACCTAGCTGCTGCTAAACAGCTAATTCTAACCATGTTGACTTGCTACATATAACTTGTAGTAGTTACACCAGAAAACAAAAAACATGTAATGAAGAAATGAGACAGGAATTTTTGTGCAATGCTGTGGCAAAGCTACAATTTAGAGTATATGGGGAAAATGGTTGAGTGGCAAACAGGTAGTCTGTTAGCCACTGATGTGGTTAAATCTGCACATTCATATCTTCTCCCTGAGCGTTCACGCTACAGTTTGTTCCCTGAGATAGACAAGCAGGCAGGCAGGCAGGCAGGCAGACAGACAGGCAGGCAGACAGGCAGGCAGACAGGCAGGCGTACACACACACACACACACACACTCAGACAGTGGCCAGTGGCCTGAATTTGCCTCTACCCCTGAATCACTAAGGCAGACATTTGTCTGGATCACAGAAACAATCATCACCCCATCAGTTCATTCCAATCCCCTAACACAACGTTGAACTTAATCTACTTCCAGCCTGCATCTGTTGTCTGCTCCTGTCCACCAGAAACAATAACTATGTTTAACTGCAGCCAAACAAGTCTACTGACGACCAAGGAACTGCACCAACATCAGCTGGTCTCTGGCACAGTTTACAGTAGCCTGTAACTGACAAATATGATGAAGTTACATGTTCACAATAGTAAAAGAAAGCTTGCTAATTAGAGCAGAGAGCCATCAGAAATGTATATTGAGGTATATGTCACAACGCACAATAACACTGCTTTGTCGTTTGCTTTTTAGCTTGAGAACAAAATGTGTTGCACAGTTGCACCATTCTCCATCTTTGAGCAGTTGAAATGCGAAAGGGGTTTGTTCCAAAACAAAGTACAGGCCAGTGAGTCATTTTGACATTGATCAACAACCCTATCAAACACCCCACAGATACATTACGGTCACCGCATGCTCTGAGACAGTCAAAATCCCTACCTTTAATAGGACAGATTATTACTGGGCATGAATTTAACACCCAACCTTGCTCCAAATGTGGGATACTTTCAAACTTGGCGGGGGAATCCATCAATTATAGCATGTTGGGAAGCTGATATTTTGCCTCTGTATGGGGAAAAACAGCCAAAATAGTCAGCATTTCTTATGAATGCAAAAGCAGTCCATGAAAAATCAGTACAGTAGCAATGTCAAAACAAAAACTGTGGCTACACTATTTCTTGCTGAGCATTCCCTCCAAGACAAGTCTCATAATGATAGTTATTAGTTACATATAGGCAGTGAAGAAAACCCCACTGGCAGACTTTAAATAAAAAGGCAGTGGCATGGCTCATGTATTTTCAACATTGTGTTCATTTGTAAGTGAGTTTCATGTTTTTTTTATAGCCTAATCTGTCCTCAGCATTTCATTCTGAAATGAAACCCACTGTGTTTGAAAGGAAAATCCTAGCCTCAGATACTCTTACAGTGTTATGTATCATCAATCTGTGACGTTCAGTGTATTCCAGGAGCTGTTTTGTGATCAAGTGTTGTGCTTTATCTTTTTGTTGTATCCCCTTTCCCTCAACCTGCCTTGTCTGCTTCTACTTCAGTTGGTGATTTCCTACATTTCCCAGAATGCCTTTCAACAATTGCCAGAGAACAGGCTTGAACTTGCTCCATTTACCTGTGAGCAGTATGTGTGTTGTGACCGGAGTAAAGTTACCTTGACATTTGATAGTCTGTGGATATTCGTTTTTCCTGCTTCAATAACATGTAAAGCAAGCAAGTAAAAACAAAGTAATGAATATATTTGTGACTATTGGAAAAGGAAGAATAATTTACAACCACTTATTAGTATTTGAGAAAATATCTTATGCGATCTCCAGTTCATATGGGAAACAAGCTATTAAAATTTTAATATGATCATACAGTAGAAAAATATTTTCTTGAATACTGAAACCATTGGTTTTAATTTGTTTTCCATCTTCCAGTAATCACAAATATATTCACGTGTGCTTTTGGTGAAAAATTAATATCCACCAAATAGCCAATATCAAGCTAACTTTACTCCAAGCTAACTTTACTCCAGTTTTCACAGATAGGCGGAGAGAGCAACAGCCATAATGATAGCTGTCATTGCATTGATGTTTTGGATAGCTGAAAAAAAATCTGATATTTAACTCTGCGTTGGAAATATCTCGACATGACGTCACATCGTCTACATTTGGCCAGTTAACTACGGAAATAAAAAAACATACACCCAACCAAACTGCCCCCGAAATGCAAGTTACTTCACCAATAGCTGATTTTCAACATTGTTAAAGTGTTTTAGGGTGGAGGGTGAAGTAGTAAGTTACATGCAATTATTACTCGACACTGGAGTACTGTGTGAAAAAAAATCTGTCTTTATCATTAAGTAGAGGCAGAGGGAGACTAAAAAAATATTTTTAAGCTGAAACACGGCTAATCAACCTTAAAATTGCACACAAGCATGTACAGTTAATCTATTGCTTCGGTCTGGGCTACAGGGTTAAAGTTAAAAAGTTAACACAGTTAAATTAACCAATAGAACAAGAAACCAGAATAAGAGTGTGTCTGATATTTCAGATCTTAGAGCTTGCAAGAAGCTATGCTGCAGAGGAATTCTCCCGAGTTGTCTGGCCTCTGATTTGTGTTATTTCATGACAAGCAGCAAAGCTACTGAAACTGGTAAGAATATGTTTTGTTTGTTTGTCCGGTAACATTTTTAGATTCAGATGATTTACTTCTCCCAGACAGGGAAGGAAAAGCAAATTTACACATGAAGTAGAAGGATGTAATCCAAATGATCTAAACTGCATGCTAGTCCTTCCAACTCTTTAAGTCATCCTGTTTTCAATGGAATATGTAGCAGGCCTTGATATTACATGAAAACTAGGACATTGTAGACTTACTCGCTATACTCAGGTAACAAAAGCAGGACATCATCTCATGTAACTCAAGCTAGGCTACATCAGACCTCGTACCCAATCGTTGTAACATGAGAGCAAGTCAGCCTTCAGTGTCACTTTCCTAGAATTAAAACTTTATAATGGCAATGAAAACTGTGCACTGGAGAAACTAGCTCAGTGGGCTGAAAGAGAAAGAAACAGTGTCTCTCTTTGTTAGGAGTTATCACAGATGATAATCAGACAACCCCTTCAGGTATTCCATAAGCAGTTTATATGATTAAATTTGGATCTAAACGATGCTGGGGATCTAACCTCAAACACGACTAATGAATTTAGCAGGTCAGCGTTGTGGCAGCTCAGTGATGCTACGCAAGATGAACTCTAGGACACTCTTCCTACTTTTCTACTTTCTGTCATGAACATGCCCTGAGTTTGGTCACATAAAGTGAGGAAATCTGAGAGTGTGAGACAGACAGAGTGAGACAGAAAGAGATTCAATGTGCAACATTAGGTGGAGAATTTGTTAAATGCTGTCTCACATACTGGGAAATAAGCAGAATCACTGAATGAAGACCACTGTACAGTATATAGCTATACAGTACATTGCGATGGCAATGTATAGAATCTCTATGTCATACCAATAAAGCACCCATTGAACTGAAATTGAAAGAGGGAAGGGAGAGAGAAAGAGGGAACAAGGGGACATAGAGGGAAGGAAATGAACTAGAAGCATGTTATACACCATTACTTCTTCAACAATGTCTGGTTATGCCTGGGCAGAAGGAAATGCTACAATAATCTGCTGTGACCAAGCTAACCAATAAGAAAGGCTGAATGTGGCACTGCATGATTGGGACCACCTTCATCATTTTTTTTCAGTTCAAGCTCAAACATATAGGCTACCATGCCAATGACAACACTGCCAAAGGGTCCTGACTTCAAAAGTCTGACATTTTCATACGTGAGGCACTGCGATCTTTAAGAGACACTTTTAAGAGACACTTTTCTTGTGGTATGTCCCACAGGTCTAGAGGGTATTTGGCTGATTTTTTTGTTGTTTCCTTGTCACACACTGTCATCGACTGCTGCTTGACCTACAGGCTTTCTGCTTGACTTGACTTGTTTACTGGACTGTGTGAATCATTATTTTCCATATTCTGGGAAATAATGGTGTGGTATCATGATCAAAACAAAGACAGTTGAAATCATAACAGAACACAGATTATCAGTGTAATTCAAATTAAACATGTTAACTGTTTTGTTTCATTGTGACTGTTTTGCTCACATTTGCTATTAAAATTTCTATATGATTCGATTTCAGTGCTGTGGGCCATGATATGATGTTATTTCTACAGTTTGATACTTCGTACTATTGATATTATATAGTAATATTTAGGGATGCACCGATATGGAAATTTTGGGCTGATACCGATTTTTCAAACACCACAATCAGCCGATACCGATAGCCTGCCGATATTTTGTTTCGTATTGACCCATTTGTGCCCTGCCAAAATAATCTGGCAATCTTCCTTCGGAATGATTTCATTCAGAATGAAAAAAAATGTCTCATGTAACCGCAGCTAGTATTGTTACCTCATGCTGATAGGCTGTTCTTCGTCTTTGGAACAGATTAGTGACGCAATATACGTTAATGAGTATCGGCCACTGCCATCGGTGGATTTAATTTTATCGGTCGATGAGCCGATTGTAGTCAACAATGCAAAAATTGTCCATTTCTGATATTCAACCGATATATCTGTGCATCACTAGTAATATTTGCAGTGAACTGGTACAAACAAGTAGAGTTCATCTTTTAGTATTATGACATATGATTATCTGCATTGTTGATATGATTAACAATTGAGCCAAAAGCTGATTTTAATATTTATATTCCTCATTATCAGGCAGATTAAATGTAAACAGTGGACACTCTTGTGTGCTGTAGTGCAATAAAATAACTTGTAATAACATGTAAACACAAACTGAAACTGCACAGCACTCTTTGTGCTCTAGTGAGCTGAACGTGAGGCAAATGTAAACACACACACTGGCGAACCGTCTCAGTTCTGTCAGATTTTACTGTTGGGAAACACCTGAGTGGAGTAAGGTGCATGGATAAATTTGCTGTGTTACCAGTTACCACAGTATTTTATTAACAAATGGCAAAGCATTAGTTTCACCGAGTTCATGTTGTTTCGGTTTACCTTCGAGAGCCAAATTCAAGTCAGGCTGCCAGGGGTGAGACACACTCTCCTGTAAATGAGCTTTCTCAGGTTCATCTTTCAAATTTCAAAACAGTTCTCACTGATAGTTGTTAAGTGACTTTGGATCAGGCATTTCAATACATCTGTTACACATCACACTTACAGAATCAGCATTAAATGTGAGGAGCTAGTGAAATAATTAGGAAATAATGCTTAATAATGTTTTTATTGTTAGGACTCTGTAAAATCTAATGTGACAGTAACTTTTGATTTTGCTCCTTAAACTGGAAAACTCAGTGTATCACCGAGCCCTGCAGGCAGGCAGGAGGACAGCCTGACAGACAGACATAGAGGCAGACAAGCATACAGAAAAGACTGGCCCCGAAGGATTTCATCACCTGTGCAGCCTGAGCTTGCATGAAGACAACATCCTAAATAAACAACCAGCAGGCTACACAACAGCATTTCAACCGAGCTCAAACCGAGATGACTTGCAAGGACACAGTGACTTGAGCCTGTGTAATTCCCCCCCCCCATCTCCATTTCCCATGCTCTGCCACAATTACATTCAGTCAGTCAGTGTAACTGAAGAAATCCCAAGGGAGCGTTAAGGATTACACACACACATACATGCAAACATGCACACATACACACATACACACTCTATTTCTCACACACTGACCCCACTGTGGGTCATGCACACACACACACACACACACACAGTGCACACGGAGCTTGCACACCAACACACTCTGTCCCTCTGTTCCTAGACATCCCGAGCAGTTTACCACCCCACCCACACAGCTGTGTCAGGGTGGCAGGGTGACAGAACAGAGCGACTACAAGGCTAAGCTGCTGTGTTACACGGATTAGTGGTAGCGCCTCGACTGAACTAGCCCGGCTAGGGCTGGACTGACCGAGGAGAGATGGGATTATAGAGGACAGACCTGGGGGGAAAATGATGGCTGATAAACACGACAGGGCAACAGGGGCAAAAACGCGGGAAGAAGAAGTGGCAGAATTACAATCACACTCAGTGACCTGAGCAATTTGCCGAGGCGTTAATGAAGTGAGGGGAGAAACATGCAGGACACAAGTAGCCAGGAGTGGACAGTAGGCTGGTATCTGTGCTGATACCATCATCATGTTATGCTGTGTTATTAAGACTGAGAATAACATGATCCAACACATTTTCTAAGATTTCAGGATACACTTCTACATGTTGCAAAAAAAAGCACTCCCAAATATCCATGTCAAGAGGCTTTTATAACAAAAAAAATGTGTATCTGCTTATATGCCAAAAATCATCTGCAAAAAAAAATCCTATTTTTGTTTACATTTCTGGCTAATGTGTTTGCCTACAGAGATAACTCCACAAATCATTTTCAAGAAAGTGCAAAAATGAATAAATAAGAAAGACACACAGACAGACAGATAGATAGATACAAAGACTGACACACAAATGAGGTAAAACATAAACAGAACGCTGTTTCTGTTGATGTTTAATTGTTGAAAACTGCCATGTTGAATATTCCAAAACAGCAGTTTTGCAAAGGCTTGTTTTTCCCATTTCTATTAATCTACATTGACATTAATTAAATTAACAGTAGCCCTGCAATCATGCAACTTCTAAAATGGTAAATGCAGAGAAACAATGAATGATGTGTGGTTGTGTATCACCTGCTTTTCTTTCATTTTCACTTTTCAGTCAGATAAAGGTGTTAAATCATGCCGTTTATGCAGAAAAAACGATGCATTTAACAAGCTTACACATTGTTATGAGATATTTGAACACAGTAACTCTAATCCCTGTATTCACGCATAGTTGCAATTCTTTGTGTGGAGTGTGATGCTTGTGTGGAGAATGGTTTCGCAGCCCAAGTCAGAGCCACAGTATTTATTTTTGCTTCCTACCGAATGTCTAACTGGAAGCTCCAGCAACTATGCAACACACATTGTTTGTGGCAGCCACTAGGGGTGTTATAGCAGCAATAGGGAAGAGCAATTTAAAAGAACTACTGTCAAAAATCCCAAACCAACCCTCTAAAGTAATAGGCATAATATTCTACTTAGCCTAGCCTACTGTATATGCTGAGACAAAGTAGAGCTATTGTGATTTCCTTGCAAATACTCATCAACCCTTTTCAAATGTTGAATCAGTGCCTGCAGGTAATCATGAGGCTAACATCCACCAATGTGAACAAAAATCAGTTCTATTTTCTGAAAAATACACTCTGTTTCCTTAAAAGACTGTCTTCATATAACTTACATCAGTTTGATCCCTCTTACTATGATGTGTGAATTTATCTGCTGAAGACATGTCACCCTAAAAAAGGTGGGTGAACTGTATTCGGCAAATAAAAAGGTGGGTGAACTGAGTGTAGGTGGGTACACCCTCCCCTACATCCCTGCGTTTGGAGTGGGGCTGGACGGTGAACTGGGCCGACATAATGGATCTAACAGATGTGAAGGTGCATGTCAAGAGGAAGGAGCTGCTCCAATCGACATTCCTGAGAGGGACCTTTTCCTGGCCCGCTTGTTGATACTCACAGGCAGGCAGGCAAGGTTCTCAAGGATGAAAGAGGGGAAGCAAAACACGGTCTCTTCCTGTGTGGGCGTAGGAAAGTAAACAGTGACCCTGAACCATTGTTGTTGCAGTTTAACAATATACAAGCTGTGTGGAACACAGACTACCATAAACAATGTGCTTGATAACCGTATAGGAACTGCATAATATGGACGATTCAAACAAATTAGGGAGTAGCCTATATACAACTGAGGGCCGTTTCCTAACTCACACCATAGCACAGTACTCACTGTGGCTGTAATCTCAGTTGCCACTATGACTTTGATACCATACCACTGATCAAAGTAGGCTTTCCCGGCCTTGGGGTCAAGATCTCATGTAAAGAGTCAAGAAAAATTCTTCACCCTGTAGTAATATCACACTGAAATGAGAACGATCCAGCAATGGCTTTTGGACTTTTGCCTTTTGGTTTCACTATGAAATTACGCTTTGGACTTATACAATCTTGGAGCAGAAAAAGAAAAAAAGGGGGTTTTAAATTTTGGACTGGCAAGATTGTTTACCTAAATCAATAACCTGATAGAAGAGGCTGGAAGCCCCTAGATTAAGGCTGAGTGGTTGTCACGATATAATACACCCTGTGCAATAGTAAATGAAACTTTGAACTTGATAAGCTGGATTTGAGGCACTTGTTAAAAATAGCAGCAATGGCATGGTTAAGTGCCTGAGACAATGGTTGACCTTACTAGTGGTGGATGTGTGTAAACTGCCCCCTGTCTTTCCTAGCGGGGGTCTTACAAAGCATTCATCAGGTAGACTCCAGGCACCGAGGCTGAGGGAATGAGAGTCCAGGCCTTTGTTATGAATGATGAGTACAGGAGAGGAATGACGTACATGAAAAGCCTTTCAAATGCAACGTAACGCTATGCCTTTGTGAAAACTCACACGTATACGGATACTCAAATAGCTACAATGCATAACAATGTCGCCTGTCATGCACAGAATAGCTGTAGGCGGCACAGTTTGTTAAAATGTAAAGTTACTATCCGAATATCTTCAAGCTACTGACCGCTGCACCGCAACGGTTAGAAACACCTATACTATGTTTTATTAGCTTTATGGATGCATAATCGCGGAGGCAGCAGTAAAACGCATTTAAAAACCAACAGACGCGACAGCAGAAGTGCAGCATGTTTAGCGCAACTGTGTGCAACATACTCACGTTTGCACATTACAAGTACCACGCATTGTTTTTCGGACAGTTAATTAGCATCGCTGACCAGACCAGCGCTGCAGCTGCTTACCCGACTGAACCAGATGCTGAGCTGGGTCTCCGACAACACGGCGAAGTAAAACCTCTGGGAGCTGGGCTGGATGTGAAAGGGCTCCTCTTCACTTCTCAGCGGACAAAGTAGCCTCCGGGGCCAGCCAGTTAGAAAATACATGACGGCCAGTCACTCCAACTCGACACTCAAAACAGTGTCGCAATGCCAGATCAGTGGCCCTTATTCCCAAAACAGAGTGATTTTAATCCGTGTGGCTCATGAGCGGCTGGTCGTGTAAAAAACACTTTAGCTGAGGATATGCAGTCCAATGTTGACACTGGTCAAGCTATCAATCCATGAATGCCGAAAAGGTCCAAGTAGCCGATGGAGCTAAAAAGCTAACCAGGCTAACATTCGCTTGCCAACTTGAAGCTGATGAGCTGTCCAAGGCACGGACTGTTTGGCCGAAAACAAAAGCTCTACGAGGGCTGCAACTAAATCATACGGCGCGAAAAACAGCGTCCTGTGACGGACGATTAACCTTCGCTCTCGTTGCTGTATCAATTCTTACGATATCTAACCCAGCAATGTTTGTTTTTAATAACGGTAGAGCATCCAGTCCTCTCCTCTGTGGGTCTCGCCGACGCCATCTTTACCGAGTCTGTCTGACTCAAATCTGATTGGCTGCAACGGAGAAGTTTGCGTCGAACGAGATGTTGACATCTGACGTCACTTTCCCGTTAAATTGAAAACAGGATGGCTCGATGCTGACATCAGGCGGTGATACATTTCCTAACAGCATGTTACGAGTTTAACACAACTTCATTAGAGCCTTGTTGACCCACATACGCATATAAACATAAAGCATACACGCGTATCAGTGGAAAAATGCGTAATTGAGTACATTTGGAAAACTCAAGAGATTTTTAACAGAGTAACACTCCAATGCATGCTATAACAACAGGCTACTCTGTCTCTCACCCTTATGAAAAAAGAACCACCTTAATCTAATTTTTAGATAAATATATAAGAACCTATAGGCATAGGCTATTTATTATTGAGCGCCACACCTGTAGGAATATTATAGTGATTTTTTTTTTAATAAGGAGATTTCCACTGGTGTTCATCAAATAGACACAATATATCAAGGGTTGCCTATTGTAATTTTCCCATAGCTATTCTTTTTTTTTTTTTTTTTTTTTTTTTTTTACAGTTTTTGTTCTCTTTTCAAATTATTTTAATGTTAGCAATATGATTACACAAGACATACTCATGTGCCTATACACAGACCTACACAAAGGCACACAATCATACACACACATGCAGTGTGTGTTTGTGTGTGTGTGTGTGAGAGAGAGAAAGAGAGAGAGAGAGAGAGAGAGTATATTTGCACCAGTGGGAATACCCCCTTCTGCTTTTATTTTCCCCATATGTGATTAGAAAACCTAGCTTCCATCATTTTATTCCTCCTTCATTTATTGGAGTAAACAGCAAGGCCAGATATATTACAGTATTTTATGATTGCTTTGCCTATTTTTTAATAGTCTCAATGTACAAAACTCTCAAAATCTCATAATCCCCTGTAGCATACAAAATAAAAACAATTCTATTGAATGATGTAGCATATCATGCAAAAAAAAAAACATTTAAAAAAATCAAAGCATCAGAACATTAGATATGTTCATTATTGACAGCAATACCTGTATTAGAAAAAAAAAAATACTCAGGAAGAAATGGCACAATTAGCAACATAACACGTTTCTGGTGCAGATGTTTATCCAGGCCGGCAAAAAAGTGAATGTCACAACATTCTCCCTGGAAGATTACCTTCTTTGACATTTGCCGATATTAGGAGCTGAAGCGAGGCAAATAGAGGACAAACAGAAATTGATTACATGACATGAGCAGAAACAAGACAGATTTTAAATTGTCCAATACTGGATTTATAGCAAAACTCACCAACTAACTGAGGTAATCATTTCCTAAAGAATAAATACACCACATATCAATACAACCATATAATGACTTAATAAACTGTGATCTTTTGCTGGATTACGCTTTCATTTTTTGAGAGACATGGTGTACAAAGAAGATGAGGTGACATCATCGCCTACTGTCCAACCCTACACTACGTTACATTGCATTCATTCATGGTCATAACTACAACTTTTTCAAGCCAAGGCCCCATTTATAATAAACAACTCTTTAACCTGGCAAGAATATACTGTACTTTTTCTCCATGGCAGAGTTTGGTCCTTACTAAATACAACTACCTTTATATTGATGGAAATTCTGCAAACTTCAGTGACCTTCTTAAAAATACGACCTGCCCTGTTCTAGTTTATTCCATTACTTTAAGCCACGTCACTTTGTTTGGGCTCTTGTCAAACCTTCTCATACAAAGCACCAAGATCAGGGGGAAATATCAGAGAAAACCTGGGTGTGTGAGTCAGTGGGATCACTCCTTCCGCATGGCTTAGTGTTAATCAATTCAAAGTGTTGCATTGCATTTACTTATCTAAAGTCAGGCTGTCCACAATATGACCCAGTGTGGAAAAGCCATGGCAGGTGGCCCAGTGCCCCAGCAGAACTCAGAAGTCCTGGTCCTGTCCCCTATTAAGTGATTACTGGTCTGCTACTGCATCTTCAAAACAATCTCTGAAGCTGTTGATATAGACAGTGATGGCAGGATTATGACTCCTCACCACTAGGACAGTGGGACATATAGGACCCACAGCTCTCCCCAGGGAACTGCATCGGCAGCGGAGCAGCACCTGGGACAGTGGCGGAGGCTGCCCCCTCCACCCATGCGGATTCAGGACCAAGGCCAGTGACCACCACACTAGGCTGCCAGGGGAAGGGGAGCAGAGTCACATAAAGGCCCGAGTCTGTGTGTCACTGAGTGCAGCTGAGGGTCATCTGCAACCATCCTGGTGGCTGACAGAAGTTTGGTCCCCGCGCTCTCCCTCTCCCTGATGCACCAGACCTCCATATCTCCCTTCCCCTTCCACATGCTTCATGAACCTGACTAATGTCTGTAGTTTGTGGTTTGTCAAGAAAAGCCATCATGCCTGAGTCCTGGTGTACCAAACAGTCTTCAGCCATTGGGTTAGGAAAGAAACTCACAAACAAATCTCACTGTCTTTGCCTCACTATTAGCATGCAGAACAGGTAGGGACAACCATGCGCCATGGATGTGCGAGATTATTCAGGTTTTCATTCCAACCAAACACTTCAGCAGCTGAATTCACTGATCGGCACACCTTCAACCAGAGAGGGGGAACTAATCAGTGAAATCCCCTGCTGTAGTGTTTGGTTGGAATGAAAATCTGCAGACTCTCAGCCCTCTGTAACATATGGTTGCCCGTCCCTGATGTAAGAATGCTATTGGAGTGGAAGTCCAGTATACCTCCTAAAGCTTCACTTTGGCTTAGTGATTTGATGTTATATTTCTAATGAGAAGCCTTTCTGATAGTTATTATTATGATAAAAATAACTTACTTGCTTCTGAGATTATGAATCTTACAGAATATTTTAAGGCACATCCTTGACTTGGTGTTCTCCCATGGGTTTATCTTGTACAATGTTGGACTTTTGTGTATCTGACCATAAGGCCCGTTAATACTTTACTGTTCAACTGCTCCCTCTTACTAACCTCTAATCAATGTATTGTGGCTCACTCTCGCTCTACAAGGAAGTTTTCTTTTCTGGCATCACCCTGGATTATTACTGCCTCTGATGTTCTCCTACAAAGTACAAGGGGATTAGTTCATCTTTTCAGCAACACGCGGTCAAATAATCTAAACCCCAGGTCTACATGTGTATACTACTAAAGAGGCAATACCTTAAGTCTAAGCATAAATGGAAAGCTAACAAGTAACAAGACTTTATACAGTTTTATCAATAGGCAGTTAAAGATGCAAGAGTGACCTGTTTCCGACATGATCTCTAAGAACTACCAGAAGAACTACCAGGTCCTTTTCAAAGTTATTCTTTCCGTTGCTGCCTCCTCCCCTAGTTACCCTCAAGAAGGCCTTTCTAGTGCAGTGTGATTTTCACCATAATAGGTGGAATATATAGGGTCACATTTCACCCCTTGTCCAGGACCTGTCTATTACCCCAAATAATTCTGCGGCATGGAGCTGTTTTGAGCCCATCTCTCTTGTACTCCTGGTGTAGACATGAAGCCTTCCACCTGCCCGCTTGATATTGCTCCAATCAAACTAAGCATGTGGTGGTTCAGTCCTTACTCAGGAAACCCAATTTGAATCCCACAATTTTAAATAATTACACACCTATTTCCAAATTTACCTTTTCATCTGAAGTTCTCGAGAAACCCATTTTCTCCAAACTGATGTATTTATTTGTATTTTAATAACATATTTGAGAAATTCCACACTGGCGTTAGACTGCTCTCCTGAAGGTCACAAATGACCGTGTTTTGACAAGTGATGTTAGAGACAGTGTAATTTTCGTTCTTTTAGATCTCAGTGGAAAAGGAAATTCTACTTGACTGCCTCTAAACATTGGGTTGGCATTTCAGACACAGCACTAGACTGCCTCAGCTCTTATAATTCTAATAGAACATTCATGGTAATTCACACTCCTCGCGGGATCCCATTCATGAGGCAGGACATCACTTGAATGTCCTGGAGTCGTGGCCTGGGGGCATGTCGGTTTGTTGGAGCTTATATACTGCTGGACAGGTGGTCAGAGGGATAGGGATCAGGTGAGTGAGCAATTATCGCGGGCAGCTGCGGCTGGTATCAGTGGGTGGCTGAGGATTGCAGTGTATGGATGTCTTCCTCCCGAGTTTCAGTTAAACAATCGCCATGCAAATTCAAAACGTGCTAAAGACTGCGATTCATGGGGGCTGGACACCATGTGACTACTTGTAACTTGAGAGAAGAATTAGTTGCTGTCACTGCTGATAGTTTGCGCTCCCATGAAATCTCAGCGGCAAGGAGTTGTGTGGTAGTGGCGACAAATTCGGAGATGTGTGCTATGTACAGTATGTGATCACACTCAACAAGTGTTATTTAAAGTTGATTGATTTTCAGTATTAATGTAATATTTTTTTTAATAAGATTATTTTTTGGGGGGGCATTTTCACCTTTGACATTTCAAAGTAGATAGAGACAGGACATATTGGGAGAGAGAGAGAGAGAGAGAGAGAGAGAGAGAGAGGAATGGCATGTGAAAAAGGTCATGGATCAGATTCGAACGCTAAGCCACCAGAACACCCACATTTTTTTCATTATTTGACATAATGTAAAGATTTGTATTTGAAATAATTACATTTAGGCCAAGTAATTATGTGTTGGATTGTTTTAACTAGTGGACTGCTCAGACTGTGAACGGGTCAGGGGTGAAGTTCTCTATTAGGACAATTTTTGGGCAGTTCTGGTCAGTTGGTTGAGGTGCCTGCTGCCATATTAATGCAACGTCTTTGGTGTGAATCTGGCCTGCATCCGTTGCTGCTTGTCATCTCCCCCTCTCTCCCCTCTTTTCTGTTTCTTTTCACTGTGAACTGTCTAATAAAGCAGAAATGCAGTAAAAAAAAACTCTTTGAAAGGGTCCAAATCTCCCCAGAAATGCTAGCAGGGTGCAGGGGCATGATGCACCATGGGAAGAAATGTTTGGGAATCTGCTTTTAAAAAACTAATTTCTGGTGAGTATTTTTTAAGGTGGCAGGTACATACTGTTTCAAGGGAGAAAATGCAATATACGCCCCCCCATGCATGCCTATATTTATGTAGTTGTTGCATGATTAATATTGATTATGTATAACAATGTATAACAATGCACTTTTTGCCTGTATTTCAGAGCCATCAGGACTGATTCAGTGTTGAGAGGCAAACACAGAGAAACAGTGAAAGGACACATTTATGACTCAATAATTACATGATCTTAAAAGCCATTTATATGATTAATATGATTAACATGCTTCAGCTGTAATTGAAGCCTCATTGAATTTTCACCATATGAATGTTTCTGTAATCAATAAATGGTACACAGATCTAAGCCGAATTATAAGAGCTATTATCAATTCATTGCAATTCATCTGCTGCACTTGTCGGTTGTCAGACATTATCCACATTCCCAGAAGAAGTTTTCAGACAGGTCATCATTATCACAAGTACAAAAGAGCATCACATTATAGAGGCAAAACAGAGATCAAGATGCTGCAAGTAAACAACATCCTCATGTATTCATGGAGGTAAGGTGGAGAGGGTCGGGCAGCTCCTCTGTCCACTCTGCCGGGGTGGAATTAGAAAAGCTTGGAAACATTTTGACTGGATGGTGTTTCTTCACTAGAGACTGTCCATACTTTTTCACCTGCACAATGGGGGAAAACAAGAAAGTTCAAGCAACAGCATAACTCTGTAGATCAGCATTTTAAAACCTGAACCATTTGGAATAATGCGGCGTACCTTTGTGCTGGTTTAGTCATCCTGTTGCTGACCGCTCCTTCTTTGAGGGGCCACAACAAGCGACTATCCAGTCGGCTACAGTGAACAGTCCTGAGGGAAGAGAGTTTGAAACAGACAGGAGATCCTCTTTTATCTGTATGTAGTAGAAGCCATGCTGCCCTCTAGTCTTTTCTGCCAAGCTGTTGTGACAGGTAACATGATTCCACCCCTATCAGGTTTAAAGCGTTCCGTTTTCAGCATCATCCTACAATAAGTTTTGAATCCGTATTTCATGAAAACCTTATGATCATTATAGTATTTGTTTTTCAACACAGTGAAAAAACAAATACAATACAATACAATACTTTATTGTCCCTCAAAGGAAAATTTGTTTCCACAGCCTTGCCTCACATAAATACATAGATACATAAATACACATATACATATAATACACATAACATTCAGCGTTGCAGTTTGTTCAGTGCCTCAATAGCAGAGGGGACAAAGCTCTTCTAAATATAGCTGTCTACAGAAAAAAATAGAGTTTATATGGGTTAAGCTAACCATTTGTTTACATAACCTGTTTAAAAACTTGCTATACAAACTTGTATGCAAAAAATGTTTTAATACTGTTAGGCTACTTACCAGAGAATATCAGTCACAGCATAGTTCCACTTAAAGGTTTTTTTTAGGGGTTAGTCCAGCTGTTTCCATGTAGTCAGTGTTATGATGTAACGATGTAAAGATGCACTGACACAAGCCAGCGACAGGGAGACCCGCCTCCAGATATCAGTGGATGAGCTGAGACTCACCATGTCGGTCCAGGAAATATAGCCTAGTATTACTGTTACTATTAGTGATTCTTTAAACTGTTCTTTTCTTTTGCATCTTCAATTCATTTTAATGCAACTATAAGCATTAAAACACAGTGAGGTATTGCCTAAGCAAGGGTCCTTAACATATTATTTATATAAATTCAGTAATAGATGAAAAAAAAATGAAATGATCAATCAGTGTGGAAGACTATGATGTATATATTTGTCATTTTTTTATTTACTTGAAGAACAAATTGATTAACAAAATAATAATTAATTCTCAGCATTAAACTTTTCACACACAGATAGGCTGTATAATGTCTTTCATTTCAATGTTAAGATGAGAGTTGAAATGAGATTGTAAGTAAGGAGATAATGCATTGGAGATTTTTTTTTAAATAATTGAGCATTCAATTAGAGATGCTAGGCTAGCATTTTTGAACTTTGTGTTTTTTCACCAAAATCACTTTGCAATCAAATCAATCAGTGTAACCAGCACCAACAAGGTCTTTCTTTCAAAATAATGAGTTATTTTCTCCTTATCATGAGAAAAAGATCTCATAATATTGAGATTTTTTTTCCCAGTTATTATGAGATCTTTTCTCCTTACTATGAGTAAAGTTAGTAAAGTTTCCTTTACCAGCATAGATTACCACCCAAAGCAGAAATCATATTATGAGCCACTGCACAAAATTCAGCACATACTAGAGTACACGCCTTTGTGCTCTAAGTCCCATGATCCTTAGTCAAATTTGATTTTGGCTTTCCTGAGAACCACACAAAGGGCTTCCTCCCTTTGACGGTGACTACCTGCCACTTGAACAACAAAATTCAAACTAGGTTAATCTTGACTTCCCGTTCATTTTGTTGCCTGGAAACATCCAGTTGAGGATGAAATGTAGCCTAATGTATGGCCTAATGGGTTTTTTTGTGGTCATTAATACAATTTTGGTGTTAATATATCATCTAGCTATCTAATCTGTCCCCGCTTCAAAAAGTATAGGCTAAATTATAGAAAATAATCAGTATGACTCCTGACGTTTCTCACACCTGTAGTTTTCTTCTTTTTGAAGAAGTCCCGCAGACCTACCTGCCCATCAGCCCATTTATAATAGCCAAAATAATATCCTCAAGGTGTCATAGCCACGTTGCAGGTTTTGTTGTGCCATCAACCAAAAAAAAATGCATCCGTATCAATGCAGGTGCGTGTGACCCCCCGCCCTCGGATTTGCTGAAAACTCCAGATGTGCTATATTCTCTAAAATGTTTAAATATCAATAATAAGTGGCGTACACATTTCTTGATTAAATGATATCTTTGTGCCATAAAGAAGGATGAAAGGGGGATGGCAGTGTTACAAGGGGGATGGTTTTTGACAATTTTTATTTCAAGGACGATGGCATCCCCTGGCATCCCTCCTCAAATCGACTACTGCTCTTAAGTAGTTATGGGGGTTAAACGGATTGAGGTTTCCCCTCTAACTCAGGAATAAAAAGCTACAAATAAGTAACTTCAACCTTGTGATCATTTAATCATAATCAGGAGAAAAGGTCTCATAATAATTAGAAAATATATTGATATTTCAAGATCCCTTTCTTATAATAACAAGAAAAGATCTTGTCATAATGAGAAAAAAAAAATACTATCTGCAAAACTTATGAGCAGGGTTATGAGAGCATATCACATTGATTGAGTTGGCCTTGAGCGATGTTCCTGGCATCTGCTTGTAGGGTCTGGTCGCTTCACTGTTGGGGGAGGATTGTTGTCATTTTTCGGTGGCTAGCCCATAACGCTAGCTAGCCGTCTGATTTTCTCTCCAACATACTTTGATCTAGCAGGTTGGTCACATTTTATGTTAACAGGTTTCTGCCTAGCAAAGCTGATTAACTAAAGCAATTAAAAGCATTAAGAAAAGTAGTTGTCAGGATGAAGTGTCGTCAAATGTCAAAGTTGGAGACGAATGTCAGTTAGCTAGCTTACTAACAAGTTAGCTTAGCTTGCTAGACATCACTAGCTAGCCAAGCTGTCACCTAGCTTGCAGCGACTAGCTAATTAACTAGCTTATCGTTAGCTAACAGCCAGTTGTCGTTACTTATGTTTTTGCCAGATAGGTCAGTAGGCGGGTCAGAGGTTGTGCTGGTAGTGTAGTTAAACACAATGGGAGTTTAACGCACAACGACGAAATTGTCATATTTTGTCATGTTTACACGACGTTAGACTCAACAAGCAATCAGTGTATACATTTGGCTAGAGTAGAACCTTTTAAAATGACAGTTAACGTAACAGCTCGATATGGTTGTTGTTGCTGTGTGTTAGTTTGAAAGTCAGAAAATGCCATGCCAATGTGGCTTTGTCAGTGACTGTAGCCTACTGCCTTCAACAGAAAGAGAAGTTTTCACAAGACGTTTCCCACAGCGGCTGGTTAGTCAGCTAACGCCTTTACACTGCTATTGAGATGTTCTCCAGCCAGATAGAATTAAGCGCGTGTATCTACTTTATATAGCGTTATTCGGCTAATGTGTAGTTGTGGATGCAGTGGCATGCACAATGACATCAGGATGCATATCTTTCTAAGCTGCCAGCAGGACGGGGAGCCCAGAGTGACCAGGCTGTACATGACTGCAGTGGTGCAGCCATTCACTGTAACACACCAGTCCTGAAACTCTCAGCTGTCAGTCTCAAATTAGACCCATTAGGAGTGGGGTGTCAGGTTATTTATGGATGCACAGGGCCAGAAAGATATTAGATACTGACATAATTCATGCACGTCAGGATCTTAGTCATAGATTTTCTTCTATGTCATACAATGTTTCTTGAGCTGGAGTGTGTTTTCTCTGTATGCAATATCTTAAATGTAACATTTAATGACCAACATCTGTGGCAAGGAATGTGGTGTTGCTCTAGCTCTTATCTCATTTGAAGTATCTTTCCTACAGTGCTGCAGTTACTTTAAATTGGCTTTGACATAGCACTATATCCACCTAACTGTTGGTGTGCATGCTGACCAGGATGTTAGAATGGAGTGTTGCCGAGCTCTGCCGGACAGCCTGGTGTTGGAGATCTTCCTGCGTCTACCCCATGATGCGGTGTTGAGAGCTGGTCTGACCTGCAGACAGTGGCTGGCTGTGTCCAGAGATGAGTTCCTGTGGAGGGAGCTGTTCTACAGCTACTACCGCATCCCCCGCTCCGTACCCCGCCACCCAGGTGCACATCTCAGTCATTTATTTCACTGAGGAATTCATAGCCATTTCAAATCAGAAATTCAGTAATATGTTATACAATTATTTATTGCAAGAAAACCACATTGTCACACTGCTTAACTGCTTTGTCTATAGATGTCTAGGCCAAGTTCAACATTGATGCAATAATGACTCCCAATCTGTCTTTGTGCAGCGGCCGTGTCATGGTGTAGGGAGTTCAAGCGTCTGTTTGACTGTATCCCCTGTGTGGAGGTTCAGACCTTGAGAGAGCACCATGACCAAGTCCTCCACCTGGCTTTCTCCCACAGGGGTCACCGTTTCTCCTCCTGCTCCAAAGACTGCACTGTCAAGGTAGGGATTAACTCGCCCAGGGAAGTGGTTTTCAACCATGTGCTGTGGAGGACCAAGAATCTGCAGGTTTTCATTACAGCCACACTAATTAGCACACCTTCAGTCAGAGGAGAGGGAACTAGCCTAATTAGGGAAGTCAGCCACTGTAGTGTTGTAATAAAATCCTCTGACCCTTCATGGTGTATTTTGACAGATTCCACTGAGCCAAACTTATTTATTATTTATTTGTTGGTTGTCAGGTAGTTTTCAAATCATTGTTTCGTCTGAATCCATGTATGCTCAGTCACAAACAACTATCATCCCCCTTATCACTCACTCCTCTCCACCCCTCTGTCTGCTGGCCTGTGGCGATCAGCTGTGGGACACGGAGCGGCCGGATGGTACTATCTCCTTGGTGCACAGCTCCAGCATGCGGCAGTTCAACTGGGGCTACACCCAGTTCTCTCAGTTCAATGCAGACGACAGCCTGCTGCTAGTGTCCGGTGTCTACCTGGGCCCGCACCACTCCTGCTCTGGGGAAATCGCCGTCATCAGCCTGGGTAGGAACCACATAAGCACACAAGAGCTCTCATGTTACCTGTAATTTAAAAAATGTTTTTTAGATAGATTGTTTTAAGATGATGTTATTCCGGTTTTCACGGGAGTTTTTGGTTTTCATGGGAGTTTTTCCTTGTTATCAGTTGAGTGGTTAAGGTTGGGCGGTGTCGTTTTCATTAATTGTTTTCATAATGTGGGCGTTGTGAAGCCCTTTGAGACTTTAACAGTGATTAAGGGCTAGACAAATAAACTTGACTTGGATCTGAGATGCAGGTTCGCGTCCTGGGCCAATCCAAGGTTCCAGTAGGTGTTGCAGTTTAAGAATGGCTCTCAGTTGAAGATTTATATCATGATATGTGGACAGTTGGGGAGTTGTAACACCGGAAACACCGCATGTACACGCTTGCTCACACACTCATACATACAGGTTTAACTTCTCTGTACGCTCTCTTCCCTTTTCTGTCTCCCTGACTGTATTTCCCTCATAATGTGATTAAATCGGTGAGTTATCTGGATTTTGACTCACGTGGTATTAGATTAAATAGGAAATATTTTTCCAAATTGTTACATTATCAGTGGTTGTATTTTTTTCAGTCAAGTGTTAAATGTTAAGATTTGATGAACATGATGGTATGTGTGCCTCTATGAATTAAACTGTAACAAAACCAACAAAATAAAACACCACAAGAAGGAAATACAAGCAGGCTTATTAAAAATGGTGCATCCATCTAGCTTTAATATACAATCACAAAATCATTGTTTGTTTTCTATTGAAATTCTTTTTCATGCAGTGTGGGATGCCTTACATTGCCTTACATTCGCAGAAATCTTATCTTAGAATCTCGCTCTATCATTATTAATATTTAAGGGATTCAAGTTTATTCCCACAACAATACCATTAATATGTTTTATTTGATCAGCTTTATCAACATGATAATACAGCGAAGAACAACTAAGCATTTCATATTCTTGAATATTCCAGTTTGGCACATTATCATATGATTTGTTGAATACAAAGTAAGTGATGTGTGATACAGTTGTGTGTGGAGACTGATGAATAAGGTGATATGCATGAGAATGAGATACATGGAAAAACATCATGTACATGTGGCTCAGAGACACCCACATTAGACCATCGTAATAACAGTTATATCACTGCTTTGCTTTGTTGTTCTTACTTCTCATTTATAAAAGCACATTTCACAACACATGCTGCACTAAGTGTGACATCAAGAATTCCACAAAAGGAGTACTTAATAGTGCGGTGTAAGTTTTGGTCACCAGCACAGACTGAGGTTGAGTCAGCCATGCTAGTATCCACCTGTGTGATGTCAGTGTAGCATTCTTGAACAGGTGTAAAAATAATTATTTAAACCTACTGTAAATGTTCAACAAAGTGTTTGTTTGTGTGTGTATTTGTGTTTCATCTCTATGTGTGTGTTTCCATCTCTCCCACCCTCCCTGTACCATGCCACACTACAGACAATTACACGCTCTTGTCGCGGGTAAGGAACAAGCCCTATGACGTGTTTGGCTGCTGGCTGAATGAGACCCACTTGATCTCTGGGAACCTGCATTGGATAGGCAACATGACGTCCTGCTCTGTGCTCTGGCTCAATAAAGCCTTCCAGGTGAGACCCAATGCAGCACCGCAAACTTCAATCAAGTGTTACGTTCTCAAATGCAGATTGAGCACTTACAGGAGGAATTTCTTTTGGCCTACATCATTTCATTGGAGTACATTATGGTTAGGAACATCTCAGAACAACTTAAATGTGACATTTTTAGCGGTGACCAGCAGCTAGTTTAAAGGAACACTTCGCCATTTTTTAACCATATCTCCATATATTGGTCCTCACTAATACATGCTATGAGACGGCACTATGTCTGTCTACTCGCTCTGTGTCTCGGAGACGGGCTGTGGGAAGTCCCAAAAATCACTTTCCAATTTGTAGAAACTACAGCCGCTCTCTTCCTGGATTCTCGTCTCCGCCTCAGGCGGCAGGCAGTCCGACTGTGACCAGGAAGAGAGCGGTTGTAGTTTCTACGATTTGGAAATCTCCGCCGATGACATCATCGGAATTTTACAGCCCGTCTCCGAGACACAGAGGGAGTAGACAGCCATGGTGCCGTCTCATAGCATGTGTTAGTGAGGACCAATATATGGAGATAAGGTTAAAAAATGGTGAAGTGCTCCTTTAAGTCACTGTGTCTGGTTGGTCGGTCCCAACATTTTCAAAAAACTTTACTGCTTATGTGCCATTGTGGGACACTATGAGCCTGGTTGCTGCATCACTTTGATTTTAGCTCGGTTGGTAAAGCATAGGTTCACCACACCAGAGATCCAGAGTGAATTAATTAAGCACTACCTTTTTTTTCATGCATACTGGTTTCCCCAAATGCCAAGCTGGTCTCGGCTCATCACGAATTTCATGCTTGTTTTCTTCATGGGGTCTTTCAATTCTTTCTATCACATGCCACCATTGCTTTCCTCATTCCCCAGTTTCAATAGAAAAACAATATCATATTTAAATGCTATTATTATTTTTTTCCTGCTGTTTGTGTTTTGCTTTATACAAAATGTATGTGCCGCCGCTGTCTATAATCATCAAGGCCTGGGGACTGCAGCTTGCTCCCTGAACCTGTGTTCATTAAATAAATTTGTTAAATATCCCAAGGCTTAGTGGTTGATGTGGGGGCCATGCGGTGGTTTTTAAGAATCACCTCAACTGTTGTGCTGTCACTGTTGATAATTTCTATAGTTTATTACCCTCTAAGACCAAATGGTTGTTTTTTTAACAGAATTGAAAGAATTTTTACCTTATGTTGTGCTTGTCCTCAAAATGCCTCTACTCCTCAAAATGCCTCTAAGTTCAAGTTCATTTATAACCTTTGATCACAAGCATGTCTCAAAGTAATTTACAGAGAATGAGCCTAACTAGATCTAATGAATCAACAATCCAGCACAGCTGTAACACAGCATGCAGCAAAATAAAACACAAAAAAGCAAAAACAAAGCACAAGACACAAAATAGCATGTTGGAAAGACGAAAAAGACATAACAGTCCTACCTAACCTAAATAGCCTAGCCTACCCTCTCTCTCTCTGGCCCCACCCATAACCATGGCCACACCCTTGATTTAATTTTTACTATGGGTTTAAGTCTAAACTCTCTCTGTTGGGAGGATATTAATGTGTCATATCACACGTGTCATTTTTTATACTGTTTTCCAAACATCTGTTGTTAACCGAAAGTGCACCATTTGCTCTTGTATCTTTAATGATAAATCTGCTGCAAAGTTCTCTTCTGTTTTTAGAGATCTGAAGAGCATGCCTCAGTTCTCCCACATCAATCTAAGATTATGCCCCCCTCTCATGTATGGACCCTATTTCAAGCTGGCTAGTGTCCAGCCTCTTCTTAAAAAACCTAACCTTGAGTCATCGCTCTACATTAACTACAGACCCAATTTCCAAACTGCCCTTTGTTTCCAAAATTCTTGAAAAAGCAAGGAAGGAACTCTTACAGGCAGGCAGCAAACAGTAACATAGTACAGAAACTGCTCTTGTAAGAGTTACAACTGACATTTTATTGCATGCTGATTCTGGTGTATACTCCATTATGGTGCTGCTGGATCTTAGTGCTGCCTTTGACACAGCTGATCATGGTGTTTTGATAAACAGGCTTAGGCATTGGGTTGTTATACCTGGGACTGCTCTTGACTAATTTTCTTCTTACCTGTGTTCATCATTTTCCTTGATTACGTATGGGGTGCCTCAGGGATCCATTCTTGGACCTATATTGTTCTCACTATGCAACCGTTTAGGGAACAATACATCAGTTTAATATTTATTTTCATTGTTATGCTGGTGACACTCAACTTTATCATTCTGTTAAACGTACAGTAATGATTTCAGCAGATTCTCAGTGTCTTCCAACTGAACTCTGACAAAACTGAAGTCCTTGCCCATAAAAATATTTCTCGGAAAATGCAGAAATTTCTTGGTCCATTGGCATTCAATGTTAAGTCTACATCTAAGGATTTGGGTCTATTTTGGAAAAAAATGGGGCCTGCTCTATCTTTTCAAGACACAGAGAAAATTATGCTCTTGTGTCATCACACCTGGACTATTGCAATGCTTTGTTTACTGTTTACTTTCCTCAAGCACATAAGCACCTTAAGACTGATTTTATTCTCTTGCCTGGGGCTGTGCCTGATGTTGTATTTCTTGTACTTTATTCTTGTCCTTGTTTTACTATTATACTGTGTGTACGTGTCTAGCTATCCATGCTTACGTATTTTACTGTTTTAAATTTTTCTATTATCACATTGTGAAGGACTTTGTAAACACAGTTGAGAAAGATGCTATAATATATAAATAGAGTTTTACGTACTAACTTATTTTACTTGCATATAAGTCTTAAAGATGTTTGTTTGTAAGACAGTTGCTGCTTGCAGAGTTTGTATCTTGGCATTTTTAGCTTACAGTTTTGCCAATGTCAACTTAAAATCTGAAATGTTTCTATATAGAACTTCTGCATTGACTTTCGAATTGAAATAATTAACTCAGGCAACACAATTAGGTTTGTTAGATTTCTCAATTACTGACTTAAAAGGCTCTTGTAAGTCAGCCTTTTTGATCTGATGGGAATTGGCTAGATAGCACATTCAAAGGAAGACCACACTTTTCAGTCTACAATTATTTATATGTTAAATTTCTTTACAAAAATGTATATGTGATTCAATGTTTGCGCAGCTCCCAGGTGTGAGTGTGTGAATGTGAAGCAGGGTGTTGCTTTCCTTGAATGAATAATGGTTAAAATAAAATTCAAAAACATTATTCAGTCACATTAATTTCCACATTCACCAGCATATCCTTTCTCCTCTTCTTCGTTTCTCCTCTAGGATATTGAATCAGAGAATGTAAATGTTGTCAAGCGCCTTTTCAAGATCCAGAACATCAATGCCAGTACCATCCGCACAGTGATGGTGGCCCACTGTAGGCGTCATGACAACCCAGACTTGCTGCTGGACTATGAGGCTCAGTCGCAGGCCCGGGCCCAGGCCCAGGCCCAAAGCCAGGGGGGACAGCAGCACCAGCCCCTTCTCTTTGACCTGGGTACCACTGACAGTGAGGAAGAAGAGGAGGAAGAGCAGGATGAGGAGCGTCAGAAGGAAATGAGGCTACATGGCCTCTCCACTTCTCGCCTCCCCCAGCCCACCGTCTCAGGTCTGGAGCATGTTATACAGGTGAGCAATAAAGCTTGACATAATTCAACTGCTGATAAAGCCGCCCCTATGTCCATGCAGTATATGAAATAGACTGAAGTGGATTGCAATCATGAACTGAAGGTATAACTCCTCAGGCATTTTATTCCATTTTTCTCCTGAACACTTGATCTTGTACTTCCTCACCCTGTCTCTGCTTCCCTCTGCCGCCAGGGTCGTCAGAGTGTCGGGGCCCAGGAGCTGGAGATTGAGGCCAAGGTAGCCCGGATGATGGGCAGAGCCCACACGAAGGCCCCCGACCCCAGCCTCATCGGCTCCTCTGCCCCCGGGGAGGGAGAGGACAAGACTTACCTGCTCTTCACCACTGGCAGCCTTACTTACTCCCCTCACCAGATAGGTACAGTGGCTTCCACACTGCTGCAATACAGCCAAAGCAATGAATCCATTCATTTCTGAAATTTTGTACCAGAAGAATTCCACTCAAGGATGTCAGACATCTCCTCTCATGCGGTATCCTCTCTTTCTGCTCTCCAGGTATTAAGCGGATCATGCCTGACCAGATGACCACATGTGGGCCTGTCCTCGGGGAGGAGCGGAGTTCAGAGGAGTTCTTTGATTCGTTGGACCATGTGATTGACATCCACGGTCACATCATCGGTATGGGCCTTTCTCCAGACCATAGGTGAGTGGCTGAGGAGGCAGATGATAATGAATACAGTATCTTTTAATGTAGCAAACAACAGCATAACAAACAAGACTAGGTCAAAACCTAGTATATGGCTGGACCGTGTATGGGTGTGCCACGTGCCACGGCCGACCAATGGTGTAACTTCATCACTCAGTCAGTCAGTCAGTGAGTGACAGACATTCACGTTTATAGGGCTGGCCCCGCTGTTGCGGTCCAGCCAAAAAAAGAACATCTAAAAATTAGACCTTGATACTGGCTCAGTAAAAAATGTAGGATATCCACTTGCAGTGCTAGGTGCTAATGCAACACCATTTATCAGTTTTTCAGATTTCTGTACACCTGTATGACTCTAACTTTACTCCTTGCCATTCATTCATCAGGTACCTTTATGTGAACAGCCGGGCTTGGCCAGCAGGATGCGTGATCTCTGACCCCATGTCCCCGCCCCCCATTGCTGAGGAGATCGACCTGCATGTCATCGACCTGAAGAGCCTGAGGGAAGAGAGAAGGAGCCTGCGCGCCCATCGAGCCTTCACACCCAACGACGAGTGCTTCTTTATCTTCCTAGACGTCAGCAGAGACTTTGTTGCCAGGTGGGTTACTGATCGTCAGTGTCCTGCACTAAGTCACTTTTCCGAAACTATTGTATTTTTCTCATAGACATGAAGTATTTTACATTTGCATTATTAAAGGTGAGGTTTCATTCAGGGGTTGTGAAACATTTTCTACACCTGGGACCAATTGTTAGTTGTTAGTTTCACCAAAAAAAAGACAAAACTAGAAACAAAAAATTAATGTGAGACACTGACATGATGTCTCCTATGTATGGTGGACATGGTCATGAAGAAACTACAACATGTAAATGTATTCAGAGCAGAAAGCTAACTTTTTCATCCACTGGCCACATTAGCTGATACATTCCAAAATGAACCAACCCAATTTTACCAGTCAAAAATAATTTTAGAATAAAAATGAGCCATCAGTTATCCGCAGAAGAGGCTGGCAGATTAGTCAAAAGCCAAAATTTAGAGTACTTTCCTTGTAGCTTGCATTGATTACCCAGCCTGATAGTATTGTTTGAGAGTGGTAGGGAGTTTCCAAGGCTGCTTATTGACAGAGCAGAGAGGCTCAACGAAAAGGATAAATACAGTGCATTCCAAATGACTCAAAACAACTGAACTTGCTTGTTAGGATGTAGGAATTATCCCTTTTTAACCTTAAAAAAAAGAAGTGTGTATATTCCACTTCACTATACATAAATACCAAATAAGACAATGTGAGATGCAATAGTTATCAGGTTTCTGAGTCAGGTTTGAAGCCATTGCAAAATACTGCATAAATACAGACCTGTGACTGCATAATACTTCATTTAAATATTAATGTGCTCACTGGAAAATCACTACTCACACCAGTACTTTAGTGAAGCTTAGCAACCATTTTGTTTAGCTACCGTTCAAGAACTGTATTTGTTGAATATTGCTTTGTGGAAGAATAATATTTAATTATCCATTGATAAAAAATACAATATTTATTGAATATTTGTGTTACAATTTGTTACAATGGTGTGTTAACACTGTTTTATGAAAGCAGAACAGCTGAGAGGCACTGTAAGGCACAACACAAAGCAAAGATCAGATTTGGACCTCAGAAAGACAGCGAATAACAAAGACTGAAGACGGAGAATGCTTTGATAAGTTTGAAATGATGTCAAAGTGAATAACTAACTAACTTATTTCCTGCTTTAGTGGAGCGGAGGACAAGCATGGCTACATCTGGGACCGCCACTACAACATCTGCCTAGCACGTCTGGCACACGACGACGTGGTCAACTCGGTGGCCTTCAGCCCCGCTGACCAGGAGCTGCTGCTCTCTGCCAGCGACGATTCCACCATCAAGGTGTGGCGTTCACCACGCATGGTCCGCTTGGCACAGACCCCCGCCCGGCCACCGAGGCCCCGCAACCTCCTGTCCTCCTGGCTGGGCCGCAACAGGAACGCCACGTCAGCCAACAGTGTCAATGGAAAACCTTGAGTCAGGTTGGAAAATACTTAGAGGGAGGGAGAAGGAAGGGGACAATTTGACCTCTTTGGTGTGAATATACACTCCAAGTATATGTACAGTGTGCTACAGTATGTGGTTTGGCTCGAGCTCACATTGTTATGACCCACAGCAGTGCTTGGTGTCTTCAGCTAACAGGACGCTGGATGTGATGTGACTCAGGGTTAGACACAAGGGAGCGCTATTGCAACAACAATTAACAGAAATCACCATAGACTCTCTGTTACTATTAAGCTTGGGTGATATGAAATGTTCTCAACCCAGATAGAAGATACAACCGACACCTAAATGTACAGACATCCAGACTTGTTCTCCACAAGAAGGTTCTATCTGTATTTATTTTGTAATGTTGCGCCTAAACGGGGCCCGGACAAGGAGCGTTTCCCCCAAGATGAAGGTCAGACAGGATTATGAACACAGACCCTCTGGACTTTAGGTGTAATGTAAATGTGTTGGAGGGATGGCACCTCATGATCATGGTTGTCATATCCTGCCCAACAAAGGCAACGTGCAGTCAAGTTTTTTTTCTAAATATTGAATATATATTGCAAGTTGTCTATCTTGTGTATAAACATGACACTATCTCATCTAAAAACCAGATTTTCAGAGCATCAGAATTATAATGACCATAGGAAGGGAGGAAAACATTTAGCTGCATTTACTGTCATCGCCTTGGTTTTCCAAGATGTCCCATTGTTTAGGTGCCCCAGAAATAATAGATCAATTATTGAGTAATTTCATGTTGAATAGTCATTGAGGAACAGTTAAGCTGAAGAGTAACTACTGAACTGAAAATGGAAGAATAATAATTGTTAACACTTTCAATTTTAGGTGGACTGACACTGAATGGTTTGATTTCTTAACCATAAGCTATTGATCAACAATCAACTTGGGGTGGGGTGGGGGTGGGGGGGCTTGTTATCCAGGTTAGCTAGCTAATTGATACTCTATTGTTACTGGGCCTACATTGTTTAAGCTAAAAAAAAAAAATGTATTTACTGTTACGATTGCAAAGAGTACATACTCTCCATCTGCAAATTAGATACAAATTGAAACTATTCATTGGTTCATTCATTAGTAGCTGCTGTTCACTGTTGTATCAGAAGGTAGTAATTTAATTTATGGAAAGGCACACTGGGATATCTGGGTGATTCTGAGAAATGGATGCCTTCTGGGCTTTGCCATTTTTTTTAAGTTTTTGTTTTTCTCTCTACATCTGATAGAAGGCATGTTTAGTTTTCAAGAGGATTTGTTTTTCCCACAATATTGCATGGACATATTTACTCTTAAATTCACTAACAACATTTTAAAGTTAATGCTATAACATTCAATAAATAAATTCAATAAATTCATGGTTTTATTAAAGCTGTAGTACTGTTCAAGGAACAGATGGTAAACGATTGTCTTAAACATTTATTTTGAGCAAACAAGGAAAAACATCAACAGACAAAATTTCAACTTTGGTTAAGGTTTTGAGTTACAAAAATGCCACCCAACCTTTTGATATCATAATATGAGAAACAGGACATCTCTGAATTGTATTAATTTATAAGAATAACCAGCACTCTGCACTCTACACTGAGAAGCTCATACAGAATGGTAACCAAAATGATCCAAGTCATAACAAGGTCCACCTGAAAACTGAAAAAGTGAGATAAAGAGAAAAAGTTCAACAAACTTCAGTTTAAATTTTGAATTTCCTTGAGATGATAATTTTATCAAAATAATAAATGGAAGGAGCCTGTCATGGAAAGCAGTAAAAGTTTCTCTTATATAGTATGTGGCATATTGTTTGAGTTTTATAAAATCAAATGAAATTTTATTTCTACTACCTCTGTCCATCCAGAAGCCTGGTCAACATTTCTTTCTGAATATGAGAGTACAAATCATCATCTCCACTGTTTCATTGTCAACAAAGAACAACCTGTTGATTGATTCTAAGAGGGCCTTGAAAAGTTTGTGTGCAACTGTGATGTCCAAAGCTGTTCAGTGCCACTGCTCAAGGGCTGGCCTCAAAAAAAATAAAAAAAATAATTCATGTCATCACCTTGAAGCCTGTTCTCCAGCTCTGTGCAAAACAGGAAAACATTCCCTCTGTACTGGGGTCATCACTTCAGAAGTGCACTCGGAGACTTCCTGGTTTTTGCTTGCCAGTAATCCAGCACAGGGTTCAGTACTCCAGTGTAGACAGATTTCTTTTGAAGCAGGTTGGCTCTTGGTTAAATCCTGGATGAAAAACACTGTATGGATTGTGGGTCATCTCATCAACTGGCCAAAGTGAACTGCCTGGATTTCAGAAGTGTATTTGCATATCAAGTTTTCAGAGAAAACTATGAATTAGTTACTCGTCAGCTGAATTTTTTTTTCAGCTCTTGACTAGATATTCTTTTGCCTGATATTGAACAAATGGCTTCCAGACTTGTTTTGGAGTGTGTTGAATAACTCATGTGCCCCTGAGTTTGCCCCTGGGGGCCCTTGACAACCTTCTTAACTGTAGCTCCCTTTTTTTGATCACCTTTCCTGTCCTCTGCTATTTTTTTATACTCCCCATAAATAAAAAGCATGCCCTTGGAAGATCAAAGGTCTAAATAAGATTTAGATGATGATCTTTTCAGCTAAAAAAAACTTTTTTTTGTGCAGCTTGCAAGTGCATGTTTTTATCAAAGGTTGTTGATAGTAAACACATAAACATCTCTTGTGAGTGTCCAGCTCTGTCTGACCATTTTCTCATTACTTTTTATCTCAATGTGACGCCCTTTGTCAGTTTCTTTACAAAAACATTTTGTAAAAGCTTAAATCGTTATACTTTGGACAACTCTGGACTCTTGTCTTTTAGCTCACTCCCTTCATGAAACATTGTGTTTACATGTCAGTGGACAACTGCTAGCATAATGATGAAAGACCTACAGGACTAATTAGGGCTGTACCAATCCGATATCGAGTATCAGAATCAGCCCATCTGGTTGAATTTGAGGTATCATATCGGCTACAGGTTGTTCAGTCAATTTCCCAGCCATTTATAAATGTATTTAATTAATTTGATTTGAGCTTTACTTTACAACGTGTGGTGCTGAAAAATAATCACTTCAGTTAATTACAAAAATATCGGCTCTGTACTCTGTATTGGCAGATACTCAAACTGTAATAATCGGAATTCACTTGCTCATTCTTTGCGGCTCACACCCACCACCAAAATATCTGAAGGATGAATCATTTCCTCCTCTATACTCTATACTCTTTACACTAACCTTAACCCTATCTCCTCCAGAATCGACTACTGCAATGCATTACTCTCTGGCTGCCCCAAGTCCACATTTAGAAATGTAACCTTCTTTTAAACTCGGCAACACAAGTCAAGTAAAAAGATATGAACATGCTGTCTCGGTCTTAGCCTCTCCTTATTGGCTCCCTAGTGTCACTCATACTTACCACATAAAGCGTATACCGGTCATGTCGCACCAGCAGCACATATGCAACATGCGTGAAACGTCCGTTTGTGTTTTGTGTTGCACTGGTTCCATTTTAGTTGCCTTTTAGCCAAAAGCTTGAGATTAAGCACATGGCCTCTAAATAGACAAGCAGAAATGTAAATACATGATTGATATGGGTAGGTGTGTCTATTTTGTACATTTATCCTGTCAAATATGGTTATTTGTACATGATATCAACAGTTAAGTAATTGAATACTTAAACTTGAACCATGGAACAAGACAAACTTTCTTTAGCATGCAACAAAAAGGACAGTGCTCATACAAAGTATCGTGCCCTAAAGGACAAACAAAACAAAGTGTATCATAAAGCAGAAGCAAGGAACCAGCTCAAAGGAAGAAAATCAAAAATGAAAAAGAACAATATTTTAGATAAACAGAAGCATTACCAAGATGGAAAATATTTGCTTATGTTTTGGGTTGTAACCATTATTCTGAGAGCCAAGAATCTGATTTATAACTTTCTTGTCTGATAGTTATAGTCTCAGATATTCCTCTGAGAAGTAAACCCCGATAAACTTCTGTACAGTTCTTTAAGTCACAAACTAATGCTATAGACTTGGCAGCAAACTTGGCTCATTCCATAGAGGATAAATCTTGACTTATGACACAAAAAGTTATGTGCATAACATTTTGATTACTTAAGTTAAAAACAACTGAATTTGAACTAATTACAATAATATACTGTATGTATAAGATTCTTTGGCTCAATAAAAAATATTTGAAAGAGAGAGAGATTTTGAACTAATGAATGGAGAACATTAGGAGAGGTTTCCTTTTTTGTTGTTTCCCCTTAAGATATGTACTATATATCTCACAATGCCTGAAATGAAAACAGTCTGCTCATGCTTGGAAGAAACCAATAGCATAATCAGTCCCTTCTCCTGGAACAAAGTACCTGCTACTACTAACTCTAACCCTACGTACAGTGAAGTATATTAAAGCGCACAACAGAAGGATGACATCATCTGCAAACAGCAGAGGGGCCACCCTAATGTTGCTGAACCAGACAATCTCCAGACCTCGGGTGTGCCTTGATACCCTGTCCATGAATGTCACAAACACAGGACGCCCCAAGTTTTTCTTTTTTAACCATGACCAAAACTTTAGTTTTAGTTGTCTAACCTTAACAATGATCTTAACCCTAAACCTAACCTTAACTAGTTGTTTTACCACAGGTTATGCAGCTGGCCATGTGTAGGTATAGTACAAATCAAATGGTAGTAACGATTCAAGGGTGCATCCGTTTTTATAAGATATCATATGAACATTGTTTCAGAACATATGCTTACAGTATGTATCCTTCATAATGGACATACACTCACCGAGCACTTTATTAGGAACACCTTACTAATACTGGGTAGGTATCAGCTTTCAGCTCAATGTCAACCGGCTAGTGACATCCGCCTCCAGGTTGGATGTGTTGTAAAGAGGTTATCTGAGTTACTGAAGCCTTTCTGTCAGCTAAAACCAGTCTGGTCATTCTCCTCTGACCTCTGTCATCAACAAGGCGTTTCCGTCCGCAGAACTGCCGCTCACTGGATGTTTTTTTGTTTTTTGCACCATTCTGTGTAAACTCTAGAGACTGTTGGGTGTGAAAATCCCAGGAGATCAGCAGTTTCAGAAATACTCAAACCTGCCCATCTGCCACGGTCAAAGTCACTGAGATCAAATTTTTTCCCCATTCTGATGTTTGATGTGAACATTACCTGAAGCTGCTGACCTGTATCTGCATGATCTTATGCATTGCACTGCTGCCACATGATTGGCTAAATGGATAATTGCATGAATAAGCAGGTGTACAGGTGTTCCTAATAAAGTGCTCGTTGAGTGTAAGTGCCTACCTAGCAATAGACATTTCACCACATGGCATCTGTTGAATAAGACATTTTTAAAATTTAGCAAAACTGTTGTTTACTTTTACCATCCTTTTATTACAACAAACCCAACCTGATCAAAAACTGATATATGGATGTGCAAGATTACTGCTTCTGTTTGCAGCATGTTTGCAGCAAGAGACTTTTATATGATTTCCCCAATAATGATGTCCCTTGTATTAGTCAACTGTTTTTATAGAGGAAAAATGCAATGGCATGAACAGGATGAACACAAACTGAGGCATAGCAACTTAACTAATGTACTTCCACACAAAAATCATATACTAAATTCTCAATGAAAATGTATTGATAATCAATGTGAATATGCAAAAATCATTGTATTGTAATGAAACCTCACCTAGAAGACCCTTGCATCCATATTTTAATGGGTTTAAAAGAATTTAGGTGTTTTTTATTATTTCATTTAAAAAAAAAAAAGGCACCCATTTCAGAGAATCACCCAATTATACAGTAACTATATTTTGTTTGTTGTAACGGTCATGATAAGGGTTTAGATTTCATATAGACACAATTATTCCAGTAAATTTCATTAAACAATAATTTATCCCTAATATACATACTATAATTTTAGCGGGACAGATATAAATTTGTAGTCATTTTTCTCAGTTCGCTACTCTCACAGTTTGATCAGGGTTATGAAGAGACTTTTCGGACACCAAGTGATTTTATTACTGAAGGAAGAGCTGGTGACATATGGTCAATTAGTCACACTATTTTCCATCTGCGTGTACAGGTACACCTATGTTTGTATAAATGCTTTCACAATGTTTTCCTTCTTGTTTAAATATTTGGATAACCTATTACATGGGTGTTTTGTGTAGTGAGTTGCAGGGATGGCAGCATGTAACATGGAGGCAAACCATATTTCTCCATTTCAGATAATTCATCATGAGCTGTCAGGAGATATAGGGGAACTACAGATTATATGGTCTCCCTAAGGTGTGGGCCCCTTGCGTTGATTCATCAAATCACTCAATTTCATTTTGCCCCATCTCTTAGTTAACCTGTGGTTTGAATTGCGTCATGAGCATTTCCTTATCATACCATGTAATAGCAGTGATCTGAGATGAGCAAAATGGGGTAGTACAGATTTTACCAGATATATGCAACTCATACCTGGCCTGGCAAGTCGACTTGTCATAATGACTCAGTGGAACTAACCTGGCACATTGCATTAGAGAAACTTGGGTGTTTATATGGCCCTACCTCCCTTTGTATGCAGCATTGGGATGAGTTTCTGTAATTAACGAGTAATTAAACCCCACCCAAATCTTTGGTGAAGCCTGACACCTAATGGTAAAAAGTAGGGTACTGAACTGGCCTTCTGCTATTGGCTGGTCTTTGTGCCAGGTGACGTCACCTTCTATAGAGTACAACAGGTGGTGAGCAAATAGCAGAAGGCCAGTTCAGTACCCTACTTTTCACTATTAGATGTCAGGCTTCACCACAGATTTGGGTTTGGGGTTTAGTTACTCTTTAACAGCACAAATCCTTTAGGTCTGTAAATGATGCAATGTCTATTATTTACAAAAAAACAAAAAAAAACAGCCAAAATGGGCTCAAACACAATTGTTTTTATACTGCATTTTGTCCTAATCTGTAATCCCCATCTTTTAACACAGTTCTGCTCTTACATGATTTACTGCAAAGCGGTTCTCCTCATGCATCGTCATTTTGTGTTCAGAGTGGAGTTGTAAAAGCAAGTTGTTCTAAAATGTCTGGTCTGTTTATTTTTATTCAACACTAGCCTCTGCACTACATTCTGCCAGCTTTGAGTTAACTGTGTAAGGGTCACTTTGATTTCTTTTGATATCCATTGAAATTAGAATTTTGGAAGCTCAGATTAAATTAAGGATTTTACCCTGTGGAAAAAAATATTCATGACCATCTGAAAGAACTGCAGTTATGTACAATCAAAGGAACGTTTAGACAGCAAAGAAAATGTATTTATTATTTACCAAATAGCACTTCAGAAAAATTGTTTTGGACTATATTCACATTATGAAGACAGTAAAAAACGTTATTTATGATTAAGAGAAAATAAAATAAAATAAATAGAAAATACTGTACTTTGTGACTATCCTATGAACCCAAAGGTGATTTAAATGTCATTTCAACATACAGCAGGATATTATCCAAAATAAATGGTGTCTATTATCCAAGAATATATTGCGTCTGTAGCACTAATGTAATGTGATAATAGTAGCCGAATATATGTAATATAAGAAATATTAACCACTTTATGAATATTGAAAAATAAACATGATCCCATCCCATATAATCCCATCTATAAACAGGAATAAATACAGTTGAGTCTAGTTATAATTCACAGTTAAAATAATCTTATATAGATAACCCAAGATTAGTATACACCTATATATTGACCTAAACTGATTATGTGTATGGGCAGCTCCATCTTGCAGTGGTGACAGACCGATTACCAACAATGAGGATGAAAACAACTTGGTCAGCGTCTTCACTGCTGTAGAGCTGCTAAACTACACAAAAGCCCTGATTTAGTCCTTTTGTCTGTGTATCTCTGTAGTTATGGAGCCTTGGTGTGCCAGCATCTCAAATAGGATAATCCAGCATCAAATATAGATATTTAAATAAATACACTTATATTTGTGTGAAGACATAATTAAATGGACACGAATAAATTATATATACACATTATTCTCTGTACGTAAAGAATTCATTTTTTATTTATTATTTTGCTCTCAAATCCCAGCTTTAATCCATTTATTGTTTTATTTTAATTTGTAATTTGTTAAGAATATTTTCTTATTTTTATCCTTGAAATATTTATGTGTCTGTTTAGGCTATTTTATTAAATCATGCACATATTTATTCATTAATCTATTTACCTACTGCTACTACCACTGCACAAGCAAAAAAACAAACTTTCACCTAGCTGCCAGAACTTAGGCAACAGATAAAAAAGCTCTGCAGAGTCATACAGGATTCATAACCCAGACATCTCTGTTCATAGTGGATCTTCTGCCTGGGCACGTTTTTCTCAAAAATGTTGCCATGTGTGTGGTACAGGGTTGACACCTATTGATTTCAACGTAGCCTGTGAGTCATTTGGTCACATTGTGCAAGAATCTCGCTCTTCGGGGGATGGAATGGGGGAATGGCATATTCTTCTCATCAATATTTTGCACAGGATCAGAGATTTCAGAGGAGATTTGCCAGGTGTTGTTGAACAGGTCGGCAGCCTCCTGCAGCATACCTGATATGGATCTTGCTGCCTCTATATGTTGCAGTTATCTGGCGGTCGCTCGGAAAAACCCGCTGCACTGTGCAACAGCAGGCACACCCACTGAACCCAGATCGCCTTTCTGATCTATGCTGCTGGATTACTTTGTCTGTGAACCGAATGCTGTTTGATTGACATACCTCCTTATCACACACTGCAGCAGAAAAATACTAAATAGGAGCATTGGAAAATAGATATATGAATATATGTGTTAATATTGAATAAAATAAAAAAACATCATATAAACAGTTAAATATTTCAATTCAAAGCATAAAAATAACAAAATATTAAAAAATAAATAAAACAAATGGATTACAGATGTGATTTGTGAACAAAATTTATTTGTGCTCATTTCAATATTTTTCCTCAAGAATTTAAGTGCATTTAAATATCTATATTTGATGCTGGATTATCCTATTTGAGATGCTGGCACACCATAGCCCCCATACTATGCCCTCCTGTAAAAACAAAAATTCATTAGCTTCCCACTCCACAAAAATTACTGCTAATCAAGCACAGTAAAGATGCGTTTAAAGATGTGTAAAGAAGCGTGTTATGCATCAACCAAAATACTGCTAATGAATGATCTACATATAACAAGGTATATAATTTGTATAATATTAAGTATATTTAAGTATAATATTAATAATAAATAATAAATAAATGTCAAATAATTAGTACTATTCAGATGTCCTTATAATATGCCAAGAATGTTGAGTGTCACATCAGGTTTACAGATTATTCCATTATCCACTAATAATCAAAGTCATATATGACATTTGCTCATAATGTTCATAAACCCAGAGGATGCTCTTGTCATCAGGCTCTTTTGGAGTGCTTTAAGTCATGTTCTGACAACATCCTGTGAACCAGGTATTGCCAAAAAGCAAGTCTTAAATATAGGGGATGGACAAAATAACAGAAACACCTAAAAATATATGAATCTGAAGTACCTAATAAGGAGCAGGGCTACTCTTTACCTCCAGCACAGCTTCAAGCTCCAATCCTCCTTGGAAAGCTGTCATACAAGCACTGTATTAATTGTGCAGTGGGATACTGGACCATTCTCCAAGAAGAATAAGCCTCCAGCTCTTTGACGTATGAGGTGGAAATCAGGACTTCCCACAAAAGTGCAATGATGTTTAGATCCGGTAGGTTGGGGTTGGCCATAGAAAGTATTTGACTTGATCCTGGTGTTCATCAATCCACTGTGGAGTTTGTTTAGTAGTGTTTATGGAGGCATTGCCATCTTGGAATATGGGAAAATCATGAGATAACAGTGTTTGCACCACAGGCTGCACCTGGTCCTGTAAAACGGCCTCATATTCCTTGGCTGTTATCCACCACCATGTTTTAACAGTTGGCAACAGACATGACGGGTTGAAGGCATCCTTTGGCTTTCCGCAAATATAAATCCATTCAAGGAAAGAGGTGAAGACCATCAGGTCATATTACTTTTTTTTCCATTGCTCGGGCTTTGTGCTCCTTATACAAGGTTATGCCTCTTTGGGCCTTAGTCTTGGCTGTAAGCACTTTCCAAATGGCAGCCCTGCCATAATGCCAGCTTTATGAAGCTTATTATGTACAGTTTTTGTTGAGACTTGCAACCACTGTTCCTCTTTGACGATGCAGTTTGTCGGCGTCTGGCATTACCAGGCTTGGCCTTACCAGATTAAATATTTTAGCAGTTTTTGTAAATGATGCATATGTAATTCTGGCACCAATTATTGGGCCTCCTTGGAACAAATGCACATATAAAAGTGATTGTCAGAACTATTTTAAAGCTGACATACTTTTAATTGGCATTCAATATTCGCCTTCAAAATCCTTTAATTTGGCGTTTGTTATTTTGTTCACCCCTTGACTTTCTCGTTGTTCTTTCAAAAACATCTTAATGACATTCACTGCATATAGTATAGATATAATATCACATAGTCTTATACATAAATTACTTGTATTTAATTCTATATATATATATATATATATATATATCCATTATATGTAGATATATAATTGATAACTTTATTATTATTAATCACTTATGTTTTTTGAGCATTTTGGTGTAGATTCTTCCACAGCCTACACACTATAAGCCCGTAAGGTCTACGATGGCCTTAATGAAGATTGTATCATCTCTCAGATAGGAGCTTTTGCCGGCCAGTTTTGCCAGTGGACAGAAGAGCGGGCAGCCGCTGGCAATGTTCATCTCACTGATTGGCCGCTGAAAGGAGGTGGAGCTGACATCAGGACGGAAGGCATCAATGATGTGCTCCCTGTTGTTCTGATCCAGGAGCATCAGAGTCACCTGGAGAGACGCAGCAGAGGAGCGCTTACAGAGAGGAAAAGACTGGCTTGCTTTGTTCCATTACTGAGGTGGTTGTGGATAAAAATGGATGGAGTGAGAGGGATGTAAGGAAGAAGTGTGATCATTCATAACACCTACCTTCTGACTGAACGGCCACTTGAGCAGAGCATCGCACTTGCCCCTCATCACCACGAAGAAGAGTGAAAGGTGTGTTCCTCGACCCGTCCCATCCCCATTCAAATACAGCCGTAGGCACATTTTGTAGCCATACTTGCTGGAGTAGAACGCTGTGAAGGAAAAGAGGGGAAAACCAGATAAACAAACCCTGACTGTAAACAGAGTCTAAAAATGGAGTCACATGAGAATAGGAGTGAACGTTAACTCCCTCAAGGACAACATGAGTCTGTGGAAATTCCCTCGGCTATATACCAGACTATAAAGAGAATGGAAAGAGATTAAATCTAGCAAACTACATGCTACATGATCGTCGCTCATTCAAATTCAAAAACAGCCTTTCAACTGAGCTTGATATGCCAAGTATAGTCCTTTCAAATGGACAATGGATGGTGATTATATGACCCCCCCCCTGCAATCCATCGTTGATCTCACCTGGTGAGAACATGGCGGGCGTTCGACCAGCCACGGCGTCCTGTCTGCGGCGTGAGAAGTCTGCGATTTTCCAGACAAATATGCCATCGTAGGTACAGAACTGGAGCTCTCGCAGTAGCTGTTCGGTCTCAGCCAGCTGCAAGTCTCTCATTGTCACAGTCCTCTCTAGTTGCCGCACCTTATTACTGAGGTTCTCAATCTTGTCCTGGTCTAGACGATGTTGATGTGAGAAAGCCTCCAATGTGACCGAACTCCGCTCCACCTCCCGGTTCAGGACGCACACAATGTTCTCCAATGCGTTCACCTGTCATGAAATGGCACCAAACACGTACTGCATTTAGGTCCTTCCTTTGTGTTGAGTTTTGTTTCATTCAAAAGCCCTATACACCAGTGGTTAAAAATCTGATTTACTAGCACTATCAACACGGAGGTAGCCAGTTCTGTCAGCACGACATCATCAATAAACAAACTACTATCATGTCCAACAAAGTGCATCCGATCCACTGAGACCCACCTTTTTGTCCAAGTCGAGGGATTGCGGGGAGGCTGCAGCTCCGGCTCCCATGGTTACTCCCTCCTCAGGAGCCCTGTAGAGGCCCAGACCAGAGTCCTCCTGCCACTCCCCAGGGCCCGCCGCCTCTGTACGCATCCGAGCCATAGACAGCACCATGGGCAGCAGCAGGCGCAAGTGCTCCATAGTGCTACTCTGCTCATGGTCGCTATGCTTCCCATTCTCTATCTGAGAGGGCATGGAAGAATTACAATGGAGCTTGTCAATAAATTATTGAATTTCACTACTAATAACATGTTTAATGATTTGTTCAATGATGAACATTTGCCCTGCTCTAATGCTAGGTGGTGATCCTTTTGAGGACAGCAAAGGTGTGTCCATCTGTTTACCTCAGCAAAAAAGCATTTGTTTTTTGTTCGACTCTTTACCGAGTTACTTTATTTGCAAAATGGTAAAATAATATCTTGGAAAATGCATCCCACAACAAAGAAATAATAGCTTATTGAGGTGTGTTTTAGAAATACAGTTTTGAACACCCAGAAGAAAACTAAATCTGGCAAATTACATGACATGTTAATTAGCAGGACAGCTAATATTGATGGTTTATACCAAAATGAAATATTACTTGGGAATGTATAAGACGTGTGTGCAAGACTTATATCAGATTGTAAGAAGATTGCACATGATGAAGTGATTAGACTATTGTACTTACCACAGCTTTACAGCCCACTTCACTGAAAGGACATGCACTCTTTGACTTTGCACAGGACCTGCTGTGGTCACTGAACTGAAGGTAGAATGGAAAAGGAAAGGTCAGGATGTGGGCCAGCCCCTGAGGGTGTTGTGTATCACTCCAAACGTGAAAGTGAAAGTACATTGCAGGCTTCTTAGTCAGAAAGAAACTATCAAATAGACCATAAATGACCATGAAATTTGTCCCTAGTCTAGCCATTACCTCATGCCCTTGAGAGTGTAACAAAGAAACAATGAGCCCTTGTTAGGAGAAGAAACTGCTTGCATTACCAGTCCAACTAGATATATATATATAGAGCAACTTCAGTCCACATAATTTAATTCTTAATTATTTCTTTGTTTCAGTAAGAGCACAAACCTTTTCTCTTGGGATCTTCTTCTTTCCACAGTCCTTACATTGCAAGGGAAACTTCTGGCAGATCTCATCATGGGCCTAAAATACACCAAGTGGGAGTATGAGAACCTTATTTTGTGTCCATTATATGCAGTATAACACAACAGACACCTGTTTTACTCTGGATCAGTGGTGTCCAGTCTGCCTGAAGGTGCTAATCGGTGAAATCACCAGATATATTCTTTGGTTGGAGTGAAAACCTGCAGACTCTTGGCCCTCCTTGGCACACAGTTGGACCCCACTGCTCTAGATAAACCCTATTGCTCACCTTGATGTCTTTGTAGTTGAAGGTAGATTTGCAGTATTTGCAGTTCAACGTTCTTGCTTCACACTCTCTTTCAGTATGCCTGTCCTTCTCTGTACGAAGGACAAAGTTGTTGCAGGCTTCACACTGTACCCGTTCATATTCACAGCGACCTTCATGCTGAGCCTAAAAAAATAAAAGAATGACAGACAGATAGATCATTTCTCCCGCCTTCTTACTGTGTCTGTCCTTCTCATGCAATACAGCAGGTATCTCTGGTATTCATTGTCACTGTCAAAGAGAATGTCAAGGGAGTGTTTTTGTTATTACAGCCTTTTTAAGTGCAAAGCATCAAAGCTGTGCTAGCTTTGAATATGGAGGTTAGATGAAAAACCATGTTACTAAAAAGGCAATAGGGCTGATTGGTAAATGATATACAACCTGACCCTTTGTCACTCATTATGTGTAGCTGATACACCCTTGTTTACCACGGTTAAAGCGGTTTTAATGTCTTGCACATACACCCATACGCCTGTTTGAGTTTTAGAGGTGTGGCACAGAATGTGTTGGCTGCTGCAGTGTGGGAAAAGCAAACTGTCACTTGATAATGGACATTTAATTTCTCTCCAGTGTGCACAAACTTCCAAATGACAGCTAACAACACACCAACCTCATTTGATCAATGAAAACAAGGTTGTATACCCAAATGTTCTTTCCACTAAGCGTAACTGATCAATATTTAGCATTCAAGCCAGTCTATACTGTAGAACATGTCTACTATACAAATTCACTATCATGTCTATTTTTTTTCTTTCTGATCTTTCTGAAATTTTGTTTTTTTTCTTGTGAAAAACTGAATAGTTTTCAGCCTGAATGAAAATGGTTGAACTGTTCACCACTCTGCACTATATGTACACCTGTGATGTGATGGGGGTTGTGAGTAGGTTAAAACATGAAAAAAAGACAAAAAAAAAAAAAAATGTATGTGAAAAAAAAGAAGATTGAGATTAAGTTACAGCTGCGATTACAATCTATGATGTGTAATTCCGATGAAATGTCCTGTAACCCATTCAGGAGAATGAGGAAACAAATATTCTGAGAATTTACAGCTTATTCATTTGCACATATAAAAATGTCAAAACACAGAGAGATTGAGCAAAAAAAGAAGCTATAGGGCTTATAAAAACATCTGACCTCAAAACAAACAAACAAATCACACCAAGCTATTTGGAAAGTATTTGAATAACAGCAACTAAATGGCAAGAAAACTCAACAAGGAGAAATACGGTATAGACACACAAAGTAAATAAATGAAAAGTAAGAAAATACATTGAAATCAAGAGCACTCTATGAGAGTGTTGGATATTCTTGTAAAAATGTGTATTGATGGTGCATAGCCATAAAAGGTAATCATTTTGAATAGGAAGTTATGAAGAATGATGCAGGCGGGTGAATGGGTTCAGTGGGCTGGGGTTCACTGACCAGGAAGAGGAAGACACTTTCATTTCATTAATTCTCAACAGCCTGAAGTGGAGCCACAGAGCAAGAATCACAGGTAGGTTAGCATGTTTTTTGTTTGACTGTTGCTCACTTTACAGACAAGTAAAGTTAAACCGGCAATTCTCGAACTAAATTAACTATAAACGATTTCCGAGATCGAGAAGACAAACCCCCGCCCTAACCAAAACACTCATCGACATTGTGTTGAGTCTATTTTTCCTGTTTTGGAAAACACAGGGGCGTGTATGAGTAGCAAGAAATATCCCAAATCTTTCCAGTCAACAATGACTAACATAGCAGCCTACACATGATAGTTCACAGATAACATGGCTGAATCATACAGACACAAACACTTACTGTCTTCAAAATCGCAAACGTATATAAACCTCTACCACACTTCTTTTACCAATACCATGGTCACAAAAACCTGTCACAACTGCCTTTCTTTAAAGACAGCAGGTTTAAAACCGCAGACTAATCTAGTCAGCACCACATTTGCAAACATGTAAAAAATATTCAAAGCATCAGCCTAGTGTCATTGCCTTTAACTCGGTTCCTGTTAACACCCTTGTTTTAGCGAAGGTTGCTATTAGGCTTCATACACACCACAAACTCAGAGTGCAACAAACACCCTTTTCACAGAATTAGCACCGGCCAGTCATCCCTCCTCATCAACTATTACTAGGCTTCATTTCCCCACTCTGAGACACTGATAGTGGAAATCAAACAATATATCTGACATTCATTAGACCACCAACATGCTAGAAAAGAGAGCTGGGATATTTGTAAATGTTTTTGACTGGACTTTTTTATTTTTTCTCTGTACAAAGCACACTTTTGTAATTAAATGAGGGACAAAGTTCCTCCTACAAAACTGCCTGTTCCAGTTTTAGTTTGAAACCAGCTAACCTTTTTATCATTACTCTGACTGCTTCCTACCCTTCCCCCAGTAATCTAGTTAATCTGCATGACTGTTCACCTCGTGGTACTTTCCCACTCGGTTGATAAACGAGATGTGGGCCTCGGGGCTGGGTATGGTTGGGACTTTCCAGGCTGTGTGTCAAGTTTCACTTCCTGTACACGTAACTTCGTTGCTATTGGCTCAGGTCACGCAACAAACACTAGCGCATTGTACAAATGCAATGCAGTGCAAACTCACATGCTGAAGGCTGAAGGGAAATTCAGCCAACATGAACAAACATCTAAAAATGCAGAAAATGCAGTGGTTGGGGTAAGTGGGCACTGAGGTTTTAGAAAGAATAAGAAATATGAGACATTACTGGAGTGGAGTAAACTAGTAACTTGGCACCTGTACAAGTTTTTATGTGGGACGAGGGATTATATTACAATAACACTGCCACAACAACAAAAAAGTTGAACTTTATACTATACCTCATACTCTTTGATTGAGCCTGTCCAGCTGCAGCCCTGGTTCAGACACCTGGCGGGCAGACTGGCTATTTCCCGTCCTGCAGCATTGTCTGGAAACGCCTGACAGAGGGGGAAGCACAAAGAGTACAGTCAGATCATGAAGCCACTAATTATTATAAAAGGCAAGCAGACACAGTGGGTGGGATTGTGTGGCTGTGGTGAGGAAACTCCAGTTGGGTATGTCTTTTCTCCTAAGGAAGGAGGCGGGGGGGGGGCCTGAGTTGTTGTTTTGTGAATTTCCTTGATTGAATACAACACTGCCTTTTCCCAGCCAAGGAAATAACGGAAATAATAGCTTCACTATTGTTGACATAAGTTTTACCCGGGGAAGCAGCTGTGCGTGTGTTAAGGGCATGTGTGGCGGGTGTTCATCAGTTGGAAGAGGATGAGTCATAGAATAACACTGTTGGCTGATCATTGAATATTTCACAACTTACCTCATTGCTATTTAGAATGGATATTGGCTCCTCATATATCTCCTCCTGGTGGCAGGCGTCACAAGGCTTTGGGCCAGAACTGACAAAACAAGACAAGCTTGTAATTTTACAGTACAAAAAACATACTGGAGGCCAGCTAGTCAGCAGTCAGTCCACAGTTATCCTCACCTGATCCATTACTGGAGCATCTGCTAACCACCATGGATCAGAGCTGAGGTACACAGATGTCATGAATCAATGTAATGGCACTCTAATTGCTAGGCAGCACAAGAACAAGAGAAGTTTGTAGTGCCATACAAACACTGCTGCTTTCAATAAGGTATAGGGAATTACAGTGGTGATTAAATGTTTCAGGTTATGCAAGGTTAAAGACAAATTAATGACTGGTTAAAGAAAGGGTTAAATTAATATAAATGCCAATAAAGATAAATGCCTTGATCAATAGAGAATTGAAGTCTGACGTAATTTTTTAGGCTGTAAAGCATTTCCGCCATTCAGTGTGTAGTCCAAAATTGCTATAGAAAATGTGAATGGGATTTGCAAGTAACGCCAAAAATAAACTATGTGCTACACAGAGGCTCACTAGCTATACTAGGTTTTGTTCCATGAAATAAAATACATCAAGTAACATCAGCTTTGTGAATTTGTGTACTTCAATTACTTTTTATATTGATTGCTGCTAGCAAAATATTAATCGTTTGGGGAAAAGGACTACAACAGTAGGCTAGCTATCTGGTGGTTTGACATGATAAGTTAAATACAATACAATTGTTGTATTTACTATTAATTAATCATAATTAATCGTACAAATAACTGTTCAGTGGAACGCTATGAAAATTGTAATAATTTGAATGAACAACACAGTCAGGAGATCAAGGTCTGGCAACGAAAAATGTGATGAGAGGTAGAGGAAGTTGATCATCACTGCTATTGTAGTCCGCTTTCCCCTATGATTATCATTTTGTTAGCAAAAAGCTATATTAAAAGTAACTAAAAGAACAAATTCACAAAGGTGATGTAATTTTCCAAAAAGCCCATTCATATTTTACATAGAGATTTTGGACTACATACAAAATGGTGGAGATGCTGATCTATGGCATACAAAATTCCGCCAAATGACGGCTTCCACTTGTGGCCTCTACCCCTATAAAGATCGACAGTTTTCTGTCAACAGTTGGGTGCTGTTGTGTTGATAAGCATCATGCCAAGTAAGCAACCACAAACAAACTGCAGTTCAACTGAATTATGAGTGTAGCTTGAGCAATACCCTGTGCAATGCAATTCAAAAAGGTGTGGCCTTTACTACGCATTTCAAACACTTAACAGATTAGAAGCCTGTTGCACAATTTTAGCTTGCGAAGAAATGTGCCTTGTTGAATCACCTCTCTATACACATGCCCTACACATTCTCCATTTAAAAACTCCAGACCTTTTCCAGACCTTATTTTCTTAAATGGACTTGAAGATTTTGGTTGGTGTTCAGTATGATCTGTGCTGACTGTGGCTGGGCTGTGTGACTGTCAACTAGGCCATATCCCTCTACTGCTGAAGGTTTTTTTTCACAACAATGACATTTTTCAAGACTTTTTATGTAATTTCCAGACTTTTCAAGCCCTGGAAAGTGTTAACTTCACTTCCCATGCATTTCCAGACTTTCCAGCCTTGCATAAGAACCCTGTACTATAAATAAATCTTGACTGTCTTGACTATTTCTTTTTTAAACCTGAGTTAGTTCCACATATGACAAGGAAATCCTATAACCATAACACTGTTATTTTTAGAAGTTTGTAATGTTAGGCATCCATTCAATTTTCTTCTAAAAACTGAAGCCTAGAAGAGTTTTGGAGAACCAGTCTGCTAATGAAGGAACCATGTACTGTTTTTGAGACCGGCTATGGTTTCGAGTTCATGCTTTTTCTGCACTGTGCTTTTTCTCTTAATTGTATCCATCTCTAATCTCTCTCTGTATCTTTCACTGTATCTAACTCCCTTTTAAGAAAAGACAGTAGCATCCATCCATCAGAAACGTTTGAAATGTTGAAATGTTTCTCTTTCAGCATTTCACTCTCATTCTTCTTCATGCGTTAATAGAAAATAAATCTGACATGTACTTATTTTCATCTGGGCAAAGTATAAAAATAATAAAAACAAAACAAAACCAATAATTATAATATTAGGCTATTTTCCATGTATTAACTTTTCTGTATAGTCCAAAAACGACAAAAAAAGAGAAACATTTAGAGGAAAGTCCCAATTGGTGAAGAAATCCCAGGTGGTTTAAATGGCAGTATTAACCGATACACCAGTGTGTTAATAATAAATTCCCAAATGCATTTATGTATTAACAAACAACCAATGCATCAGTCATTACAATAAAAGAGGCTGAATGTGAGATGGGAAAAGAAGCTGAAACAAAACTATGGACATCTTTAGAATGAATCAGCATGGACAGATCCTGGTGATTCACCGAGTTCAGGAATAGGATCCAGTCATGTGAAGGCTGATGCTGCATTAGGTGATCGATATCTGGGCTGCAGCAACCATCAGAGATCAGCAGAGGTAAGTGCACAGGGTGTGCTGATGGGAGCCAAGCAAGCAAACAACACCACCACAGACTGGGCACAGGAGGATGCTGGAAGATGCTGCCATTTAATGAGAGCTGGGTAGGTCTGAGCATGCCCAGTAAGAGGGGAAGCATTAGGGGAAGGAGTCAGGTATGCAGTGCACACTGCTTTAGATGGTTTGAGGACCTCCAGTCTACCTGGTGAGCTGTTTGAAGCAGTGTACACAGAAGCGGTGGCCACACTGTGCCTGGACAGGCTTCCTCAGGACCTGGAGACACTGCTGACATTTGTATTTATTCTCCATGGGCACCGACAGCACGCTGAGGGGGATCCCTGGTAGGGAGTCTGCGCAGTCCAACGAGATGCGGGCCATTCCTCTCCATCAAACTCTGGTGCTGCACCCTGTGAACACATACCACACATAAAATGTGTTAATAGCCATATGAAAAACCAATACATGAACAAAAACACAAACTTCTAAGACCCTTGTGCAACAGAAACAGACAGCACAACAGTACATCGGCCAAAGCCCTGAAATGCAAAAATGTGATTCTCTCGGTGAATCAAAATAACTACATTTCACCAAATTTTTTTCTCCTCTTGCTACATTAATATATTGTAGTATTGTGGAGTAGTAGGTCAACACTGAAATTATGAAACATAGTGTATGGATCAGCATCTCCCTTGCGTAAAGAGGCTGCGAAGGTCAGACACGAAACAAGGCTGGATGAGTGCAAGGTGTAAAATTCATAAACTAACGGTGAAACAAAATGCGTCTGGGCTTGTTTCGAACACTCAACAGTGGTGTGTGCCAGCCCTCTTGTGGCTGAAAACATTAATGGCTCAAACGGCATCAGGACAAAAAACCCGAATCTGTTAGCTCGCTCATTAAGTCAATATATTGAGATAACAGTAGGAGACAAAAAATTGGTAGAACTTAGACAAAGAAACCTGATAAATAATCCTGTTAAATACACAGGAGAAAAAGAACAATTAGATGAAACGTACTTCTTTGGATCCACCCAAATGTTTTTCTCTTGCCTTTCAGGGCGTCAGTACAATACTGAATTATATCAGTAAATAAAAAATATAAGCATGTGATAAATGCAGTAATTGCATTAAATGTAAATGCATCTTTGCCCCCTAGTGGTCAAACATGGTATTACCATCATCTCTCGCAGAGAGACCAGACGGAATTCATTTAATTGTATTTTATAGCACTTATTTAAACATGGTTTAAACAACAAAATGTGTATAAAAGAAACAATACAACAAAAAGGCAAAGAATTCAACCCATAACATCATTAAAAGCAAGCCTAAAAAATGGGTTCTATGGAGAATTTGCAAAAAGTGTCTTGTGAATGACAGAAACCTCCACTGGCAGATTGAATTTACTGACATGTATAATACGCCCCAGGTAGTATTTCCTGTCGATGCAAACTTGATAATAAGTTTTGTTTTTGATAGGAAGCAAGTTTTTGTCCAGTATCTCATGAATAATTTCTGTACGTCTTATGACATCAATCACTGATGTGATTTCAAGTCGCAACAAAACCTTTTTACGACGTGGTGATTTACTGAGTATGGAAGTATCAAAGACTCTGTGAGCCATGATTTTTTTTTAATCCTGGTTTTATTTTATTAATTAAAGGATAATTACAGTTATTTTTAACATGGACCGTATTGTTCAATCACAACTATTTAAAGATATGTGTAGCTGCAGTGTGAGTGTTATTGTGTTGAAAGGATGTGTTTTAATCTCTTTTTTTTTGCACTGTGTGTGTATTGAGGGCAGCACTCCCGGCGAACTGAAGCTACATAAAGCACTACAGTGAAGTAAGCAATTAAATCTTGAACACAATCAAACGTCGTGATGGCAAAAACTAGGAAAATAAGGCCCAGGTTGAAAATAACCATAATTATATTTTAACTGTAGCTAGTTGTATTAAAATGCACGGGGTGAAGGGGCAGTTGACAAGGTTGCTACCAGCAAGTGCAGTAAATGAGTCACGCGGACACGGGAGCCAGCTATTTATTATTCATGAACCCTTTCAGCCAATAATTACACTAGTATTGTGGCTAATCATTGCAGTTTGATGATGTTTGTAGGTCAACAATAGAATCGGGCAACCAGAGAATGGACCGGTTGCAGACAGTTTTTAAAAGCTCAATTTTGTGCGACAGAAGATGTAACCAAATGCTTGCCTTTTTTCATGCAATCTAAAAAATAACGGTTATCTGTCATTTTTCTCTGTATTATTGTTTTCAGTACATCCAGACAACAGCATCAGTTGAACTAACTTGATTCCATAGTGTACCTGACATAGCCTCTGCACTTCTATAACAAATCATTCTGCAGTAGTGCATGTAGGCTATGTGTGCAAGCAGCTGTTGACTGCTGATCATACAGCCATATTGGCTATAGTTTCATGCATGTCAACAGAAAACAGTGTAGGCTATGTGTGCATGCATATGTGTTAACATAGTTTAAGAGAGTGAGTTGGGAAACCATGCAAAGAATCCAAACAAATTTACTGGAATTACAATGCAGCCATGCGAAGGCCAAGCACCGGCTCACAAAGGGAACTCGTTTATCTAGGAGAACATGTTGTACAATGTTCCACAATGCAAATTGCTTTGAGCAGTGCTGTCTCCAGCTATTCATTTGCTCAACTGGTAAAATAAAAGAGACTGACAAAGAAGACCAATTACAATCATATCTTAAAGGAACAGTTCACCCCCAAAATGAAAATTTAGTCATTATCTACTCGCCTCCATGTACGGTATATGAGATAATGACAAATATTAAATATTTGACTTTTAGACCTACAGTGCAACCTTTTGGCTACAAAACACTTGGATTATGCTGCACAAGCTGTTTGTACAAATCTGATGGACATGTTATGCTTTTTCTTGGAGCTGTAAAAAAAATAGTCATTAACTTCAATTGTTTGGGAGAAGGTTGAGATGAAACTATGGGCACTAAGTCGCTGTGTGTTTGGTGGTCCTACCAACTTGAATGGAATTTCAGTTGACATGAAGGTGAGCAGATAATGACTGAATTTTCATCTTGGGGTGAACTATTCCTTTAAACCATTTAGGCCTACTCTCAGAGAGGATTCTCCTAGTACTTCTATAGAGGGAAGTGAGACTATCAGTGGCTGATGGGTCAAAACTTGAATGGTAATGAAACAGGACCAGTCAAAAGGTTAGGCTGCCCTGAACCACAAATTCATTACAGCAGAAGCATGAACACTGAAACACCAAACAGGAGCACATCCCCAACTCCCACTATCAGTCTGGCTTTCACAAAATAAATTCTAATGAAAATCTCATGACCAGAAGACTTACAGGAAGAGCACTTATAAAATCTCTCATGCTTATCATGACTTGCAGCTTATTCCAGGCAAACACATGGCCAGTGATGCATTAATAACCATTAGTAGTAGTCACCATACAAAAGCCAATCAAACTTTAAAAAGAAAGTCATGACAATCTATGACAATCATTTCTATATTTTAATTGAATAAATTATGTTCTTTTTCTCCACTGTAAAAAGAGATGGTGTTACTGGTATTAAATTATCTCAAATGTGATGATAAAACAGAGACTTCCATTGCAAAGAAATGTGTTTTTGATTCAGTCTATTTAGGCAAACTCTTACTCTCTTATTATTGACGTATTATCATTTGTGACGTAGACTACATTGGTTTATGCATGATTTATGTATTGCTTTTCCAAATCTTTGAGTTTAATTCTACTAGGAATTACATAAACAGTGAAAAGTGTTATTGATGTATCCCAACATTGAATAGTCTAGAATAATGATTATATATTATTTTGTTATTATTCAATATGAGGCTTAATAAATTAGTCTACTCACAAGTGTTATTCAGAGCTGTCTTTCCTTTCATGTCATTACAATTCAATGAAATCATTTGGCAGATAAATAAATAAATGGTATGACAAAAATGTGTGTTTGTAATGATGCAGTTATGGTGACACTTTCAGTATCAAGAGCTATCTTGTTCAGTCATTTCTCACTTTCTTTTCATTTCAATCTTATTTCTGATAACAGAAGCCACAAGGCATGACTTGTTAATTCAGTCAAGTGCTGTGCATACCATAAACCTTTTAGAAACTCCAATGTCCCTCCTTTATATAAACCTTTAGTAGGCCTATCTCTCTGAACAGCAAATAGGCCTACCTGTCCATCAACAAACTATGAACACAAAAGTAAGCTCACAGATGACCAAAAGTGCTTTGCTGTGAGGTCAAAGACACAGGAAACCTATTGCAGAAAAATAGCAATTCAGCAAAATTCAGTTGGCCAAACTAGACCACATGCCATTTAAACATGGAACCAGATCCAATCCATAAAATGGAACTAGAAAAGACCACATGATAAATCACAAGTTGTACAAGACTAGAAGGCAATATCTAGACAAAGAATAAAGTGTGAATGGAGAGACAAGCCTTAACAAGTGTGTTACTACACTCATGTAACACGTATTACTCTTGCTGTTGTGTAACCATGGAAGTCTTGAGGGTAGCAATTAAAAACACAGAGAAAACAAACATCAAATAAGCTGTAATATTCTAGAAACCATATGCTGAGTGAATGAATGGCCTCTCTTTGCCATACTTCACCATCCTGTCAGTGCTATTAAAGTGAGGCAAAATAATATACAGATATCCAACAGAATCAGACTTGGATCATGGTAACTGTGACTGAAAACAGCAAAAAGCAATGTATGCTACATTGGATGAAAGATCACGAAATAACATGAAAACTGCCAAAAAATAAAACCCCAACATCATAACTAGTGAGCACTGCAGTTCAGCAGTATAAAAAAAACCGTTTCAAAGCTTTGAGCAGTGTGACCAGAGTTTAAAACCGTCTTTGTAAAATATACAACTAGAGCCATCAACTAGTAGCCTTTTCACTCAAAGCAAGGCTTTTAAAAAAAGTTTAGACCTGTCTATACTGTCAACACAACCATTGTTTTTCTAAAAATAAATAAATAAATATATAACTATCACAACGTTGGTCACATATCTGCTGCTGTTTAAAGAGTTAAGTCTGTAGCAGCTGTGAAAAGTGGCTGTCTGCCTGTCTGTGTAGCCTGTTCTCCCCTGCGTGCCCGCCCGCCCTTAGGTTCGCCATATTGCTCAATACTCTTCAAGTCTAGGTTCCCAGTTTCTGAACACCACAAACCTGAACACTAACGTTACTCACCCAGTTTCCAAATGAAGTTTTTGCTCACTAACGTTACTTAAACTCAACACCACCACCCAGTATTTTAGCTGCCCCACCCGGAGACGTGACACACCCACGTCAGCAGCGATATAAAGACAGGGTGAGCAGCCGTGGAGTCACACACATTAGACTCAAACTTCCCTTCCACGGTGTGTAGCTAAACGCGCTCAAAATACAACTGTCACGGTTACTTTAGCCAGCTAACGCTAGCCAGCGCTTGAGGTTTTGTGGTACTAACGACTTGATCATCTGGTGAGTAAAAAAAATAAAACCAGCTCAACTAACCTTGAACTCTTGGTTGCAACCGGAGACAAAATGTACGAAAACACATAAAAGGTAGCCGTTTGCCTGGTAACGCTGGGACAAGGACAACTCAACCTCGAGCAATGTTTACATTTTTTTTTTTACTACGTGCACATAAGTTTTAAAGACAAAGTATGATGGGAGAGCGGAGTCTCAAAGTGTGCCCTGTGAAACGGATCAAACCCCGCTCCCTCGGACTGCTCCGGAGAGAAGACCTAACCGCAACTAAGCCCTGAATCCGCAGCGCATGCGCAGATCATGCTCATACTTCATTATGTTTCGGCGATGCAGCGTACGCTCTCTGAAGTGGGGCTCCCGACACAGCGTGTTGACCTCGAAAGGTATGCATTTAGATATGAGTGTACTGCAGTACCTAAGAGGGAAACGACACTACTACTCCATAACCACAGATAGTTATTTTAACAGTTTCTTTGGTCGGAGAGGTTCCTAGCAACAATAGCAATGACTGCATGTTGACGGCATGCTACGTTAAGCTACGTAACGTTACCAAAGTCAGAGGTGGCATGTATGAAGAATCACATATTTTCACATCATCCATTTGTATTAATTACTAACCAAATACTCTCGTCTTACGAGAACAAATCTTGGGAAGACACTTCAAACAAGGAATCTATCCCCTTTCTACCTCTCGATTTAATGCACAGTTTTCTAACCATAGAAATGCTAGTGCACATTATCGCCTACACATGAAAATATTCTTTGTAAAGTGTAATCAACCACGACTTACCATCATGAAGAGTTATATATCATGTAATACTGGTAAATTATTAATGGTTTAAATGTCCCTTTCTCTTGAAATATATATTTAGCCCATTTTACAGTAATGCTGTATTATGGGCTAACTAATCACTTAACGTTAAATGACTGTTTTGAGGTAACTTCCCCTAGACTTCCCCTAGAGATTACCAGTATCTTGCCCTGAGCCTGGGTTCCAAAACATGAAAGGGGGAGGTGGCATCTTGCCTTGTTTTGCTATATATAGCAAGGTTCACATCGTCCCTCCTAAAATTGTTACAGTGTGGCACAGTAACCAGACCAGCACTACACAACACACACAGTGCAGCCACCACATCTATCTGGTGTATCTCATTAAATGATAGAAAATGTGCGAAAGATGGCCATTGATATGGTCTTGGTTGGGTTTACCAACCCCATGTTGCTGAAATTGTAGTAATAATCCCATTCAGTGACAAATTTATTAATAACAATAATCCAACCCAGATTGCCCAGATTTATCTGATCATCCAAATCTGAGATATTTTGACACATTCAGGAGCAGGCCTCTTAGGAATTAGGCTCCCGGTCGGTCAATCCTTCTAATAACTTCATGTGTAAGCAATAACTGAAGAGAATTAGCGCGTTTCAAATTTAAGTTGTTTTTGGCCAGAAAAATATCAAAAATTCTCATAAATACCAGAAACACTTAACACAAATTAAATAGTGTGTGAAGTTTCACTCTGACCTCTTCCTCTCTCATACATACATACAATCTGTCCCAGTCTTGGTCCCAGGGTGCAATATATGACAACCCACATCAATAATTTATTGATTTTTATTGGCTTTTGTTTATCAAGTCAAAAGATTGTTGACTTAATGTACAGAGAAGACAATCATAATCAATAAGCTATTGAGTTTTTATTGTAATCTCAGGTTTATATAGCAAGTATCAGGTGTACTTTTTGTTGTCACATTGGATTCACCCATTCACCTGACCTCATCCATTCAGAAATGCTGATTCACAAATTGAAATTACAAACATCTGATCGAACAGCTAAAGGTTGTTGGCTTGTCATGCATATATGATGTGAATAATCAAAGTTTATTGAATATGTATCGCCCTGTATCAGATCTATATAACAAATATCAAAGCAACCTAGACTGCAATTTGTGTTTTAATCTGGGTACCTAGATGGCACATTGAATGGAGTGTTTTCTATTAACCCTGCAATCTGCCAAGGAGGCTCTGCATGAACTCTTCGAAGCCATAGTGGACTACAAACTGATCACCCTGATGCCTTTGTTATTATCGCTGGGGACTTTAATCATGCAAATCTCAAGTCTGTTCTCTCTAAATTCTACCAACATGTGAATTTTGCAACCAGAGGAGAAAACATACTGGACCTAGTCTACACAAACATCCGCGATCCGGGAGACTCTGACCACATCTCTGTTATGCTAATGCCAGCATACAGTCTTCTACAAAAACGTACCAAACGGGCACTGAAGCAGACCAAAGTCCGGCCGGAGGGAGCTACCTCAACACTGCAAGACTGCACAGACTGGATCATGTTTAATGAGGCTGCCACCTATGACCAGCACACCAACCTGGAAGAATACGCTGCATCTGTGACTGGATGCACCAGCAAGTGCATAGATGACATCACTGACCATGCTAACCAGAAACTATGGATGACTACTGAGGTCCTTGCGCTGCTGAAATGCCGAAATGCTGCCTTCAAATCCGGCGATAAAGCAGCGTTTAGAACAGCGAGGGCCAACCTGCCCCGTGCCATCAGGGATGCAAAGCACGCACATACACAGAAAAAAGAACGCTTTCTGGACACCAAATACACCCGGCGCATATGGCAGGGCGTCCAGTCTATCACCGCCTGCTCGACGTGCCTGTGACGGTGATGCCAATCTCCCGAATATGCTGAATGACTTCTACGCACGGGTTTGATGCACAGAACAACGTGCCTGCGATGAAGTCCACCCCTCTCCCCGGTGAACAAACACTCTGCCTGCCCACTGCCGACGTCAAGAAAGAGAAGAATACTTTCCAGCATTAATCCACGTAAAGCCGCTGGGCCTGACAACGTACCCGGCCGCGTGCTCAGAGAATGCGCTGACCAGCTAACGGACGTCCTCACAGATATCTTCAACATCTCCCCGAGCCACGCGGTCGTTCCAGCCTGCTTCAAGACCACCACCATCATCCCAGTGCCGAAGAAGTCTACAGTGTGAATGACCGGTGGCTAGTCATGAGCCAGTTGAAATCCGGACTTTCCAGCTCAATGGACCCCTACCAGTTTGCATATCGTCCTAACAGGTCCACACGACGCCGTATCTTCTGCTCGTCACATTGCCCCGTCCCCCCTGGAACACAAAAACACCTATGTGAGAATGCTGATGACACACGACTGTTCAGCCAAGCACAACTCAAACCACATTTTCAAGTTTGCTGATGACACGGTGGTTGTGGGCTGCATTTTCCAACAGTCTGCATACAGAGAGGAGGTGGAGCAGCTGGCGACCTGGTGTGTGAACAACAACCTGTCCCTCAACGTGGACAAAACCAAGGAGATAATCGCCGACTTCGGGAGAGCCCGCGCTGACCGCTCCCCGCTGCTCATCAATGGCTCTGCTGTGGAGACAGTCAATAACACTCTGGTCACACTGCTCACTCAACACCACCTCTACAGCCGAGACAGCACAGCAGCTTCTCCACTGCCTGCAACACTTGAGGAAAGCAAAAATCCTCACTATGTTCTACAGAGGCACCATCGAGAGCGTCCTCACCAGCTGTGAGGTGATTAGAACTGAAACATGTCTGTCTGCCTGTCTTATTACTGTCTGTTTTGGAAATTGCAACGCCTCTGACCACAAGATCCTGCAGAGGATAGTGAGAACTGCAGAAAAAAATCATCGGGCGCCCTCTCCCTTCCATCCAAGACATCTACCACAATCGCTGCACAAGTAGGGCCACCTGCATAATAATGACAGACCCCTCCCACCTCTCCCACGGACTGTTCACCCCGCTGCCGCAGGGGAAAAAGGTTCTGCAGCATCCGGGCCAGATCCACAAGACTTTTTTCCCCCAGGCAGTCAGGCTCCTCAACTCCCTACTACCCCCACCCCCATCACTTGTCACATTCTAAGAAATAAGGCCTAACCCACAGAGCAGCGGATGGTTGGTGTGTTTGATTTTCAGTTTTCTGTCAGTTGGCGTTGTAATGGTTAAACAGAGGCTGTTGCTCTAATCTGGGTTGTTGCACAGAGCAGTGAATGAGTCTGCAGTCTGGACAGTCTGGACAGTCCGGGGTCGGCATATCGTATGTAATGTGAGTGAGTTTGTCACTTAATTGGGTTATTCCAGACCAGGCCTAATCTATGGACATCTGTTGCACAATTTTTTATCATTTACTGAGAGACACCCAGATAGGTGGGGTGCAGCTCCGATGGCTTCGGTTCAGCAGTGTAAATGTTTCTCATGCTGTTCCTCCTCTCCCTCAGCAGTGTGTGTCCGCCAGCAGCACAGCAGCAGCGAGTCTCCAGACAGCCACTATGACAGGCTGTACCCCGGACACATCCGCACCAACCCCGTACAGAAAGCCTTGCTGGCTGTCGGGTCAGGTGTGGCCGCGCTGCAGAACCCCTACAGACACGGTGAGACACATCGGCACATGGCTGACATGGTCATTCTCCAGTTATTCCCGGGGCTCCTCCTCCTTTTAATGTTCATTATATAATACCAAAACTTTCATCGCCGACTTTATGTTTTAAGAATTAAGCCCAAAATGTTGTAGGATGTGTATGAATAAAAAGATCATGCAACAATGTTGCAAGGTGCAACATTTTTTGGCATATTTCTGTTTTATGGCATTCAGCTGTCTTGTAGACCTATAGCCATTATTCTGATTAAAACTAAAATTCAGGCAGTCTATAACCAATACTGTTGAAACCTGCAAGGCTTGTTATCAACAAGTCTGTAGCTGTTGGTATCCATGATTCAGTTTTCAGGAACTGGAAAGTTTCTGAATAGTTTTACGTTTCATTTCTCAGTAAATTGATACCAAGCGGGGTAGATTATCGTTTCTCGCGTACTCTTTCATTAGACAAGCTTAGTCATTCTCAAGCTGGCGTTATTAAAGGCTTGAAAAACTGCTTAGTATGCCTGCTACCCTGCAACTTTCAGGGGGTGGATCTGTTATTTAGTTTTTACGACTGGAGTCAGCAGCTGTCTTAAAGATATACCATGACATTTTCAGCCACTAATTTTAAAAGGGGAAAAAAGTCGGGTTGGGGAAAAAGGACAGTAGGGAAAAACAGGTCACTGATACAGAGAGTAAAAAGTTTTTCCAGCACATGCAGCACAGTATCAGGCGGGTTGTACTGAAGGTTTCAGTATCCTAAAGCTTTTCATTGATTGTCCAATACTTGGCCTGCAAACCAACCAAGTTCGTTTTAGGAATTTCACAAGCTATATTCTGAGAAGGACTGTACAACTTTGACAAGTCATGAAATAAACAGTGTATAAACAGTGTGACAATTTTGACAATGTTGAAAATGGAATTTGCAATTTTTTATGAGGTAAGAAATTTTTACCGGCTTGTAGATTAAGCAGCGACTAGAGGCCACACCTTGGCAAAACTCTTTATTATACTTTTAACACCATTTAATTCCTTGTGAATGTGTGTTCTCTGTACAGACATGGTTGCTGTGCTTGGAGAGACGACAGGACACCTAGCCTTGCTAAATCTGAGGGACAGGATGAGAAACGACCCCGAGGGCTACACAATCCTAACGTTAGTCACTTTACCACTGTCGCGCAAAATCTGGTGTATGTACTTTTAAATTATTATTTTCATGCCTCGTTTGTGAATGGAGGTCCGGTGATTTGATTTTGCCTATTTGTTATTTACTGGTTATCACAGAGAAAGGCCCAGGATCCGGTTATCTACTCTAGATCTGAACAGGATGGCTTCACTGCCGGATGGCTCTTTTGGGAGAGAGTACCTCCGCTTTCTGGAGGACAATGTGAGTTGGGGGTGGGGTTCGCACAACTCCATACAAAGAAAATGTTTTGGTCATTGTTTTTCATTTGTTGGCACCAGTTTCATTAGGAAAAACAAACTCTATGCAACTGTCCTTCTTTTTACCTATTTATACCTATTTATCTTTTTCTTTCATTTTCACTTTAGTGTTCACTTTCTGTTTCTTCATTATTTTTCTCTCAGCAAGTGACCCCTGACTCGAGGGCAGATGTGAAGTTTGTGGACAATGAGGAGCTGGCATACGTCATGCAGAGATACAGAGAGGTCCACGACTTGTTGCACACCTTACTTGGCATGCCCACTAACATGCTCGGTGAGTCCGGCTTCACAGAATGTGATATTTGCCATTTCAGACCATCAGTGTCCTGCAGAAACCTGCCATCTACAAAAAGTTGAATTTTCTGTTATTTTACAGTGCTTGGCTAAGTGTAATGAAACAAGAAATAAGCATGGCAGACAAAATGACATCTGTTAACTTGAGTAAAAAAAAAAAGGCAGAAGTGATGCCCAGAGATAGCTGAGTGGTTAAGTCTGCCACCTGTGGAGCCAGATGTTGAATCCCTCCTGAACTTACTCACTCCGCTGTGTCTCCTCTGCTTTTTCTCCCTCTCTGCTTTCCACCTGTCTGAAATTTGTAGATGTGAGCTTTCTGCAATACACTGACAACATTGCAGTAGCTGAACTGGTTCTCTCTCTCACACTGAATTGACTAATCATGAAACTTTGACGTAACAACGGACAGAAACGGCACATATTGCTTAAGGGTTTCACCTTGAAGTTATGTTTAGACAGACTTTACAGATATCTGTCTTCTTGTATGTTCTTGTTCTTTCGTTCTGAGTGATCTGTGTCTGTTTCTCTTGCTGTCAGGTGAGGTGGCAGTGAAGTGGTTCGAAGCCGCTCAAACCGGACTGCCCATGTGCGTTCTCGGAGCCGCCTTGGGGCCGCTTCGCCTTAATACAAGGTGCAGTACATTTCTTGATGCGTCACCTCTTCTCACGTCTTTTTTCTCACGATGACACTTTCGCTTAGGACAGCCATTATTGATCACTTACTTAGAGTTAGTACTTGTGTAGTCAGCAAATTCAGTTTCCAGTTTTAAGTTGATAAAACATAATACTTTATTTTTACAGTTTCGTTGTTGTAATAAGGATTTCAGGTTTTTGGAAAACCATAAAAAAGCCCTGGTTAGCATAAAGGAACTAAGCTTTCCGTTTCTTCATTCTCAATTTCTAATGTTTCACAATTGCTCATGAATATTTTACACAAGTTATTTTTTTTTTATTTGGCTAGTCATAAATCAACCAGAATAAAGGTTATTTGTCACATTTGCATTCTCTGCTCATATTTCAAACCTTTTTATGTTACCAGATTGTCTACTTGAATGTGACTACCTACCAAATTTGTTTTTAACTCAGTCTGTCCATGTACCAAAACTTTTTGAGCATCTGATTACATCTTGAATCTATATTTGCATGGCTGTTATTGGGGAAATCACTATAACAAGTAACATTTTGCTAAAATAGTGTTATACAGTAATGACTATATCTCGAAAGATTTATACCACGTCTGGAAATGTTGGCCTTAGAACAAGTTGAAATACCTCTTTATTCTCTATGGTGTATCTTTAATTTTTTTTGTTTTTTTCTTGACATTATATTATCAGTCATTGTTCTTGTTGCCTCAGAGTCAGGCCTCACAACCGTCACATTTCATGGATCTCCAGGGCCCAGGGCCCAGTTGTTCAAAATGTTTAATCTGGATCAGAATGATCCGGATTTGGAAATCCCATGTTTTGCTATCCAGGATCAGGTAATCCATCTTACTTTTGTGCTGGTTTTTCAAAGCAACATTGGATTGGATCACCCTGATCCAGATACAAACTTTTCAAGATTACCAAATCCGGATTACCAGTGCTCTAAATGAGACTACGTATCACAATGTAGGCTACTAGCTATATAAAGAACAACAGGTAGAATAGCCAGTGTGGGGTCACTTTAAGTGTTTTTATTTGAAGAGACAGAAAACAGCACAATAAAACAATACAAACATCCCCTTCCATTTTCAATTTCTTTTAAACAGTCAGACCCCTCATCTGACCCACAACAAATAAATATAAACAAACAAATATATATTATTCACAAATACATTATGAATATTTTGAACACGTGTTTTAAATCATAAAAAGGCTAAATGTCCAATACTTAACAAAATAATCAACGTTCAGAGTTCTTCTTCATTTGTGGAGAGACCAACTTTTTGAGGGGATGCAATTGTTAGAAACTACTTTTGACTGGTTCATCTCTGATGATTGTGTCATTGTAATTAATATACAGTGATAAGTTACAGTTAAAATTAAATATATTATTTTTGTTTGATATTGACAGCTGTTTGGGGGATTATTTTATGGGGACAAAATTTTACTGTACTGAAAGGCTTAATAGGTAGCCTAATGTCTACTTTATCTACTTTATCACTGTAACAGTTAAACAAATCAAGTGCAAAATATAAATAAATGTATATATACTACATGATACAAATGTTGTATTATTTGACCAATTTTAAAGTTTTATTACATTTTTTTTCCCTGAAATCCACCCTGAATCCACCCTTCTGCTGGGATCAGTATAATCCTGATTTTTTGGATCAAAGGTATCCCAATCCTACTAAAAAGTTTTGAACAACACATACTGAAGGTTTGATCCAGATCAAAACCAAGACTGGATTACGTGATCTAATCCGATTTCAGAATCCTTTTTTTCTTTTGAACAACCCATTTTGAAGATTTGATCCAATCCGATCAGATTACTTCTGAACAATTGGGCCCAGCTGTTGATCATCTGCCTTTTTAGTAGTGAAAATTCCCTTTGGTTAGACAGCACTGTGCACAGGTTACGCATGATGAACCTGATAGTGTTGGTGATGTTAGGTCTTGTGATAGAACTGGTCTCCTGTGGCAAGAAGTTGCTTTATTTGAACCATCTTGAAAGCAACCACTGCCACCTTACCAGACAAATTCAATTATGAATTACTAAGAATTTTGTCCTTGTCACTGAAACCTCTAAGAGCAAAAGTACACCACACAAATTAGGGTTGTATCCGGTCTTCTGATCAGGTCTCAATAGAAAATTCAAATTAGCAGGCAAATAAGGAACGGAAAGGAAAACCTTGCCATTGATTTGTGTAGTTAAAGTTAATCTTTAAACACTTGATAACCAGACCCATTAACAACTCATGACTTGTCAGTTGAACTCTTAACTGCATGTGGGCTTGAGTAGAAGTCAGTCCACAACCTGCATAATGAATAACACAGGCGTATGACCTGGTTTCTGTTTAGATTCTGTTGGTTGAAAAAACTTTGTGTATTCCCCAGATGTGAAGAAATACATCCTCAGACGTATTTTCCCTCAGTGTATGCATGTCAATGCCAGGAACTGTTTTTTGAGAACTGTGTTTTTTTTCTGTCTGTAAATCATTAATTCTTCATAAATCAACTTGACTGTTTTTTTGGGGAACTGGGTTTTGGCCCGCTGATTTGAAACAATAAAAGACTGGTCATGTCCTGCTGACAGTTTCCTCTTCATAGTTGTGTCCTGCTGACAGTTTCCTCTTCATAGTTGTGTCCTGCTGACAGTTTCCTATCCCATATCACCTTTTTCCCAGTCGTCTGCAGTCGCTATTGACATCCCTGGGTCCCTGGGCTCTGCAGACCGGTCGCCAGGCCCGCTGCGTCCTCAACGTCTTCTACGAGAGGCGATGGGAGCAGAACCTGGAGGACCTGAGACAAGAGCTGAACATCGAGCCGCCTCCCATTGTTCTCAGTGCCACTAACCAAAGGAACACCTGAGGAAGAGCCCAAATAAGATTCATGACTCAGGAACGACTTGACAAAGGACTTGGAATAGCCGAGAAACCAGAGATGTTTGATGTGTCAAGCTTACTCCACGAAGGAGGAGAGAAGGATTGTGTTCACTGCTGAGGAAGCAGAATGAGGGGGGATTTCAAAAGAGAGAGAGAGACCGGTACTTGGTTTGTCCCTGATTGATCCCTGCTGACCCCCCAAAATCCATCTCCCTTCTTGTACAAAGTCTGCTTTGACTGCTTTGAATTGTTTTGATGTGAGTCATTTCAACCATAGAAATGTTAGGGAGTTTTTATACCACCAGACAGCACAAAGTCTGGTAAAGTCTGGTAAAGTCAGGTAAAGTTTAGTCACCGTCTGTTGTGGAGACATTGTAATCAGTATCACGGATAAAAAAAATAATAGAGTCTTGTCTGTTATCTGGTCGAGGCAATGAATGTGTAACCTTTTATTACATCCTGTGACTCACAATACAGTCAAACTCTACTTTTGATATGCTGATTACATCTCAGGTTTATGAGATGAGCAATTTCACATCAAGATCAGTGCCAACATCCTTTGATTTTATCTCAACTAACTGTAATGTTTCATTCATAAAAATGTATGAGACACTGATGAAGGCCACAGGGTCGAAAATGTTTTGTTCGTCATCATTTATTAAACTTAAAAAATAGAGATTTCTGAGTGCTTTCCTACTTCTAAATAGTTGCAAGGGTACCGCTACCATGGAGAAGCCTTTCTCAAGAAGTATGAACAGGCCAACAGTTGTGTTTTTTCAAAAAATCTGACCTAGATCTTTTTCTGTGTCTTATTTATTTTACGGGTGAAAAATAAGGTTGTTAAGCCTTTCCTTTTATTGCTACAGCCATTCAAACACAGAACTGTCACGTAACACATTTAGAGGAAAGTTTTTGTAAAATGCTCACTATAATCACTATTGGCTTTTGATACAATATTTCAAGATAACTTTCATCATTGTACTTATATTGTATTATGAATGTGACAATTATATGTGAAAAATCATAGGGATATAGACATGTATTCCCAGTTTAAAGCAACAGAATTATAAAACCAAGATCAAATACGCTCATTTAAAATGTGTCAGTATTTGCTAGCCAGGGAGACATTGAGTGAGGTAAGCGAGTTCCCTGTGCTGTAAATGCCAGATTTATATTCAATATATATATTGATTATATTCAAAACAATATCTGTTCAATTCTGCTGAACATTCCCTAGGTGCTGATGTGTTTTACTCCAAAAGAAAGGAATAAAAAGCTTTTTTTTTTTTAAAGCATATTGTCCCTCAGAGTTGTTCATTTCCTTCTTGTGGTTATGGGATTCAGGAATTCCAGTTATTCTGTTAGTGTACTTAGTGTTATCTGCTGTGGATATGATGTCATCAAAATGCCTAAACTGTAATGTAACCGGCAGGTTGTTCTTGCATGCAGGACATATCCTGTTTGCAACACCTCAAACAATTTGCCTTGACAAATACAAGGAAATGCATTTCACAAAGGATGTCAACTGCTTCCTTAAAGGGAAAAATCACAGAATTCATACAATCCCCGTGACCTTCGACAGTTAGGTCATGATTTGTAAACGTGTCACTCCTAAAGCTATTAACATGAGTCAAATCTACAACAAACAGGAGACAGACTGGAGCATCCTGGGTGATTCCACAGATACAGTGTATTTTATGGTTCATAGCCATTAGTGCTGAAATGATATTAAGCTTGTTTAGATGTAAAAGCCCAAACTATCATGAATCAGTGAAGTCACTATTCATTATCCATGGAGAAACTCCTAATTTATTTATCTTCCTTGCACCTCTCTCTTAAATGATCGTCCCATGGTCACAGGATTATGTTTCCGGGTGCTGTGGCTCCTCGGCACTCCTTTCTGTTAGTTGCTTGCAAATTTGGTGATCTGCACTCATTGTTAGTTGCTCTGGGTGAAGTGTGTCAGCTGCGTGCCTAAAAGTATTTTAGACTATCAACAGGTTCTGTCTCTTACTGATGTTGCAGCTTGAAGCCTGTGTCCTTTGGCTTATAACTATAAGTGAGTGGGAGTTATTCACGCTCACAAGCATCGGTTTAACAGCCTATCATACATCAATTCAGTTTTAGGGTGGATTGTCACGTTGTGCTATTGCAGCCATGAACTGTAGCTGTCCATGGTCCTGGGATGACAGTTTTATATCAGTTTAATAGACGTTCTGCTATTGCGTTCGACCTATCATGGAATCTATAGAGTTTATAAACAAAAGGTATAAACTTGCTGTGATTGTATATCATCAAATCAAGTGTATCATGTTGATAAAACATTGAACGATAGCCTGCGTGTGACATCATGCTTATGATCTTGGTTGTGAAGTCTTAGTTTGACATTGCTGCCCTCCAATGGTTTTCTGCCTAAACTGCTGATAGGTATCAGTGACGTTGGCTTCTCCTTTTCAGTCATAAGTCTGCTGCAGTCTACTAAATTGGAAGCATTGTTGTTTACAGTTAATATCATGACCTTCACGTCACAAACCTGACCTACTTTGTCAAATCCAAAGGTGTTTTTTTAAGGCTGACTCTCATTCCCTATATACCACACAAGGACATTTCATAGTGGAAAATCTGCAAAAGGAGGCAAGCTTCTTACAAAGTTGAACACAATATTGTTCTGAACATGCCCAACTATAAGAAAGACCATTATCTATTATTTTACAGTTACACTGGCTTTGTCAACATGCTTTGTCCCTACTGACCAACTGGAATTTCAACAAGGAATGTATACAAGCTGTCATGGGTACAAAAAAATAAAAAATACCTTGCTGCAGTGAAAGAGGGCAAATTCAAAGCCCCTGAGCTGAGTAAATGTTAGTCAGGATAAAGGAAACAAACACTTTGTATAGTCATGGAAAGTTCTACTGCAGAGTCAGTTAATAAGAAGTTCACATGTTTTCACAGGTTTACTGAATATATAACATTCATACAAAGTTATCTCTCAGAAAATGTAAGTAGCACGTCTCTTTGCCACATTATAATTGAAGCAGCACTGGCTCAACCAGTATAATTAATATCTTTTTTAGACAGTAACACTCTGGAAATCTTCATTACATTGATCAAACTGATAACAAAAAACATTCATTCATTGTATTAAAAACAAATAGCAAACTTCATAGAAACAAATCAATGTCAGTAAATGTAATTAGTTATAACATAACCACTGTATAATTTGATCAACATAAAGGAATCTATTAAATCATTAAAAACACAGTAACAAAAAATCTAGTCCTCAGGATCAAGTATACAGAATAAATAAAAATGGTTTCCTTGCCAAAACTGGAGTTTTCATTATTGCACAGATGGAGGAATTAAGTCTTTGAGCTGCTGATCATATTTACATTTAGATAAATTGTTTGTGTTTCCCAAAACCTCTTGTGACTTGTGACCTCTTGTCACTCAGGGTTTCAGTCAGTCAGATAAACAGCGGCACATCAGTGCAGTATGGTGATGCTGCGGTCGGCCACGGCGTACGCCGGCAGCAGCGGGGCGTTGAAGGGATGCGTGACAGAGTGCAGCACGGCACTGGAGTCCGGCTCGTAGAACACCAGCGTCCGGCTGGGCCAGTCCAGCAGCAGGCCGATGCTCTTGGGCCTCCTCACCACCCGGAGGGGCGTGGTCTTCCCTGCGTGGCAGAAGCAGAAGTCTCCGTCGTAGTGAGACAGCACCCAGGACTGGCTGTTGTAGCCCAGCCGCGCCTCGTTCCCGGAGCCTTTGCGCTCCACGGTCGCGTAGCAAACCCCTACCTTGAAGGCCCCGCTCTGGCCCACGTCCATCACCCAGCTGTGGGTGCCGGAGGACAGACGCAGCAAACCCAGTGCGTTGGGCCAGCAGTCGAAGCGTGCCGGGTCGTAGAGCGGGGACTGGGACTGGCGGGCTTTCTTGGGGAGGAAGGTCAGAGTGCAAAGGTCCTCGGAGAGGGAGAGGAGAGGGCTCGCTGTGCGCTCGTCAAACTTCAAATTGGCTGAACCGTATGCTGAGGGAAGAGGGAAGAGGATGGACTGGATGTTACAAATCAAACAAATGTTGCAAATTACCATAGGCAGACGTTGCATGTTTTACAGCATCTTGAGAATTCTTTAGTGTAATGCAGTCCGTTGTCTGATGTAACGTTACAGACCCCCCGCCCGTACAGGGAGGTCAGAGGTCAGCTACAGCATACTGCCGCTGAGCTGGTAAGCTCAAAGACCGTTAAGCCAAATACACACTGCAGCTAAATACGTTGTTGGGGGTGCGCCCCGGTGGCTCAACAGGCAGGGTGTGTACCATTAAAACTAAGTTCTGATCACAGTGGCACAGGTTTGAATCCCGGCCCGCTCCCTTTGCTGCATGCCATTCCCTCTCTCTGCCGGTCTGTATCTCTACTAAGTCTCATAAAGCAGAAAAGCCCCAAAAAAACAAAGCCGCATTCTACAACCACACTCACTACCAGAAAGATTCAGGTATTGACTCCTGAATTTGAGTGTGGATTTGGTTAGTTCAAGTAGTGTGTACCGGAACTGCAATGGACAACTGGTTAAGTGACATATCATTGTTCATTTGAAAAAATGGCGGATAGTAGAGGGCTGTTGTGGCCGCAGCAAGAGAAAAAAGTACTAATATTTAAGTATTTAGGCAGAAGAGGATAGAAAAAATAGTACCAAATGTTGCCGACAGTATGTCGCTTAAAGGCTTCAGTTTGTTTTCAGTCAGAAAGAAAATACAACGTCACTGTTGGTGGTGGTTTATCAAAACTTGACAGATAAAATTGATGCCTGGAAATGTCTAAACAACGGCAGCAGCCATATTAGTTTGAAGCATAAATGTTACTATGGTTACAGATATTATTTACAGCCATCGCAAGATCGAGGGAGTGAAGAGACTCCCTCTTTTTTTTGCCCGTACATACACAGTCTAGTCACTCTGCTCTAATGTGTACCTAATACATAATGACACTCACTCTCATTCATAAATACAGTAGTGACTCCCAAAAACTGACAGTGTGTATGCGGTATCCTGCTGCCCTAATTATCATCAATGTACGTAACAACATTGTATGTTTTCTGTTAAAGTATTTCATGTGTGCAGTGGTAGAAACTAACTAACTAAGTACTAACTAAGTACATATACTCAACTACTGTACCTGGGTACAATTTTGAGGTACTGGCACTTGAGTATTTCCATTTTTATACTTTTACTCCACTACATTTCAGAGGGAAATATTGTCCTTTTTACTCCACTGCATTTATCTGAAGGCTGTAGTTACTAGTTACTTTGCAGAATATGGTTTTACATGCAAAATATACAATAAGCTCAAAAAATATGTTGCATTGTTTAACCTAGCCAACAGTATATGAAGTAATTAGACATACAACATTAAAATACTTCTTAAAGATTAATGCATCAACAATTTAACACTCTGAAAGGGACCATTCTTCAGAATGAGTACTTTTACTGCTAATACTGATATATTTTACTTAAGTAAACTTTAGAATGCAGAACTTTTACTTTTAATGAAGTATTTTTCCATTATAGTACTGCTTTTACTTAAGTAAAGGATTTGAATACTTTTCCTCTCACTGCATGTGTGTAGGAAATACACTGACTGCAGCAAGTACCAGGATGACTTAAAATAATTTTGAAAAAACGAACCGTTTGGCCCCAGCAGGACGGCGCTGGCCCACAGGCCTCTTAGCAGTTTGCTGTCACTGCAGCCTGGGTTCAGGTTCAGCTGGTCTGTGTCACAGGGCTCACCCACCCCCTCCGCATCCTCCACCCTGACACACACACACACACACACACACACACACACAGAGAGAGTGAGGGAGAGAGAGGGAGAGAGAAGGGAAGACAGATTACTTCTCTGGGACGTCCTGACCACGAGACTAAGCAAATAAGTTTATGATAGTCAGAAGCATGTCATATGATGAAAGATTACCTCTCAGCGATTTCCTGGACAGCAGTCTGAAAGTCGGGACAGGAAGCAAATGATTACTACCTTGGGCATTACTGCAGTTTATCATCATGACCATTATCCAAATACCGCTATTTGAGCACAGTCCCCACTATTCTCCAATTATCTTCCCACAATGATCCCCATTCATCTCTTGACTCCGCCCCCCTCGGTGCCAAACATCCCCGTTTCTCCCTTTCTCACCGCCAGCTGTGCGTCCACTGTATGCGTGAGGGTGTGAACCAGGCGGGAGCGTGTCTGCGTGAGACTTGTCAAGGCCTGGCTCCAGTGGGCTCTCTGGGTGAGGAGACACTGCTCCACCCTCTCCTCCTCCGTCTGCACCTCCTCCAGGAGGCGCTGCTCCTCCTCCTCCAGGGCTTCCCGCACTGCGCTGACCTGGGCGAGCACCTGCTCCCTGGCGCCGCTCGCCGCCGCCTGCACAGACACAGAGAGGAGCGAGGTCAAGAAACACTACAGGACATGTGGTGTAGGAGCAGATGTCCACAGGAAAACTGATTGGTACTGAATTCAATGGGATAATGGATAAATATTATATCATTATTACTACATCATCATTATTATGGGCAACAACATGACAGTTAAAGATAAAGTTTTCTAGATGTAAACCACATTGAGACTGAAAATATATGATCAGACATGCTTTCAAATCTGGCATAAAAAAATTTACATTGCCATATATAAATTTATATCAGGGTCAGAAATTAACAAAAATGCCCTTGTAAGTTCATAAAATGCTCATAAAGTGAAAAATTAGGGGGCAAAAATGCCCCCAATAATTAGGAGGGCAAATGCAAAAGCATTTCTCCTTGTTAACATTAGTGTCATTGAGTTTTCATTTATTCACACGTGAATGAGACTACTGTCCCCTGTGGGCCACCATAGGTGAGTCATGCAAGTCTTAATAGAATACCACCCTGAAGCAGTAGAACATGTCTGATTGTTATTCTGTTCATGTGATGTTATGATTTAAAATAAAACAAATCTTAGTGGTACAAATTGGGTGTCCACTTGCTAATATGCAATGTAAATGTTTTATTTCACAGCTCAATAAAATTGACCCTGAAAAGGACCAACATGCCCCTAAAAATCAGATCAAGGGGGCAAAAAATGCCCTGTGGAAAAAAAAAAGAATTTCTTATCCTGATGTATATATTCCAAGAAAGTAAATAAAAAGATACACCTTTGTTAAACAGGCAACTTTTTAAATCTCTGAGTCTTCCCCAACAGACACCATTTTTGTCAGACAAGTTGCAGATGCGGTGCTTTTCATGCAACATTGCTTTTGTCAAAAAAAAACAAGTGGATTAATGAATACTTCACTACTGAGGACACTGAAGCATAGCAGTCTCAAATACTCTAATACTAGTTCTTTGTTTCTCTTGCTCATGCCTTTACAATTGGAAAGTGCCTAATTTTAAGGATTTTGTAGCTTCAGGTAAAAAGATCATCCATCAGTCATCAGTTACTGTAATCAGTATGGTGCAAGAGAATTGTGCAAAAGACAGGTGAATTACACCGGTTTACCAAGTTTTGTGAAACCAGCCCTTCAACATTCACCTATGAAATTAGATACAGGCAGCATGTACAGTAGGTATGTTGATTTGTGTGGATGGATTGCATTTTTTTCATGTTGTATCACATGACAGTTTTTACTTCAGATGTGGAAACTTAAATTCATAGTTGAAAGGTGTTTTTTTCCACATGTGAACATTTTATTTCATGTTCTCACCGGCCATGACATATGGCATTATCTGTTTCACATTTTCACATGCAAAGAGACAATTCACTGGTGGCAATGTCATTTTCACATGGCTGTTGGGAAATTTCCTAAGTTCACATATGAAAACCAACGTGTCCAAACAGCACATGTGTTTTGAATTCACACTGCGGCTGAGTGGGAGTCGGGGGAAACTTCTCACCTGCAGCATTCGCTCTTTGGCTGTCAGAGTCTGGTTGATAAAGCGTTCGATCCTCAGGGCCTGCAGCTGCATTTTCTCACACACATCCACCAGCTGATTCTGTTGAGAGGACACACACTGTGATTCCTGACACATCATGACATCACAGCACCACCAGCTTGAAATGCAACTTGAAAATCCTGTCTTCCCAAATGCCAAGGTGAGGAATTATCATGGAAAACCTCTGTGGTACTTGCAAAATGTGGCACACCCAAGAAAGTATTAGATATATGAAGCACACACCTAAACAAATAAGCCGTTCACACACTGGAATACAATTTCCACACATTTTCCAGGCAAATCCTGTGGTTGTCGATTTATAATTGCTACCTTGCTCAATACAATGACAGTCTCAAAATAATAAAATGCACAATTTCTTTTAAATGTTTGCATGCAAAATCTCTCTTAACAGAAACTACTAACTGCATGTGTTATAAATAGAAAGTGAAAGCTGCTATGAGATGCAGTGGATGAGGTAAAATGATGATAAACTTCCCTAAAACATTGATACTCATAAAATACTTCCCTAAAACATTGATAGGCTACTCATAAAATACAATAAATTAAAATAAAAAAAATAAAAAAGTTCTCAGGTAGGATTCTACTTGAGTGGAAGTAACCTACCTAACTATTGCCTATTAACTATTAACTATTCCCTAGGCTATTTCCAACCCCCCAGGTACTCTTGAGTGAAGGGGAAGCATTGTTTACCTTGCACCTGCCCAAGTAAATCCCCCAAACTTTAAAACTACCAGTATTATGGCACAGCTCAGTCAAGACAGTAAAAACCACGAGGCAGTTGATGCCTTTATTATGGCGATATAAACTAAATAATTTGAGTGTAACGCAGCTAACTCACCCGGACTGCGGTGACTCTAGCGGCCAGCGGAGTCACGGCGTGTCCGTGGCAGGAGCCCACGATGGCGCAGTGGGAGCAGATGAGTTTCTGCTCGGACGTGCAGAACCAGTCCAGCTCAGACTCATGCTCCACACACAGTTCAGATTCACCGGAAAATATCCCCGACTCGGTGTCGGAGGTGGCGGCCGGTGATGTGGCCCCGACAGCCGCGCCAGACCCCGCCGAGGTGTCTCCCGGCTGGGCTGCGCTCTGCTGCAAACTGCCGTTCAACACGGAGAAAATGGGTTGATCGCAGTCCATATCCCTGTTTTTCAGAGTGTTGGTGGTCTCCTCTCCGGTGTCCGGGTCGTCTGACCTGCTACATGTTAAATCACACGTCTGTAGTTCTTCGGTCATGGCGCAAAGTCACAGTAAAGTTAGAGCGCAGTGATAAAAACGCAACAGGTGTATCGAGAGAGCCGGAGTCGCACCTACCGCGCTGTAACACAGGTGTAACTGGTAACAGGTGAGCTGAACGCGGAAGTGACACGGACACTAGAGGTCAGGGCTGAAAAGCAAGATCAGCAGCTGTAACCTGCAGTGACAAAGTTTTTGGTCCACTGGCTTTCCATTGTTTGATATGGGCGTCAGCCATAACTGCCGTGTGCTTTGAAGTCATGTCGTCATCTGCGCTCAGTTTCAACTGTAGGTAGGCTATTCAAATTATTTTTTATGATCAAAGTTGTCTTGCTTTGTACACAAGTATACAAAATACAACACACAACCAATATAGCCACAATACAACCATGATTACAAAACAGACAGAGACAAACAACAACAACAACAACAAGCCAACAACACACAAACAAACAAAAAAGAAAAATGGATGGGGGGAAAAAGTGCAAATTAAACAAGAAGAAACCCCCACCTCAAAAAAAAAAAAAAAAAAAAATGTAGTGCCATCCGGACAATGGGTGCTTTTAAATACTAGTTTCCAATTACATTCACTCACTCACTGATATATTGAATTACCAATAATAGGGGTTATAAAAATGACACCATAACATATAGCCTAAGGCCCAGTTTTCAGTTGTATTCATTCATTCATTCATTCATTCCAGTATACAATTTTAATAAAAGGCACAATAATAACAATAATAATAATAAAACAAAACTGTATACAGCAATTTGTCATTTTTATTTACCCACTCAATCATCAAATTTCTAGCCATGGCCTAAAGTGTAGGCCTACCTGGAAATAAGAGAAATATTTAAAAATATAGTGAGTATTAATAATAATATATACAGTGTAGAAATATATATAGCTACTTTTGAATCAGGCTGTATAGAGTGCAGCAGTTAAGCGTCTTCTCCAGCTTATTTGAAGTAAAGATGAAGTCTGAGTCTGATTCTAGAAACAGCTGCACAGACTGTACCCTCACAGAGATCAATGCATTTTAGGTACTGAGTGAAATGTTAAGAGTTAACTCATCAACTGGTGAGCAGGACGAGCATCACCAGGTTAACTTTAATCAGCTTACAATATATAGGAGAGACCTAAAGAAAGAAAGAAAGGAGTTGTACATAATATCCTGTGGTTGGAATACTGAAGCTCTCTTACCATGCAAAGTATGAGTGAAACCACAGTTTGCTTCACAGTGATATGAAACAGAAGATAAATTCTTCTGAATGTTATCTAGCTCAGTGACAATAAAGCTGAATTTCTCTTGTTTGGCTTTCATCCTGCAAAGACCTATCTACATGTTTTCCCCTCATCTTGTCAATTGGCAATTTCTTGTGCTCATATGAGTCACAAAGCAGTCTGTTGTCTTGCAACAGGAAGGCTTTTAACCTCAACCAAGATACATTACATCACCCCAGTTTGAGCCTTTTTATGGCAACTGTCTTTTGAGAAGTCATTTTAAGATTTCATTGATTACTTTTAGCTGGATCTAGTAGGCACGTTTCTACGAGCCATTCCAAAATCTAGTTTAAAAATCAAAGCATTTGTTTGGAATGACTAGCCCATGGAAACCAGGCTTAAATCAGAGTCTTTTAAATCACTTCTTAGAACAAACCTTTGGAGACTTTCTTTCAGTTAATTGTGTTTAATTGCTGCATTTTGTAATTATTTCCAATTATATGTTGTTGTAGTTCTTATTGCCATTTCACATTCATAGACCTTTTTTTTTTTACTAGTTTTACTCACCTTTATGTTTTATTTTTTACTTTCCTAACTGAGGTGCTTTGTAATTTTGCAATTGAAGAATGTGAAATAAAGTTTATTCATTTATTGTTTCTTGTGGTTGTTTTGTTCCCTGGGATTATGAGAAAATTGTGAAAGAGCATAATTAAATGTTCCAGTCTGGGTGAGTCTGAGAAATATTCCATTTCACCATATTAATATGCGAGGGGATCTGAGGTGGAGCCACACCCCACAGACAGCTCAGTTTAGCAACAGTCTGACGGGTCTGGACAGAAAAGCTCTTGCCTCCAGAAGGAATCACCTCTCGACTGATCAAATATACATTACAGAAGGTGATATGGCTGAAAATAAGCCATAGTCCATAGTAATTCCATAGGGACTGGAGAATCCTTTTAAAGTTACACTGTGACATAAAGTCTAAATAAGTGTAGAAGATCTGAAAGGAAAAGCTCTGTAGGATTTGAAAACCAGTGCAAATAGACTGTACCACATTGTGAGGAAAGCTACAGGACTGGGGAATCTCTTACCCAGATAGCATTAGCATAGCATCAAAATTTGGATTTAGGTGTAATACCATCCCAAAGATCATGTTCTTGTTATAAAATGATATCAGAAACAAACACAATAAATTAGTAAAATTACTAAATAACCCGACAATAATGTTAAATTATCAGAATTGTTTGACTGCTGTTACACAAAACAACTATAGGAAGAGGAAACTTCAGTGGCACACCAGGGCACAGAATCTAGCATGTGTTGTGGGAGAAATTGGACAAAAATTATTAATAAAGAAAATTAATTTTATGTTCTGTTGCCCTTCTGCTTTATAGGAAAATAGCTTCTATTCCTGCCCATTTCATCTGGTTAGATAACAAAATCCTAATAACAAAAGACTTGAGCTATAAATCTGAAAAGGTGGATTTTATTTGGCAAATATTATCTGTAAAGCCTGAGCAAAACGCCAATGTGAATGAATTGCAAGTTGCAATTCATGCAAGTTGATATCAAATGTGAAACACTACAAATTACCTGAAAAATTCAAACTTGTTTTTCCCCCCAAAGTCGTAAACATAGCAACAGCTACAAAATCAAACAGAGTCAGTATCATGCAATAATCTGCTCCAACTCAAGTACTTCTCCATTTCCTGTTGGTTTTTGAGGTTCAGTATGAATGATGTCCTTCTTTCTACCTTGTTGCACTTCATTTTGTCCACTGGAAACAAATCTTTTAGGTTAATAGGTTCCTGGAAACTCTGAGGAGGATCTTTAAGAGGATAACTGGGAGAAATTCAAAAGAATGGAGTAAATGGGTGTGATCTCTGGTAAAACAACAACAACAACAACAACAAAAAAACCCAAAAAACAACATTTAAATATCAGGTATATTTGCTACTATTAGTAATATACATGTGTTGTATCCTTTTCTATCCCCATCACTTTTCAGCTTGAAGTGAAATCAAAGACCATTTGTTAAATTGTATTCTTGTCCAAGGAGTAAAGTAACCTTACCGCAGAAGCTTTCCACAGTCCTCCTGTTAAGTCATGGAAGTTTTCCTGCCGAGGAAGTATCATAACTCTGGTGCAAAAAATAAAAAAATAAAAAAAAGTCATTTGTGGGTCAAGACATTGCAAAGTTGTACTACATGTGTTGCCGTTATATTGTTGTCTCTGGTATCTCTTCCAAGTTTTTTGACCCAACCTCATTCTGAGTTTCAAGACTATAACCAGATGAATACGTTTCAGATATAAATTTACAGAACTGAGTCCACATGGCTTCTAGATAACAAAATAATCATATTCTGCACCATACTTTCATAACATGTCGTAGTGACTATTTATATATAGTCATAAACCTTATCAAATAGCCATACGTAATTACTAGTATCATTATTATTATAATGTTTGTCAGTGCTTGCAGCACCTGTGTGTGCGTCTGTGAGGATGCCTGCACAGGATTAGCTCCAATGAGAACATGCGAATATGTGTAAAAAAAACAAACAAACCAAAAAACGCACTTGAGGAAGAGTTCTTTATTGAAACAGGAAAATTTCACAATCCCCATAAACTAATCCTATAATGAGCATTTTATTTGACAGAAATAAAGGTGCTAAATCACATCTTACTCCTGCAAAGTTTTCACAGTGTTAGGTCTGGGAAGGGAATCCATTATCAAAACACAAGGCATGTTTCAGGAGAAGGATTAATGGAAAAGACCTTCTGTTAGTCTAAAAAAAAACCCCAATTATCATCAACATTGTTTGGTAAATTCTCAAAAACACAAAGTTCACAGACAAATTACAAAGTAAAGACTTATATTGTGAGCTAATGTTGACAAAAGGTAAAGCAGACAATAAAAAAGAAGGTCTCACGGTTTACAGAAAGCTGGATTGGAGATGACAAGATTTCAGCCAAGTTCCTCTGTTTATTCTGTTGCTCCTTCCCACTGCAGTCATCCTTGGAAGACAATGATGTTTAGATTGCACATTAGAGTTTGGAGTTACAGTGAATTTCAAAGTAGAAATTTGTATTGAGTTGGACAAGAGACATCTCCTTTCTATACTTCTTAGAAAACTGTCAAGGAAGAAAGAAAGTGTTGGCATGTCAAGACATCAGTTACCTGGTCTGCATCTTGACCTGAAGAAAACATTAGGATTGTTCTTTGACTTTGTGGCAGTCATCTTTTTTGGTAAAAGGTTGTGGAACAGAACCCTAACAATTCTGTTCAATACTGTACTTGCAATTGGTTGAATTGTGTCAACTAAATAAGTAGAAAGAACAACAACATATTTTAGATGAAGGTAGTGTGACAAGAAGTGAAGTCACCTTGTTTGTTTTATATTTACCCTTTCTTGGCCACAATTTCCACCCTTTCTTTACTCTCAGGTCAAATTGACCCGAACATCAGATCAAGGACATAAATGTGCAGGTATACTCAATGAAAATGAGTTCACATGCTGTGCACAGAAAATAAGCCAAGGCCATCGAGTTTCCGGGTAAAAAATAATTACTTGTATAATTGTTCTTTTAGTAAAAATTTTAAATGGGTCATTTTGACCCGAACACCACACCGAGGGTTAAGGCAACTTACCCTCCTCCCATATTGCATTAAAAAATCTCTTCCAACACAATATTATTCAGATGTTTAAATACCTCATAATATAGACCATGTCTCCCAGGTGCAGCTTCCCTTATCCCTTAATTCATTCAAAGGGAAATATACATTCACAAGATCAATTTTCTTAACTTTCTATATGCTTTATTGCTATTTCCAAACACTTACATCACATATTCCACCAGGGTACAATCACACAAGGACTTGTTTCTGACACTGACTTTTAAATTACTGAAATAAAGAAAATGGCAATCATCAGTGGTTGCTCAATGATGATTGTGTAAACGTAACACTTGAGAAGTGGGATGCATTCATTTTTCTAAGTGGAAACCTATTTTTTTTTTTTTACCTGGGTTTATTTGATTACTCTGTGAATTGCTGTGTAATTCGTTGGTGTGTTGTTCTGTGTTTGTAGTAAAAAATCATCCCAAGTATTCCAGACACCATCATACCCAGTAAAGAGTGAATGGTCAAGAAATTCCTTGGGTCCTATAATGTTTTTAGGGACATTCTGATGCAGAAACTGTTACAATATCTCTCTGTACAGCTTTTACAGGCATGGTCCCTTTTTTGTGAAAGGATTCGTTCTTATTCATGAGCAAGCCAGATGGGATCACAGCGCCTATTCACACCTGTCAAGCTTCTCTGGCCACTACCCCCCTCTACCTGCTTCAAAGCTTCAATATCAGATACATTCCTGAAGTTTTTGCACCTGTCATGCTCGAATATGGAATTCACATCCCTGGAAAGACGCCGTATGTTCCCCACCATAATTGCAGCACTTAGGAACAGACAGTCTGTGACCCCATGATCACCCCCACACTGGGCACGTCTGTGCTGGCCACGGCATGCCATAGATACATGCCCAATTCTTCCACACTTAAAACCTCTCATATTCTTTTACTTGAAATGCCATACCACCAAAGAAGCACTGTTATTGACGTGTGATCCCCTCTTTGTGTTTTATAATAATAACAATAATGTCAGACTTAGATACATCAGTACTGAAACCAAATATCTACTTCACCCATAACTGCTTATTTATCACCTGATAGTTTATGACTACCATTCTTTATCTGACTTCCGTCCATTCTTCCTCTTCCTCAATGAAGTAGCTTGCTATTGATGAAGTGGCCCACTAATGTAGTCCAAGCCCGCAATAGGCCTCATAACAATCAAAGCTGTTATGCATACCCAGTGCATAATGTCATATTCATAATTTGACGATCCTCTGTCATTATTGACATAGAATAGGATTTGCAACTTTGTCATGGTGGAGGGGTTTGTGAACCTCAGTGACCCTGAGAACAATGTTGTTGGGAGCCTTCTTCAGACCTTAGGTCATACAGTATATTCTGGACACTCGTGAAGAGAGGGGTTGAGCTGTCAACTGATCACCATCTAGTGGTGAGTTGGATCAGATGGAGGGGGAGGCTGACAGACAGGCCTAGTAAGCCCAAACACACAGCAAAGATCTGCTGGGAACGCCTGGTGGAGAATGATTTCAACACTCGCCTCCAAATGAGCTTCTCCTATATCAGGGCGGTTGGGGACATGGAGTCAGAATAGACCCTGTTCAAAACTGTTATAAACATTGGTTTTCCTCAGTCATTCTTTTTAGGGCTTATCCGAATTACAGTAATCAAAATATGTTCTCAGGTCATTTGAGGTGTTGGTTGGTGACAGTGCATCTTAGGAACTTGAACAACTCAGCTGAGAAGACAGTTGAGCCACTGATCTCCAGAGGGTGATGAGCCGTCCCGTTCCATCAGAAGCCATCCTGTTCTCCACACTTTTGACTGTGTTCAGGTGAGGACTTTGCATGTGGATAGGGAGTGACTGAAGATGCTGGTGAACCCTGGAGCAGCAGGTCAGTACAGTGTCTGAGGCTCCAGATGAGACTTTATCAGGCCCTGCAGCTTTCATGAAGTTTTGCTGCTGTACTTCCTCACTGGTGATGATAACAGGTGCAGGGTCGCATGTAGTGGTCTCTGAAGACTGTTAGACAGGTGGGGCAGGGAGTGTTGTCTATTGGAGGGGTCTGAGGTATCAAGACTGCTGTGCAAAAGGGGCATAGGACTGGAGAAGGGCAGTTTGTTGCAGGGGGATTTGGAGCAGGAATTGACCAACACTGCTGTTCAAAGCAGCAGTAAAAAGAAATTGAGGTCACATTCAGGTGAGGGGGAAAGGAGCGTCAGAGACGTCGCTCTTCTCAGAGTGAGTGTGACAAAGCACTGACATCATATCACCTCAATTATAGCCTCCCTGCACTGTTTGCCTGTTAGTTTTACAATCAATTTTAAGATTTTACAGATTACTTTTAAAACACAGCATGATTTTGCCCCTCACTGCATTACATAACTTTTAACTCCCAACAAGTCAGACAGCACCCTGAGGTGCTCGGTCAGCCCTCCTGTCTGCTCCACATCTTAGACCGAAGGACTGAGGACTGAGAGTTTTGCATTAGAGCTTCTATACTGTGAACAACCTGCCCAGGGAGCCTAGCCTTACTAGCTAACTCTGTTCACTCATTTAAATCTTTTCTTAAAACCCATTTTATAAAATTGCTTTTTGTAAAAACTGTTTGTTTCTTAATTCTTTGTTCTATTATTGACTAATTTATTATTGACTGATTTGTCTTTTTTTTGCTCTGTAAAATGCTTTGAAAGCTCTGTTTCTGAAAATCTGCATAGAAATAAAATGTATTATTGTTATTATTTTTTGTATTATTATTATTGTTAATAATATTATTATTATATTGGTTGGCCAATGTTACAGTAATGTGTCATTTCATATTGAAAAATAGAAATATTCTTGTACCATGACCAATCACATCATGTTTTTAGTCTGACTCTTATTTCGATTTTTTTCTCTGCATGCTATTTAATGCTAATTAATTTCATTCTGATGAATAATTAAATAGTAATTTACAGAGGAAGGAAGGGAAAATTTTGCTTTTTTTTCAATTAAATATTTACAAAATACTATGTTTGCCACCGATGATTGTACAGAACAAATGTCCTAATGGACAAATAAAGATGCATTCATTCATTCATGTGTAATTGTGTAATAATTTTGCTATTTTTTTGCTAATTTTTTAATGTAAAATATCCCATAAAATAGAAATAACAAAATATTACAAAGCCTCTCTCAATTGCCAGCTATTTCTGTTAGGAAGCATTATGTGATATTTGGTGGCCATACAAGTAATAGAAATTAGAATAGAAATAGAATAGAATAGAAATGAACTATGATTGCTCTGTAGCCTATATTTTATGAAGCTATACAGTAATAGAAGCAACATATAGACCAATAAAGCCATAATTGCCATTTTCACCTGTGGTGCATTGCCTTGAATGGAGAGGAATGAAATGCGGTTCAAATTTCTATGAGACAAAACAACTGGAATGGAAAAATCTTCCTGGACTGGAGGACATCAGCAAAACTGACAATACTTGACTGTAAAAAAACCCCAAAACAAAACAAAAAAAAGGGTGACAGAAGCTAGCTGCTTTATAGCTAACAGACAAACAAAGGAGTGAGATGGCCTACATCTGACATATTGAGGAAACTACACTCCTTGACCCTTGGACACTTAAATCAGAATCATATTTTGACTGTTTTAAGTACCAATTTTAAGAGTAACCTAAAGAAGCAAACAAATTATAGTGACAGTGTCAGTTAGACGCCAGAGTCAATCTTCAAAAAGGTAAAATCTCCAAATGTAGCAATACGTCATGCAAGCCTGCAATGAGCCAATCAGAGAAGCAGCCGCCCCTTTCTCCATTGCCCAGAGAAGAGCATGCGTGAAATAATCATGGTACACTACAGTTACATTGGTTCATTTGCACATGTAATGATGCAGTACCTTATGCCTTTACTAGAACTTTTGCACTGATGAGCAACTTTTAATCAAAGTTTATTCTTTTGAGCTCTTGACTCCTTGGTCTTGTAAACAGATGTTTGTCCATATGACTTGTTGTGGTGATTTCTATGTTATATCTTTGTTATTTTTTTGTTGTTTTCTGTGTGTTTTATTGTGTGTGTTTTTGTATACTCCTGCAAATCCAGTTTTCCTTACATTTAAGTTTTGTATTGAATTGTATTGAATTGAATTGAATAGAAACATGCATCAGAGGATATAAGAGAGGCATACCAAAATATACTTCATGACTCAAACCAAAACCATCACCCCTTTTAAAACCCTGTTTATTGCGTCATAACGAAACCATATTGAGAAGTGAATGCACTCATTTTGAACAGTTTCTGTAACTCATTTTTCTTAGAATTTTTTTGTTATTATTACGTTTTGAGGTCAGTTTGACCCCATTCAACATTTAGCATTATTTGTTCAGCTTGATACTTAGTGGCATTTCCCAATTTCATAGAGAAAACTGGTAAAAATAAAATGTGACATGATGATATGTTTTCAAGGCCCTGTACACGCTTTGTATACAACAGTGTTGTTTGGTGTCAAAATGACCTGAAACACAATTAAACCTGAGAAAATATAAAAGTTTTACAGATATTTTCTTTCTCTTTGTTTTGACTGAAGGAACTTTCCCATCCAATTTTTCCATTTTAAAAAACATTCCCTTGCTTTAAGGCCTTAACATAAGATGCACACACACACACACACACTGGGAAGTAAACCTGTAGTAGTCATGGAAATATTACAGTATATTACTGTATTATATTATTTAGTAGTCGTGTCAGACAGTTCCTGTGAGATCTCTGATAGTGGAGCTGGAGTGCGTGTGTGTGTGTGTGTGTGTGTGTGTGTGTATACCATTTCTCTGTCTCACCTGAAGATTTAAAAATGACCGCTAGGTGAAGATTTTCTGCCAATGAGGTCCTGTCACAACTCTTTGACAGATTATTTTGGTGACTAATTTACTTTTTATTGGTGTTTTTATTTTTATTTTTTTTCCATTATTGACTAGCTGCTATGTGTTACTTGCTGGTGTTCTGATGTGTTAACCTAAATATTTCTTTATTTTGGTTTGTTTTACCTGGGGACAAATTACAGTAAGTACTTTAAAGCAATATAAAGCCCTTCAAACACAATATACTGTATATAGTATACTATAGTCACACAATATGAATACTTGATGTATAAGGTGAGGGTGGAGGGATTCATGTTTTACTTCAAGGGCTATTACAGTAAAATGGTCAGTTGAGAGAAACCAAACAGCTGAGACCTAAACGTGGGTAACACAATATTTTTTTTGTAGGCTTATAGAGTAATATAAAATACTTTATTTCAATCACAAATATACTTTCTTTCAACACTTGAATGTGTTGGACATGTGAAGTGTTCTACATACAAAACACAATGCAGTAGGATAAAAAAAAAAAAGTCGTTCACACAGACTGGTCGTCTCTCAGTTCTGCAGAAGATCTAAAAACATGATGTGATTGGTCATGGTACAAGAATATTTCTATTTTTCAATATGAAATGACACATTACTGTAACATTGGCCAACCATCACTGAGTAGCACAGGCCTACTGATGTGTAGGACTACTACTACTACTACTACTACTACAGTATACTACAGTATAAAGAACAGTAGCATGGTGTAGAGATTAGGCTACTTGCCTGTTTTAATTTCTGAATATCTAGATGATGGAAGCAGCAGTGAAGCTCAGGTTGGTCTGGACTCTCTGCCCAGCTTCCCTCATGCTCAACCCATGTGGACCACATGGTGAACCAAAGTGACCCGGATCTCATCTGAGATAACTGTTCTCCTTGTCCTCTTTGTCCCTAACCTCCTCTTCCTCCTCTTACTGTCACTTCCTCTAGCTCTCACTGCAACATTGTTCTCAAAAACAAGAGAGCTCACCTATGGCCTTTTTTTTTTATAATGCTAAAGCTCTGATTTCTGAGTGAACAATTCAGATATTAGCGTTTATATGTGTGATGAGTGGATGTTGCCAATTGGTAAATGAATTTAAGCATTTGGGATGGCATGTGATTTTAGTTTTTTAATGTTGTGCCTAATGTAGATAATGAGAGAAAACTACACATTATTGTGTGTAGTGTTTTGCAAAAAGTGTGATAGAGAATTGCAAACTGAGTGAAAAGCAGAAAATGTGCTTGTAGTTTTGCAGACTTGGTTTAGGGATTTGATACATGAGTTTCAGGTTTCAGTAATTGTGTCCGAAGTTCCAATTTTAGTGTGTAAACAGTTGTGAAAAACTGTAAAGCCCACTGAATTGGAGTGATTGGCACCAGAGTCAGTGGATTACGTCTGGTCTGTGTACAGTGATAATCCCGCCCAGCCATCAAACATTTCGCGCGAAAATGACTTGGACGATTACTGCGCTATACAGGAAGCAGTCACGAGGATGTGATGGCGTAATGACTAAAACAGGCGGCCCTTAACCGAAATAGTCGTTTTCGATTGGACAATATGATCGGACGCCCCGTATTAGAACGCATACATGTAAAACTATTTGCGGTTGGACAACACATTTTAGGAGCTTCGTTGCTATTGGTTGACAATATTTAGCTCGTTTGTCCCGCCCCCTAAATCTTGGTCGGCTTTCCTACGCCAGCGGTGTGTCACGGAGGTTTGATTGCTACTGGAGAGAACCAGAATCGGGCAAATACTGAACCTATTAACCCAAACTGGCATTACACCGGGGCTGAGGGGCCGCCCCGACGAGTTTTAAACTTGAATATCGCTTAGGTGGATCGTACGTCTCGCTCTGTAACCACCCGCCCTCCCAATGTCGGATTTCAAGCTCGGGATTGTTCGACTTGGCCGTGTGGCCGGGAAGGTGAGCTGGATCCGAGGGCTGCCATGTGCGACAAGGGGAGGGCCCGCGGGGATCACAAAAGCGCTTAAAAACGGTTCACGGAGGTAGTCGGTGGCAGCGGGGGGGGTTAATGGTTAATAGTCGCCGTTGGTGCGGTGATTGTTTAACGTTACACATTTCTAGCTGTGTTTTTAAGAGGCTACGCGACCCGAGAGAGTGGCTCGCCGTGCTGAGTCGGACTGGTTTTCTGCACCTCCACCACACACACAGTCACATACGCCGTGAAGCTAACGCTAGCTAGTAGCAGGTTACATTAGCGGCTAACGTTAAGCGTTGAAGTAGTAACTTAACGTAACGCAAACAGCGTCTTTATATTATCGTTACCCGTGTCGGACAGTGTAGAAGTAGAGAAGACGAAATAGTGCGCCGTTGCTTTGATTTGTTTTTTTTGTTGTTTTTTTTACGACGGTTGGTAACTTAACATTTGGGCACTTGGTGTAAAGTTAGCAGTGCCACGCTAGCTGTGTTGTGAAGGTACTAGACGGCTTGCTATGTGTGAAGTATCGGCTAATGAGGAAGCCATTGCCATGCTCCATCCAGAGTCTTTTGTGCAACGCGACAAAGCACTGGCATGACAGGACTGCTTGACAGCTATGGCTGAACATTTGTTCCGTCTTCTCAAACGTGATTTTGGCTAAAGTTACGTAATTGACCCCACATACAGGCCCGGCGTTACAGTATTGTTGAATGTTGTAAAAAACGCTCCTGCTCATGTCACAGCGACGTGAAGACCGAGCCGTGGTGAATCAGCTGCCCACCTGCTGAGTGACACTGCTCCTGGGCAATACACAACAGACATGTAACACATGTATACCATCTCACACTGTTCCCATATGCAAACATTTGTGTTGCTGTCAATACGAAATTCAGTGTCACATTGCTTGTTGGTATGAGCACAGCACCGCCCATGCTGCGTTGTATCATGCCAGGGTGGTTCATGTCCTCAGACGGCCACTGTCTTGGTGTCTCCTCATATGCATCTTTAATTCCTACCTACTGAGAGGGAACCCAGGCAGTCCATAAGATGCCACTGTTATGCATTCATATTAACTTGCAACTCAAGTCTGAATGTGGACAGTGTAAAACCGGAGATGAAATCTTGACACGGCTGGTCTTGCTGGTCAAAAACTTCTTGTTCTGAAGTGATTTCCTTCTCATTGGTGACATGAAAATGTTAACTATCCACTCAAAAGTTTGCACCTATGTTGCCTCTAGCAGACCGCAAAATAAGAGTGATGTTTGAACATACACGTTTATCGCTCATCTGAACATGCCACTGTTGGGATAACCAGTTTTGTTCAACTGCTTGAGTCTGTTCGAACCAGAAATGTCTGAGTTGTGCACGTTCCCATGGTAAAGCAGGCTTGTGCCACAGGTTCATTTGCAGCCACACTTTTCCAGCAGGGTCAATGGTGGACTAAAAATGTAGTATTCTATGGTTGGGACTTGATTTTGAAGACGAAAACAAGGCTTTGGGTGACTTTTCTTCACGTTGTTTTATATCTCGAAGGAGGCTGGCATCATTTTAGAAACTGTTTTGAGCAGCTGCATTTTGCCACTTGGTATGTTGTGAGGATTTAATGCTAAAGCTTTATATTGACTCCGGCGAATGCTTTATATCGTCCATGTTGGGATTAAAGATTAAGTAAATACAAAGGGATCACAGTGACATCTTGAAGCTGTTTGGGCTGAGAATCAAGCTAGATTGTAAGGTTTTGATAACTTTTGTTGTTGTTCCACACATACCAAACAGGAATTGTTCTGTTTTTCTTTCCTCTTGACTTATAAACTTCAATGATATGGGTCTCCTCATGTTGATATAGCAAAGCAATACGTGAAAAGGTAGCTGTTCTAGTAGTTGTGGTTGTTACAGTTTTAGGTATTGAAATCATGACATTAAACCTGTGCGTTGTTTTGTTTCAGACAAAATACACACTGATCGATGAACAGGACATACCGCTGGTGGAAAACTATGCCTTTGAGGTAAACCACTATGATTCACCTGAAAAATATGTCCTTAGTATGTTTGTGTTGAGAAGAGCACAGATTTAGTACTTACTGACATGAGAAACATGTTTATCCTGTTGATTACAAGCTTGACTGTGATCACTTTTCTGATTTACAGTACAGTGATGAGAGCTTACATTAAACAATTTCACTATTCCATTTCCAGGCGCGCATGGAGGTAGATGCAGACGGCAATGGGGCCAAGATCTTTGCCTACGCTTTCGACATTGGCAAAGGCCGCTGGGCAGGAAGGCCGCTGCATGAGCTGCTCTGGTGAGTCATTTGCTCTGTATATTGGGTGTAAGGGTGGCATGGTGAAGAAGGAGATCGCCCTTCTGTTGGAGGGACCTGGGTTCAAGCCCCCGTTTTGGCAAGCGTCTGCACTGCTGAAGTGTCCTTGACAGGGAGGCACCAGTTGATCGGCAACTGATCATAATCAGCCGATAAACGTTCTGAATAGGTCATTGGTGATCAACCGATCACCGTTTCAAAAAAACAACAACAGCAAAAAAAAAACAGGTTCAGTTGCTGGATCAGGAAAGCGGTTGAACATGCTGTAACCAATTTGCGCCAGTCAGCAGATCGTCAGTAGCGTAGGCATGTCGTCCATCTGACACTGACAGTTAATTTCTGACTTTATTTTGAATTTCACAGCCTAGGATCATAGAATAGAACCAGTTCAATATATTGGACAGAAGGCAGCGCTTGTGCTGCTGCAATGGAAAACATTTCATGCACTACCAATGGCTGTAGGTTAGTAAGCACCTCAGTCATCAAGCACACACTAAAGCCTAGGTCAGACTAGACTATTTTAATGCTGATTCTAAGCCCGATTTGAATCAAGCCTGACAGTAATGTGAACTGGGGATGCTGCGATCAACCGTTGTCACGATTAACTGTGCTTAAAAACGCCACGGCTTTCTAACCGTAAGCATTTTGGAAGCTGCGGTATCTGTCTAAACAGTTCTGTGCTTTTGAATGCAGCCTCATGTTCGCATGAGACTGCGCCTGTCAAAACTTCTCACCAGAGTGAATCACGTTGTTACATTAGCTAACAGAGAGGAGACAACATCCCAGCCTTATATCCACGAAAAAACAGTGTGGGAGTATTTTGGATACCTCAAAAATTACCAGGGAGTTGATATCTAATTTGAAAACATGCTGACAAAAAGTGGCAGCCAAAGGGTCAAACACTACAGCATCTTCCTGTTCAGCGTCCAACCTTGAATAATTAAGTCAAGTTAATAAAAGAAAGTTGAAACGTGTTAAGCTTGGTGACAAGATGCTTAATGAAACGTAAAGCTGGTAGGGGATAAAATATGTGTTGAGACAGTGTGTGGGCTTCTTTTTCTTTTTCTAAAGGGGATAAAATATAAAATTGTCACTTATAATCAACAAAGTAGTGTGAAAGCTGTTAAGAGCTGGGCTTTCAAATACACAAGTCAACATCAACAAAGTTGGAACAGGAGTATTGGAGCATCCATCAATTACTTTGCGTTTTGAAAAGCTCTCAAACGGCTGTAATCTAGTCCAAGCGAAGTTGAAATATTCCAGCGTTTCTTCTAGTCGTTATGGGACTGAGTTGGAAGAAGTCGTTTGGTCATTTTCTCCCTGTTTGCTCATTCTCATCCGTATTGATAAAATGGTTTCCAAGTATAGGCTAGATGAAAAACACTAACCTTTACACTAAGACTAAACCATTATTTTTTTGTTTTCAAAAGGCAGTTACTGTCTGTTCTAAAAGGTAGAATACTTTTCCCACCATATTTAAAGTGTTTTCAACATAGTGTATGATTTGCAGGACCAAAACAATTCTTGTGCAAAGTATATTAAAAACTTTAGTTATAAAATACTTTATTTTTCCTCGTCCTTAGTGCTGTAAAAATATATTGCCGTATTATAATCGTGGAACCGTGATTTTTCCTCCCACTATAATCGTACCATCAAAATCTCAAACTGTTACGTCCCTAGTGTGAAAGGACTGAAGACTGCCGACTCTGGACGTTTGGCCTGACACGATTGTTTCAAACGTTTGATTTGTAGCTGTACAAGACTTACCAAAACTGAAATATGAGAGTGACACTGGCAACAGCCAATGGGAGTTAAGATACAGGGGGAATAAAAAGAGAGTGAACCGGAAGAGAAATCAACAACAACCCACTCGCGTACATACTTCATATCAGCAAGATTCCAAACTCCACTTGCTCCACTCTAGATAAGTTGAAGGAATAAACGTTATATAAAGTGGATCAGTCCATATAAGTATGTAATTACAAATTAAGTGAAAGAAGTCTTGTCCAAAATTCCTCATCAGCATTATCCTTGTAATAATGTCACTTCAAAATACATTTGTAATATAAATGTAAATTGTAGCTTCTGTACCGTGGAGCAGGAAACAATAGAACAGCTGTTTTGTGATTTTATTTACAGTGAACTGTTCTGGATGAAAGGTTAGCCAAAACGTATTTGAAAGACAGAATTGTGTAGTGTGTGATCCCTCGTCTTCATGTGTGACGCCCATCTTTGTCCCATTATGTTGTGTGAACAGCTTCCGAGCAGCGTTTAGTCTGAACTGCCCTAGTTGGGCAAGACTTGAGCAGTCTTGCAGTCTGACCTAGGCATGTAATTACTATGTTTGGATAAAGCCTATGATTTATTTACACAGGGATAGGCCAGCTGTGTCATGCAGTCATAAGAACAATCTGTTAAACACAGAGCTGTATGTATGCTATGTATGCTTGCTGTGCAGGTTTACATGATGTGCCATTGTTGATAGAAAGTCTGGGTAAAATACATCACTTCAATCAGTGATCAACCAATCACACTGTTAAAAATGAGCAAGATTCGGCTCCAGAAAACCTGATCAGTGCATCGCTAGTCCTTGAGTGACACACTGAATCCCTACCAGTGCCAGAGGTGCTGCGCTGTCGCTGAGCCTGACCTCTGACCTCCATGTGGAAGAGAGCATTTCCCTATAGTGATCAATAAAGCATCATATTGGTGTAGTATCATGGGGAGAGTTCAGTAGACCAGTGCAGTTGGCAGTTTACTTGGCATTTTGAGAGCCCAGTATCTAATTTTTTTCAGACGCTAAATTCTCCAACTCTTGATTAAGCTATTGTGGCTAGCATTAGCTAACTTGATACTGCAACATTAGCTGATTATTATACTCCTGTCTGATTATCGCTGGTTTAAAGAAGCAAGTGCATCATACAGCTAATTACAAAGCGGTCCCTCAACATATCGTGTTTCCTACATTTCAAACTTTGTCTCTCCATTCAGACAGCCATAAAATTGGTGCCTGTCCAGGTTTCCTGGAAGATTTCAATGTCCCGGACAAATGGGAGAAATTCCGGTCAAATATTATCTGTATTTATTGAGCTTAAAAACAATTGATAGGCAGTCTATATAAAGAACGACATCATCAAGGCATGTAGATTTATAATATTTTTTTATTGAAAATTACTACTACTTTTGCTTATACATTATATTCCAAATAAAACTAGAAGGGCACTCGGAGAGCGCAGACCTCCGCCAAGGTTCGTGCTATTATTGCTTGTTCGTGAGTCGGATCCGGATCCGCTCCAACATTTAATGGGTTCTTCCTTGGCCCATGTTACACCCTTCCACGAAGTTTCATGAAAATCGGGCCAGCAGTTTTTCTGTAATCCTGCTAACAGACAAACAAACAAACAAACGGCACCGAAAACATAACCTCCTTGGCGGAGGTAATAAGTCCCGTCAATAGACTCACGTGCATAACGCTATTTTAAAAATAAATAAATAAATATTACGCTAGCCTATGTTTGTTGGGGCAACACGTAAATACAAAGAACTTCCTTCAGCTTTAGGCCTACATATTCTCAGATAAAATAAAACAGAATAAAAACTATTTGCAAACAAAAAATTACATGTAGGCCTAGGCCTATCTGGCTCATAACATTTTAATTGCGCCGTGCTGCTGCCGACTTGAAATCAAATAATTTCCGTTCGCTATAGGCCTTTTCTAAGATAAATAAAAACTCTTTGAAAATAAACAAAAAACCATAACCTATTGCTGGCTCATATAATTTTACTTACATTTTTTCGCAGCAGTGAAGCGTGCAGATGCCGACTTAAAATCAAAGGTGCCAAGTGTCTCTCCACAACTTGCAATGCGCATAAGCCTTGTGACCTTGTCCTCCTCAAGGCGACTTCGCTGCGCTGTTTTGATCCGGTTTGCAGAGAGAACCCTCTCTCTGCTGGCACACTGGAGACGGGGATCAAGCAGGCTACCTTGGCCAGTTTGGCCCACTCGGGGTAGATTTCGCTGAAATGTCGGACTTCAACAGATTTTCCTGGTAAAAAACCGGTAATTACCAGATAACGGAAACCCAGATAGGTGCAATGAATTATGGTCAGTGTTGTTCATTAACAAACTTTCAATGCTAGAAAACATTATTTATTTTTTAACAACATTGACATGAAAGGCCAAGTCTGAATACCAGCTTTGCACACCAGTTTTGAATTCCAGCTTTGCGCACCACAACACCCAAAATAAATCTAAAACAAAAATGTACATGGGTGGCTGCTAATTTACTAAATATTAACATTATATAGGAAACCCGGCAGTGTGCTTGGAGCCTGTCCATGTGCCTGGATTTGAACATGGCTCTCTCCTTTGTTTGTTTCCTGTTTTCCTATGTTGTTTTATTTGTGAAATTAGTGATTGTGGCAGTGTGGCTGACATGCAGGTAATTTGAAAACATGTGTCTTTTTATAGGGAGAAGCACAGAGGAGGCATTGCCCCCAGTTTTCAAGTCATCCACATAAACTCTGTGACAGTGGACAACCGGCTAGACAACCTGCGACTGGTGCCAGTAGGCTGGAGCCCCAAGCCGGAGGAGATTTCCAGCAAGCAGAGGTACGACCGCAGCTATACTTGAGCTACTATAATATCTGTAGACATCGTCTGAATTGGACGACTCTTCCTTTTTCTGCTGGCTGCTTGACTAGTGACACATGAGACAAGATTGCTGAAAGTCCTCCTGTTTGGTCAATTTGGATAGCTAGCCTCTGTAGACATTCTTATCTTTTTATTATCATGTTTTAGAGGTGCTGTTTAGCAAGTAGATTCCTTTCCATGGAGCCACTGTTGCTAAAGACAGTCTAGTAGATAGACTCAGCCTTGGACTGTTGTTCAGCACATTAGTGATAGCATAGACCAAACACTGATGACACCCTGTTTTTTCAAGATGTTATTTCTTACTTGTTAAAAAAGACTTCAGACTTCTACTGAGTCTGAATCCACTTTTAGGAACTTAATCTTTTCCTTCCTGTAAGTGGATCATCGTCTGTCGTTTTGAAGATACTTTGGTCTTAAACCAGATGACCACAAACAAGTACAAATTCTGTGCAAAGTTTACCTTTGGGTTGTAGCTGCGCACCTAAATCATAAAGTGGTAATTATGAATTGTTTGAATTTTGTAAATAAGGACCACAATAAGAGCAAGACAGTAAGAGTGGAAACAATGTGTATTAGCTGCTGCTGAAATATGTGAAATCACAATATTTAGTAAAATAATTGGGATTATAATTTTTGCCATAATCATGCATCCCTAATACAGAGTAGATTTATTTGTCCCATCATCCAGATTACATTTGGTGACGTCTTGCGACTGGCCAGGATGTTATCAGACCATGCCGCTCTGAAAGACATGTCTCTGCATCAGAGAACTGTGGTCAAATAGATGGCAGTGTTTCCCACAGGTTGGCAGATTACTTTAGTGGGTGGGGGCTCAGTATCTCAAGTGGCTAAAGTCCCTCACTCTATTATAAGATAATGAGGTTAGCATTAGATAACATGCTACTGCAACATTAATTGGCTGTTATACTACCATCTGGCGACACCGAATGTGCCACTTGCTTGGCTAAAAACAAAATCTGTTGCCAGCTTGGATTTAGTGACTGTTCTGATTGTAAAATGTTGGACCTTGCATTCAGATGTTCTGGTCCAGTACATGTTTTTATTAATTCTGGAGTAATGTACTAAAAATACTTGGCGGTTTTACACAAGTTGTCATTAAGGCTGGGAACCAACACCAGCTTCCATTGAGGAACCAGTGTTTCCAGTACCAATATGTGTGTTATCGATTTACAGTTTTTTCCTTGCTCTTGTTAAAAGTATATAACAAATAACATTTTTTGGTGAACGATTTAATTGTTTTGTTCTCCATTCCTCCCTAGTCTGCTGTGTGTGAATTACTGTGAGGTGTAGTAAACTTGGGAAAATCAGTCTGTTCTGTTTTCTTTATGGCACGGCAGCAGTTTCCTTGTAGCTGAAGCGCATGGCAACATAGTGAGAAAGAAGAGACAAAAAGTGTAGCTACACTTTTGATAAAGAGTCTAGTTTGTCCTCTGTATCATTATACTGCTATGAGCCTCAGCTACAATGCAACTCCTCCTGTTCTGCAGAGATCTGTGCAGAACACACTCTTCTCCCTGGCGTCACTGCGTCACGTCAGTCACACACACACACATACACACACAGTGTACAGTTGTGTGATGTGTTTGGAGTTAAGCATATTGTGAGTAACAAGGTAAAGTTAAGAATTAGCCTTTTGTGTTCCAAACAAGAAAATTAGGTACAACTTGAAATGCAAACATGGAAAGTTTAAATGTTCTGTGGGGATTTAATGATTTATTTGGCAACAATGTATTGTAAATCCTATATAAATACATGTGCTTTGCCTTAACTAGTTGGAAATCCTCAGCAGAGGAAAGAAGGATTGGAGGGAGGGAGGATGGTGTGGGTTAAGGGAAGAGGAAACTTGGATCTTCAAGTCATCCTGTGACTTGTCATGTTAAGTCCAATGTACACTGTTTTTTCTCACTGCTTATACATAATGAACACAAAGCTCAAAATAAAAGCTCAAACCTGACATTTCTTGCATCTGCACAGGACTGTTGAGATGTGTTTTCACACACCCAATATTTCCTCCCATATTGCACTTCTTCCAGAGAGCAGTCTCTATACTGGCTGGCCATCCAGCAGGTGCCAGCTGACCCGGTGGAGGAGCAGTATCTGGAGCTGAGCCGCACGCGCTACTACAATGCTAACGGGGAGCTGGTGGAGGAGGAGGAGTGCTCCTGCACCTACTACGAGTGTCACTACCCTCCTTGTTCACTCATTGAGAGGAGGGTATGTACTACAACTGGCATTCCTATCATTTAAATTTGTATGATTAAACTGACTCCGCCCCTGTCTAAGTGGAGATGTGTTTGTTCATTTATTTGAATTTTAAAGTGGGAGATGAAAAGCTATGGTATAGAGCTATGAGAGGATGAAAATGATCTTGGCTACTTCTCATTTTTACGTGCATGCTCCTACTTTTGACATGTAGGTGCTCAGAGCCAAAGATGATCTTGTTCCTTGTCTGTCCACAGCTGCGAGAGTTCAACATCTGCGGGCGCTGCCAGGTGGCGCGCTACTGCGGCTCCCAGTGCCAGCAGAGGGACTGGCCGGCCCACAAGAAGCAGTGTCGCGAGCGCAAGCGGGTGCTGGCCCTGGAGTCGGAGCCCGAACGATGATCTGCCCCTCATCCTCAATGGGGAGAGGAGGAGGGAGAAGGGGGGCAGGGTTAGACTCGGGGGAGGGGAGCGGGGACAAAGTGCAAAATGGAAAAATAATTGCTGACAAGAGACTAACGATAGAGGACAATGTTGGTTGCTTGATTGGTTGATGAGTGCTAGGGGTGAGGAGATGGAGGAGGGGAAGGAGAATAAAGCAAAAAGACAACTACCACTTCCCAGAACTGGTAATTCTCCATAGCTTGCTTTCCATGTGGATTTGGATGATGGGGTGGGGGGGTGGGGGGTGGGGTAATTATTATTATTTTTTGTTTGTTTGTTTTTATTTTTCTCGAGGAGGAAGACCCTCGAGCTCCACCTGCTGCTATGGTTTTGTATGTGAGGGGGAAAAGTTGTCCCGCCGATAAACCGGACAAGCTTCTTTGGACCACAGTCGAAAACGGACAGTTGTCGTCATCCACTTTTTCCTCCACCCAGCAGCTGGGTATGATGACGTCTGTGCAAACGGGGACCCAGGGGCTACAGTACCCGTCGTTCAGCTGGTACAATGGGACATGGACCTTTTCACTGTATCGCTCCCTTTCTGACCTCTCTGGTGCACATGGCTGCCATCGTCATGGTCATCTACACCTTCGCCACCTCCCTGTCCGTCATGCTCCCCTGCAACCAACCACAACATGCATCAGATAGATTTCACTGATTGAATCACACTACCAGTATTGAGTGTGTGTGTGTGTGTGTGTGTGTGAGTGAATGTGTGCACGTGTGTATGCTTGTGTACGTTTGTGTATGTGCTGCCAATAAGGACTGAAGGACATTGAAATGGTCAAAGTGGGTTATGGGTGTGTCTTTTCTCTTTTAAAGGGGCCATATTATATGAATTTTAAATTTCACAAATTAATAAATATTTAAATTGGGAATCAGTGGGGAGAGAAAAAAGATTTTCACTTGTTCTATAATAAAATAGCTGCCAAATAAAGGCTTTAAGCTTTTTTTTTTTTCTTCTAGAAGAGTTTCCTTGACCCATGGTTTTGAAATCGATCTGATCAGGCTGGTTTTGACTGTTAAAGAAAAACATGGTAAAATTTTGAATTAGCCCAAGGGACCCTGTTTTCCATGCTGTTTCAAATACATGTCCAATTAATATATAAAAACTAACTGGTCATGGTGGTGTTTGGCACTTCTCCCAACACTGGTTTAAATCCCTCCAGTCAGTCACAGTTTGCTGGATTTGAATCGACACCCATCTCTCCAACAGGCTTCTGGCATTTGTAGTTTGTGCGTGGGGGGGGTCCGGGGTGTAGTGCTCTGTTTCTTGTGTGAGAATTTGCTCTATGGGTTATTTTTGAAGAAATTCTATGAATGGAGCTATATTTATTTAAAACACATTATTTGATTGTGAAACACATTTTTGTCCTTCAACACAGTGATTTTTTTTTTTTTAAAGACAAACTTATGAAAAGTGAATAATATGGGACCTTGATATCACTTTTTTGGGCTGGAGCGGGGCAGGTGTTGTGGATTTCAGCCCGGTCACTTAAGGCGCTGTTCCTTTTCCTGTGGTGAAATCTCCTGATCTTTGAATGAATGAGTCCCCCTCTCTGTTCATCTCAGTGAGATGACTTGCCCTTCCAGATTTTCCAGAACAACACAGCACAACATCACTAAATGCTCCCGTGTAAGGGACGTCCTGGAGTAAAAAACTTGAAATCCCCCCCCATAACACACCTTGGTTAATTTTATTTAGGAGACTGTTTTTAATGAATGGCTTGGTACCAATTCCTGTTTTTGTTTTCTACTACACGATGGTCCGTCAAGTAAAACTGTTCTGTGTCAACTTTATCCCCAATCGCCTGCCTTCTCTGTATTACCTACAATGCACACCTGCTCAATGTGTCCTCTTGTGTCTTAGGTGATGAGTCCAGACACTCACATATAAGCATGTAACTCACAGACGTACATGCGACTTGTTGATTGTTTATTTTGTATGTATGTGAACAGGTTTTCAACACTGTGCACTAAAATTTGGCTCCCATGTTAGCATCTTTGTCATAGAGGGGATGAAGGGAGAGGGTGTGATTTGGAGGGAGTGTACAGATTGTGTCTGAAATTTTTTTGTTTTGTAAGAATATAAGCATTAATCACCTAGAAATAAAGAGCTACAGTATGTGAATGGAAGTACAGTTGGGGATAACTGACCGTTTCTTTTCAATGTAAAATGATAAAATAAATAAAACAAACTTCATCTGTGGGAGTTGGGATGCTAATGTTACACCTGTGAATAGAGCATGATGGAATCTGCGTATTTCATCAACTGCATATTGACTTGATTCAGAAATAATGTTGAACCAATGGTTTTCCATCCTAGAGGATTATTAAGCATGTGTTTTAGGACTGCAGCCTCCCATGCCCAATCTCAAAGACTCGCATGAAAATAATGATCATGTATCTCAGTTCATGTATCTAGGCCTGTAAATAATGTTTCAGTTTCGGAGGGAAGGCCTCTTGCAGGCTGTTGAGTTTGGGCTTCAGTCAAATAGGATGAATGCCAGTGTAGCGAGCGCCCCGAAGTGTATCTAGGACGTTCGGGGTAGAGTAGGTTAGTGGAGTCCAGTTTTGGGCTATCGAAGGTGGAGTCTGCAGGTTTTCATTCTACCTAAACACTACACCAGCTGATTTCACTGATTAGTTCCCTCCTCTCTGGTTGAAGGCATGCTAATTAGAGAAATCAGCTGGTTTGTTGTTTGGTTGGAGTGAAATCCTGCAGACTGTCGGCACTCCATGGCACATGGTTGAAGACCACGTGTGTAGGTCTGATCAGTGTTTTGGGATGAAAGACTATCTTACCCAGCGTTTTAGACAGATGTAAATTTGTCTTTATGAAGAAGTTATAATGCTCAACATATAGAGGAGGATCAAACTGAGTTATATAGTTATGTGACAAATGGGTCTTTTAAGGGAGAAATCAATAAATTATTTATATTCAGAGGAAAGTTGGAACTTACGAGGCACACTTGAAGGCAACATATTACTTTTGTGTTTGGATACTGAATGTCAGTTTCTACACTGGAAATCCTCCCTAATTGTGTTTTATATGTGGTTCCCTGGTTCATAGTTTATAATACAGGTGCACTTAGTTTGCATTGTATGACAGGTAAAAAAAAATCCCACCTCAATAAAATGATCAACAAAGAAGCACAAAAAAATAAAAGGTGAATAACAGAAAATAGAGGTAGACGATTGTCTCATTTTCAGGCAATAAATCAAACAAATTGCTTCTTTCAGATGCTGTTGATGTTATGATGCTTTTAAGAGCTTGTCTTCAGCCTAAATTTACAGAGGTATATAATTCATCTGGCAATGTTTCCTACTTCTTGTATCTACTTTGATAGCCCATATCGCTCCCGCCTTTTAATGCAGAAAAGGACCATGATGTGACGCATAACTCACCGCTCCGAACGACTGCTGCAACACTTGACAACAACAATCAAAATATTATGAAATATGAAAGATTGTCAAACAAATGACAAGAACCGAGCACAGTGGGAGCCAGGGGTTAAAATAAAGGCAAAGCCCAGGAAAAACATTGTTGGCAGGTGTGATGATGAGACGGATGAGGATTGGATTTGGGGGTCTGTAGGTGTGTGTGTGTGCATGCATGTCTGTGTGTGTATAATGCTATGTGTGGCTATTTGTTTATTGATTAGGAACCCCAATAGCTGCACACAAGGGTGTCAGCTATTCTTCCCGGGGTTCCACTAAAACACAATATACATCCAAAACATATGCACAAAGTTAGTTTAAAACCAGGATCCAATCAAAACAAAAATTAGGACCACTTTGTCATGGGCCACAGCATGAAAGGCAAGCAGAAATATTAATAAGAGAAATCACATTCGTACAGTAAACAATGATCCTTACATATCAAAAGATGAAGGACAAGCCCAAATATACAAACGTGTGAATGAAATACATATGTATGGATACAACAGTACATAAGAAGCAGAACTAAAATCAAGCATTTGACCTTAACTCATAATCAAATGTCTTTTAACTTCTAAAATTTGCTATTGGCTGTCTTTTCAGACTGAAACCACCGTGTTACTTGTCCCACCCCCCTGTCTCCTAGGTCAGTACCCCGGATGGCTCAGGTGCCTCCCTTGAAGCCGCACTGCATTCAGCCAGGTTGCGGTCAGCTGACATGGGACAGGGGACAGGGGACAGGGGACCGGGGGAGCCGGCCAAGTTAGCCGCCCTGATTTTGGGCACAGCTGTCCCGGTGTGAGGAGGCTTGCCAAGGTCCGCTGTGCCACCTGTCTGCCCTCACCGTCCCGACCAAGCTGGTGCAATGCCAGGAACACAACTGTGTAGGTCAGAGCATAGAGCAAAGCCTGAGTGACAAAACCTTGGACACACACACACTCACACACACACACACACACACACACTTTTCACAGCAGGGAGACAGAGGTATCAGTGGCATTACTTTGTTAGCTCATGTATCAAAGAGAACAGGTGTTGTTTCTTTAGAGAATACCAGACAGCGCAGAAGAGTTAAGTGTCAAAACATGCTGTGGCACGCCGTAATTGGTCTTTTTCATGTTGTGGATATAGACCCTCTCCTGAAGGCGCTGTTTGCAGTCGGCTGTCTGTGTGGGAGTGAAGGGCCCTCACTCTGCCAGTCGCCGAGACTTACCAGCTGGCGAGACGCACACAGCTCGCATTTTGTTCCCAAGATGTCTAAATAACTTTCTAACGATTCCCTCTATAGATGTGAGCCTGGCTGTACCGAGCGAAAACAGCCCACAGATATCTGCTAGAATCTGCTTGATGATTTTGAACCGCCAGTCCATTCATTATGGTGTTACTGTTGAGACATTTACCAATAACACAGGCTCTGATGTCACTATTTTCCTTTTGCAATGAACTAAGGTGAGGAATGTGGCTTTGCATGATGCAGCGGGCTCATAAACTTTCAGTGTCCTGTAAACATAGCATCTCTTTATCTGCTTTATATTCTGATAAATATACTGTTTCATTGGGGATCAGCAGAAATATGAAACTTTGATAATGCTTCTGCCTCAGTCCTGGATGTTTCTTCTCACCCAGTTACAAGGCAGTGAAAGTATTTTTTTTATCAGCTGACCTGCTGGAGTGCTACAAGTGAGAGAGCGCAAATTCCTGGAAAGGCAATTCAAGTTTCTCGTGGTATTTCACTGAACAAATTGCATTCATAAGAACATTAGGACTGACTTGTTTTTTTTCCTCAATTTTCCTTTTTATTCCACGCTCTCTCCTGCTCTCCCATGATTGGCTAGGAACGATGAGTCGCTCGTCGACAATCAGACTGCATGGTTTCATGGGAGAAGTACACATCTGAGAATGATCTGGAACTCCAGTGCAGGTCAAATATAGCTGCAATAACACAATCTGAGTGTGCAATAATGCTGCTGTAATAACATAAAAAAAAATGCTTATTTTACATCTGTACAGGAACACAATTACTGACTTTGTAATGACTGAGAACACGTTTGCATCAGCGGCTTGAGGGCCTTTGCAATGGCCTGTTCTCTATCCATCTGAGTCACTTAAACATTAATTTCTACTCTTTCTAGTCTTCTGGACCGCAGTGCAACATGGCTTTGTCATCCTCTGTCCTGAACTCTGGACAGCAGTTGTCACTCAGTCCATTCTTCCTCCAATGGGGACACCAGTCCCAGCAACTAACTATTCTATCCTACTGATGAGAGAATCAGAAGGGGAGAAACAAGGTCTGGTCCTCCAGAAGCTGCATGTGATTGAACAACTTGAATGGGCTGCACCGTCAGGAGAAGCCCAAAGCGCACCCGCAGTCCAGAGAAGGGAGGTGGCTGGTTACTCCCACAGATATGGGGTGAGGACATTCTCTTGGAAAAGTCAGCTGAATGTTTCCATTTTTCCTCATCTGGTGGTGTGTTTATGTTGCCATTTGGTGGCAGCAGCTCCCCTTGTACAGTCCCGTCCTGAGGAACATCATGGGTGGTCTGTCCCAGAGACTCTGTACCGGCTGTCAGTGTCTGCAGTGGGGCAATCTGATCTCATGAAATTTAGTCATTTTAATCTGACTGCAGACTATGTGTTGTGGACATGAATTATGTGAACGTTACGGTGTACATTAATCACTTGTGTAAAATTGTGCAGATGTTCACAGTACTGAGGGAACAACCGATTCTCTTAGTATGTTTAACTCTACGGGGTTTGGTTGGTAATTCTAGACATTATGTTGTTACTTGTAGGTCAGAGTCTGTCTGTCAGTCCTCAGCCTCCTCAGCAGCTCCCCCCCTCCCTCTGAGGTCAGAGGTCAGCAGGAGGGTCACCAGGCCACCGGGGTGAACCCTCCTGTCAGCCTGAAGTCCATCTGTCTGGCAGACAAAACATGGAATGTAACGGAGACAGAGACAGGTTACTATGATGACTTTATGTACAGAGTTTTCACTTGTTCATTTGTTTACTGGACTAATTACTTTTGTCCAGGCAACCTTGTCCTTTTCTGACAGCAACACATTTATTTATCTGAGTTGCATGTTACACAGTCATACCCAAGTCACTGAGTACACAAGTTGAACAGATGATTTCACCTTAATGTTTTTCCACTGGATGTCTTGAGTGCGCATTTGGCCTTACAAAAAGAATGGTGCGTTTGAAAACACGCACGTCTGGCGCTTCCTTTCTGGCTTTATAACAAAAGTCAAGACAATAAACATTTCACAGTGAGAAAAATGTGTTTACATTGAGGGTGGCGCACTGATTTCACACCTGCAGCATTAGCCCAGCAGACTCTGCCAGGTTGGGAAGCTGCGACGCCACCTCCACTCCACGCGGCGTCGCCGGTGTTTTCACAAACTACTGTCGTGTTTTCTGTCAAGTTCTCTTCGTGCATTTGTCGGCGTGTAACACGGAAGTTGCATAACAACAGTTATCCATACAAAATACAACGACCGCATGAGATGTAACGTCGTCCCGTAGCTGATACTTCAAGAGGTTATCCTCCAGCTTCACCGCAGCCGACAACATGGTCAATATCGGGCTCACTAAAGTGGACGATGCGCTGGCAGCGAAACACCCGGTGAGTTTTGACTTTCACCTTCTCACACCTGGCTCTGTCTGGATCCCCTCGACTGGAGGACAGTGACTGACATATGAACTAATGATTAAGTGCTGCAAACACTGCCAGCTTTGGACTGCAACTGAAAGTGGCATCCAAAGTATTTAGCAGAATCTATCATGTCATGATGGCTGTTCTGTTTTTCTCTCTCAGGGTTTGGAGAGATATGCTGCCTGTCAGTCTCATGCCTTCATGAAAGGGACTGGGAGCTTTATATTTGGTAAGTGATATGTATGTTGCTCACTGCCAGACACACACATTGGAAAATACAATTTCATGAAAACTTAACCGTCCCCACAGTGATTATTGTTACCTTTATGCTAGTTATAATAATACATTGTCATATCACATTGCTGTTATGAATCTTTCAGTATATTGTTGCCTTCCTGATGTGCCCCATGTATCCCATGTCACCTCTAGGTGCTGCTGGATTGTTTGCCTTTCAAAAGGCTCTCCAGAGGAAGTTGCCTTATCCCCTTCAGTGGAACCTGCTCATTTCAATCGGTGAGAAATATAGGCTTTAAATGGTAACTAATAAACCAGTGGCAATTATTTGCTGTATAAGATATAACGGAGATGTCACTGTTTTGTCTTTCCTTGCCTTTTTGTAACTAATCTCCTACAATGCATTAAAGATATTAAATGCTGGATGTCACTCAACTTGCTTCAGCTAAATGAGAATTAAACAGAGATTCTTTTATGTGGCACCACCATCACTAATTATTATTATTAATATTAAATCATTATTAACCACAACCCAGGTCTCATCTTAAAATCTCAGTGTTAGTCAGAGAAATCCATCCTTTTCCAACTCAACATCATATCCAAGCTCAGGTCCTTTCTGTCATATTCAGATGATCTAGAAAGAGTCGTTCATGCTTTCACCTCATCCTGTCTTGATTCCTGCAACTTTCTGTATTTTGGTGTTAGTCAAGCTTCTCTGTGTCGTCTCCAACTGGTGCAGAGTGCTGCAGCCAGGCTCTTACCTAGATCAAAGAGGACCATATTACACCTGTATTAGCATCGCTGCTCTGGCTCCCTGTCAGTTACAGAATTAAATTTAAAAACATACTATTTGTTTACAAAACCTTAAATGGTCTTGTCCCGCTATATATCTCTGAAATTCAGTGCCCATATTGTACATCTAGATCCCTTAGGTCCACTGATGATCTCTTATCTGTCCTATAACGACCAAGCTTTTGCTGTAGCTTTTGCTTTTGCCTAAATTGTGGAATAGTCTTCCATATAATGTCAGGACAGCTGAATCCACTGAGATCTTTAAGACTCCATTAAAAACCTACTTTTACTCTTTGGGTTTGATTTCTTTTTAGTTTTCTGGTCTGTCTGTCTATACGTGTAATTTGTGCCCTGTCTGTTCTCTTGTATGTTAGATAAAGAACTTTGTAAAAACTTGTTTTGTGTTTAAAGTGCTTCATAAATAAAGTTCACTTGACTTGCCTTTTTCTCCCATCGCTTCTCTCCTTTCTCCTCTCCTCTCCTCCTCCTCTCCTCTCCTCTCCTCTCCTCTCAGTGGCCTCGTCAGTGGGGAGTTATGCAGTGACACGCTGGGAATCACAGAAGTGCTCAGACTTGTGGCTGCTGATAGAAACGGGCAAAGTCCCAGACAGATCGCCACCACAGGGTGAGTAGATGGCAGTGACCTTTCCTCTCAAGCTTGAAAATTTGGAAATATGGAAATTGTAATGGCAGTATTATTTTTTCAGATCATGTTTAGGAAAGTGAAGCGACAGGGCTGCACAGTTTCAGTCCTGGGCCGTCTGTGTCGTGTGATTCTCACCAGATTTATCTGAACTGGCGCTGGTTCTTTAGTCACAGGGAATGAAATGAAGACGATTTGCGAACTCTGGTATTTTTGTTATCTTTCTCTCTGTCTGTCTTTCAGTGCCCAAGCCGGAGGAACCAGTAGGACCTAAGAAGACGACATATGGCGATGTGATGGAATGACAGTGCTTTGAGACATTAAAGACACACACACACACACACACACAATTACAGTTCTGTAAATACGGTCATTTATTTATACAACTACACCTTTTCATAATATGTATCTTGTTGGAAAGCATATTGCCCTGCAAAGCTAAAGAGCAGCAACTGCAGGAGAGCAAGACAAAGTGAAAGTGAGAGAAATGGCTTCATTATCTTCATCTTCATCATATCCTGTCCTGACAAAAGTATTCTTGGTACAGATTCAGAACTACATAAATTATATTGTTTTACATTTTTGTTAAAATGAAATCTAAATCTTGACCTTTCAAAAACACACACACACAAACACAAAAAGCAGTTGCTGCTGTTTAGCTTTGTAGAGCAGCATAGTTTTATTTTCATCATGTCTCACTGGATGCTTTGCCATGCAGGAGATGAGATAAGCTTTTATCCAATGTGTTTGGACCGACAGTGGATCTTTTTCACATTGACTTACTTGATGAACGATGGTGCTATGCATGGAGAGAGAGCTGGAGTTGAGATGGTACATAATTAATTGCATCCCAGTTCTAAAGGATTGCTACTACAGAAAGTAAAAATCTTACACATAGGGCCTAATTTTATTTTTTCAGTATGCCACATGAAGGAAGTGTTAGTATTTATGAATCTGTGGTTCTTTTGGATTTCATAACAGCATTTAAGTGTGGATAAACTGACACATTTTCTCAATTGGAGGTCAGGAATTTGTTTTGGTGTTCAGGGGGAGTCAGATGTTAAGCCTGTGATCCAGCATTATTTTGATGTGTTTGTTGGCAGGACATGCTGCAGAATTTATTCTGTAATGTGAAGGTTCGCCACTAGTGGCCGCTCCATACCTCATGGGATCTGCAGAGCTGTTCATGTTCTTGTACCCTCATGGGTAGAACAAGCCAATAAAGGACCATTACATTATGTATCAGTGCATCGCACAAACACTTTGTGTTTTGGTTTCAGAATTGTGACTTCAATTAGACATATATTTAGTTGTGTTATGCCCTCTGCTCCAGAAATCCAATTCTTTTGCAGAGAACATCCTCTTTAATTAACATTCTTAGCCATTTAATAAAATGCTGAGCGCAGCAGTGTCATCCTCTTGAAATTATTTAACTTTTTGCCTTCAGCCACTGAGTGTTTATTCACTCTGTCTTATCCAGTTCTGTAATGCTCCACTGATCCCTGTGTTATCTAAAGATTAACAAACATTAATCCTGTCTGGGTTTATATCACTTTTGCATCTGTGAGTGCTTTGCAAAGCACAATGAATTGCATGGGATTAGATGCTAATGCTAATTTAGAAGTGTTGACAAATTGAACAAAAGCTGTAAAGATGAAAGATGGGAGGGGAAAAATAGAAGCAAATGCTAATTGGATATTTGTCTACAATTGCTCCTGAAGAAGTTATTATTGAAATGAGGGGGAATAAGGCAATAATTGAGAGGGGAGAGAATGACAGAGAGGGATGAGACCAAAGTGTTTCTCTAATTCTAAAGGCCTCGCCCAAAGGGTGACCTTAGATCTACCTCCATCCTGCAATACTTCAATTAATTGTTTTGCTTTGTTAAGATCTAAAAACAAATGCGACCCTACTCTGCCCGTAGGTGTAACTAAACCAGTCCAAATCCATCCGCTTGGTCCGGATCTGGCCAATTTGACTAAACAGAGATTGCACGTCATATTTGTATGAATGTTGTTATTTTTGATTAACTTGGATGACATTCAAGCTTCAAATGTATTCGTCAGTCAACCTCAAACAAATCTGAATGCTCACTAATGTCAGAGGACAGGAAGATGTTTTAGTTGACACATTCAGGCACTGTAGCTAAGTAAAAGCCTACCTCCACCCACTACACACTACTGCTGTGAATTCTGTCCATCTGGTGGGAAGCAGAGGTAGATTTTTGACTCATAAAACTTTGTATACCAGAATAACTTGTTTAGGGGTTATACTATATGACTCATAATCCTGTCTCTACATAGAAAAACGATTTGTACTTGGCTCAAAGAGAGTAGATGTGACAATTTGTCTGGGAAAAGCTTTTCTTCGCCATTCTGAAAAGACTGGATGGTACTGTTTGTGTACCACTCATAATCTTCCAACTAAATGAAACAAGTGGATGTTAGGTTTATGTTGAAGGTCTGGAGGTTCCTAAACAGGCACTTGGTCTGCTCAGATTAAAAACGGGCCGGGATGCAAACAGCTCGCAGGATTACTTGGGAGCAGACTGTCATATGTCCGCTGTGTGTTGGCAGTGTCTTTCACACTTGAGTAGGATGGTGTGGCAACGTAAAGTGATAATCCACTGGGTGCCAAGGTCCGTTGCTGCCTGGTGGACTTCCAGTCTGAGACTCCCTCTTGGCTCTGTCCGCTGCGCCTCTTATGTCTATATATAAAAGATTATTAATCCGCACAGATCTCAAATACACAGCTCTGTTCTGTCTTTTACAAAAGAGCTTTAATGCTCATCTTCCAAGAAAACTAAAAATGACAATCCATCTGCTGACCCAGAACAAGAGTCAGACACCAGGGACAATCACTATGTGCATATACAGTATACCAGTAAAGGTAAAGTTGCTTGAGGCATCGTAGAATTAACGCTGACATTTATGCTTTAAATTTGTCACAACTGGCATAGTGCGTTATCATTTACTATGAAGCTTGGCATTTATAAAAAAAACAACAACAAAATACTCCAAGAACACTGCCCAGTAGTTGAGATAAATTATCAACTACATGATTGACTCCATAGATATCCTAAAGAAAGATGTCAATCTCCATTTGATAACACTGTACACTACTCACTGTTCCCCCTACATTCATTCAGCAGCAGTGGGCCACTAGAGCAAGAGCACAGCCACCACTGCTACAGGAAATGCAAAGTTTTAATCAACTTTTAACTTAATTTCCTTCCAAAACACAACCATGTATAGAGCTCCTGTTTTGAAGTGGTGGCTTCATCATAGTAAAGCATCCAAATAATAAACCCTGTAGCCTGTTGGAGCTGTCTTCTGCAGTACAGCTGAGACTATAGGACCAAGAGAGGGTAGATGTGGAACTAAAATAAATCCCTAACCCGCACTATAAAAAATATAGCGAAACAAGGCTGCAGTCGTTTGAACAATAAAGTGCAGCAGTCACTGACAATCTTATTTCTCTGGTGGTAAAACCCATGTTCAAAAAGGCAAAATGAGATTATGATTATATTGTGCTTTTTCTAAGCTACACTGTGACTGCAATTTGCATAGCTGAACTAGTTTCTCTTTCACTACTGTATAATAATGTGTTATTAACATTCTGCTCCAGTGCAGGCAGTTGAAACAATAGACTCTTTCAAGCATGGTGTAACACCTTGAGTGCACAAAACGACCAAAGTCCAGGCTGTAGATTCACGGCGAACGACCCAAAGAAAATCCAGTAATAATGGGAGCTGGGAGCACCGGCAGCAGGGGGAAAATGAGCGTGCAATGCTTGAGGAAAAAAACAGAAAACGTTTGAGATGGGAGATGCTCATAGTAAAGCCATTCTGAATAAGGGAGGACTTTGGCTTTGATTTAATGTTTTTTTTCTCTCTCTCTTTTTCTCTCTCTACATCTCTATGCAGTCTGAATCCACCCCCACTCTCGCTTGCTCTCGTCCTCCCACTGTAACTCAGATCTGATTTAACACCTCCAAGATTTGAAGGGTTTGAAGCCCCCCCCCCCCTCCAAAAAAGAAAAAGAAAAACCCCTAATGTATTGAATCAGCTCTCAAATCCTCCGTCACATGCACAGTGATATTGCTAAAATGACAGACTGAGAAACAGAGAGCAAATAAAGAGGCAAAGGACTGTGTGTTTATGTGTGTGTGTGTGTGTGTGTGTGTGTTAAACAAGAGGATTGCCCAGCCAGTATAGTTGAGGCTCGGTATATTTCTAAAACAAACAGTGCAGACCGGTCTTTGCACACACGGTTTAAAACCCTGCACAGCATCTTCGTGCAGAGTGTGTGTGTGTGTGTGTGTGTCGGTTTGTGCAGCAGCAGTGTATGTGCGTGACAGCAAGAGACAGAGAGCGAGAGAGGAGAAGAAGAGGGGGATTGAGCGCTCAGTTGTCTGACCCTGTGAGTCTACTGATCAGACTGAGCTGAGCTCCTACTGGACAGCCTCTCTCTCTCTCTCGCTCTTCATCTCTATCTTTATCTCTCTCTCCCCTTCTTTATTTCTGTCTTTCTTTCTCCTTGCTCTTCTTTCCTTCTCTTTTCCACCACTTTGTCTCAGTGATATAACCACAGTGGCTCACAATGCATGAAATCAAAAAACACATACAGTTTCCAACATAGATAATCCAGCCCCATTGGAAAAAACAAAGCAACTCCTGGGTTAAATCTATATTCTGACTCCATGTTATCGGGTGTTTCACTGCAACAAATCCATTGAATTATGCCCTCTGGCCCACTGTAAGTCAATTAAATTAATGTGTTATCAATAACAGCTGGTATGTGATTGATTGTTATTGGAAGGGGGAGAGATGAGAAACCCTATGTATGTTTTTCCTGTGAGGGGATTAATTGATTGTGTGTGTCATCTTTCTGCCTCTTTTGTAATAATGTAAAAAAAATATATATATATAGAGCATTTGATGAATTTAAAGTGAGAACATGTGATATAATAGCCATTCTGACAGGAGAAATGACTGAATAATACCGGTTAGGCAGGCAATGAATCACAGAAAGATCTTTGTGACAGTGACACTAAATAACTTCACCATTAATCACTGATAAGGTTTCTGTGGATGGCAATGGGACGAGTATTCGAGTCTGGGCACATTAGAGAGCGTTTGAGACAAACTGGGCCGAGGAGCTGAATGTTTCTCTCTCTGGACGTGACTCACCGCAAAGGAAAGGGAAGCAGAAAAGAAAAGAAAAGAAGTGTCCCTGAAGTGCCAGAAATTGTTGTGATATTTTGACTCTGTGGAAGTTAAGATTCAAGTTGCGACTTGTGTGCAGGGGCGGAGTGGAGGGTGAAGCCACCTGAACCTTTCAGCCTGGCGTGTCTTTAGGAGAAATTCTTGGTATTCACTGTAGCAAGTAATATGATGAGTTTAAAAAAAACATGACACCTACTCTCCCATATTGACTGCTGGAATGAAAGTTAAACACAGTCTTTACTATTGAAGTTAGGAGTCATCATAGGAGTTAAGACAATTGCTTATAAAATATTTCATTTTTTGAGGACATTTTTCAAATATTGCCTGCCAATTTCATGTAACATTTTTTTCCCCACCAAAATTGATAGGCTATAGTGTTCTGGAATTAAACCCTTCATATCAAACAGATTCATAAAGATAGGGGTCTTTAAAGGAAACAAAATCATAAAGTAATGCTTTTCTGAAAATATAATTGCTTTTTGTTTGTATTGGTAATGGGTTGCTTGTATTTTTCCACACCTTTCTTTACCACTACACCCTGGCTGTGTGGAGGGTCTAATATCAGGCTGTATGGATCTCAGGGTGAATAACGTCTCGGCATTAGTAATAACAAAAGCACAACTCAAACTGGTGCCTTCCTCGGGCCTGCACCAATGGGCGCTGAGCTGCTGCTCGCCGCGGCCAATGGCAGGGTCCCAGGACTCACACACGCAGATATTTGAAGGGCGGTCCTGACAAAAAAAAAAAAAAAAAAAAGAAAGTACATGGATTGCAGAGCTGCAGAACTGGGTTAGAGAGTTTCGGCGAGAAAGTAGACACTGAAAACGATACAATCTACGAAAGATTTGGGGGGAAATCTTCAAAATCTTCATAAGGATACGTGTTTTTTCCATTCAAAAAGCAAGTATTCGTTTCGGTTATTCTGGATATTCTAGGTAGGTTTATGTGAACGCGGTAGCCAAGTTGTATTGGTGTGATTTAGTTTATCGCCATTCAGTGGAAATTATTGATAACTTCATGGCTTTGATAGCGACTGACCAGGGCTGCAAACTGAACGGGCCACCGGCAATTTATGGTAGAATTGGCGCAAGAAAAGAAGTCTTCCAGGGCAAAACTGTCAAAATGCAGCCCAAAGAGACGGAGTATTCAACAGATGGCCTGCCCAAAGCGTTTCTGCACAGTCTGAGGACCCTCTTTGACATTTTGGATGACGGCGGACGGGGCTTCGTCCACATCTCGGAGATCGAGAGCCGCTGGCAGGGCGCAGACACCCGGGACCTGCCCGGCGGGGTGCTGGGCTGCCTGAGGCGGGTCGCCCCGCCGCATGGCTGCCTCACCTTTGAGCGGTTTGTCGCGGGGCTGCGGTACTCGATGCTCAACCCGGAGAACAGCCATCACTTCAAGGCCCAGGCTGCCGTGCACCCGCAGCAGGCACAGCCGCACGCGAAGCAGCACCTCCCGCCGCAGAAACCCGCCCCGCTCTCCACCTGCAGCGTCGGGACGCGGGTCGAAAACAAAGTCCGCCCGCTGGGGCCGAGCAACGTGACCAACACCGCCCAGCACCGGGCGTCCTCCCTGCAGAGCCGGGCCAGGCCCGAGGAGGGGAGCGGGTACCCCGCGTGCGGACCATCGCGATACAATGCGGGCTTCGAGAGGTCCGGACGGAGTTTGGAGAGGGTCCCCGGCGTCCCGGAGGGCGGGTGTTACCGGACAGACCCGGTCCATGTGGCCAAACAAGCCGTGCCACAGCAGAGCCGGGTGAGGACCATTGAGTCTCTCGCGCTGGAGTCTCCGCAGCTCCAAAGACCGAGTAAGTTTGTCCAAAACATTAAAAAATAATACTCATAAATAAATAAAATCAAAGATATTTAGCATAGGATTTCAGGACCTTGCTGTTCATAGGCGCAGAGCCACTTGTAGATAGATTTTGGTGTGTGTGTGTGTGTGCGCGCGCGCGCGCAGATGCAGTTCAGTGAGTTCAGGGAATACTCATATGTCACTATCTGTCCCCATTAAAACGGTTAAAACTGTCAGAGCCCTGATACCAATGTTACCATCTCTCACCTGAGCTACTGCAAACAGACTCTCTCTCTCTCTCTCTCTCTCTCTCGTGCACACCCCTGTCAGTCCTAATGAAACAGCTGCTTCCATCCCACTTACCACAGTCCTCTCAAACTGCTCTATTTGTTTGTGACTCTTTGTTGATTTGCTCCTGTTGTTGTCAAAAGGCTTAAAGGATTACAAGAGAACCTGACTTGAAATAAAGAGAAACTCCTGACTCGACACTCAAACAGTGTGTAAGATTATGAGTCAGAAGTGGGGCCACTTAGCATTTAGGAGTCTTGTCATGAAAGGCTGATTAACTCCTGCAGTCCTGTCAGATCACAAAACAGAATATACTCAAGACTGTATTCCCAGAAGAAAATCAACAAATTACATGCATATTTGTGTTGATATATCCCCTGCAATCTTGTGATTAGCAGTGCATTTTAAAAATACACTGCATGCGTCAACCCATGCAGTACACACACGTGCTTGCTTGCTTGCTCACACACACACACACATACACACACACACACACACGCAGTCTGCTGAGTGTGTGTCAGCATTTGTCATCTGACAGGCGTAAAAGCGTGCGAGTGTTTGCTGTCTTGGGAAGGTAAAAACGTTAACTTTAAAGGAGAGTCCTGGCCAGAATCCCAGCGGGGGTCAAGAAGAGTCATTTGGGGGTTTTGCTAACACGCTACTCGGGTATCAGCATTATGTCACAGCTTAAACAGGCCGTTTGAATGCCTCTGCTCAAATGAGGGGCGCCTAACTGAATAATTGCCGTTGTTATCTGTCGATCAGGTCAGAGATCATGTCTGAAATTCCTGGAGAGTTTTTTCTTGAGGGTTCTGGTCTGTGGAGGGATGAGGAGCCTGGCCTTCCCTGCTGTGGCTCTGTGGCTGGGGAAGGGATGACGGACAGTTTTACGAGCACCCAGGTGTTCAGTTAGAGTCGCCCTGGTGCACCTATAGGTGGGTGAAATGCCCGTGTTGCTGCTCATTATCTCGTTCATACAGTATGTACAGGCTGTCAAACAGGCTCGCTCTCGTTCTTTCTTCCTCTCACGCAAACAAGCATACACATACATTTCATTTTTCTCTCTCTCTCTCTCTCTCGCTCTCTGTCACACACGCACGCACACACACACACACACACACACACACACACACACACACACACACACACACACACACAACTGTAAGAGTCTGTCAGAGTTTGCCTGATCTCTATAGCCAGGCCTGTCTGGAGCTATAAGTGTGACACATCTCTCCGTCTCTCTCTCTCACTCCCTCTCTCTCTCTTTCTCTCTCTCGCTGTCTCTCTGTCTCTCTGTCTCTCCCCATCTCTCTCTCTCTCTCTCTCAGCCCCCGGGGGCCTTGACTACTTACATCACTTGCACTCAGGACAGAGCTGGCGTTCGTTGGGATAGATAGATAGATAGATAGATAGGCGAGCAGTGTCCACGCTGTAATCTCTCACATGCAGCCAAACCCTGCTGGATTAGGCCAGATTACAGCAGACAGGCCCGGGCTCACTGAGGCACGACAGCGGTGAAATCCTCCTCACCCCTCTGGACATCATCACCAAGCACGGCCTCTCTTGCTCGCTTTCAATTTCTCTCTTGGTTTTTGGGAAAGGTGTTGGACTTTGATACCAGTACTACTTATTAAAGTGCATGCAGCGAGTCATGCTCTCTCTCTTATCATTCTGTTACATGATGCTCACAAGGATTGAATAGGAGGAACCCATTCCTTATCAGTCTGTAATGATCAGCTACATGAGATCACCTGCACATGGAGCAATGCACATAGCTGTAAAAAAGTAGCCAGTCTAAAGTAGTTTTTTCCAGGCCTGGAGAAGTTATGAAAAGTGATAAAAGGGAGAAATGTTTTGGAAAAGTCATGAAATTTTATTTGTGAAGTTATTTATTTATTTACTGTTTTCTTGAATACTGTCACATGTCACAAAAACAGTGAAAAACAAAGTAATGCTTAAAGTTCGTGTAATTGTTGGTTACTTTTTAATTCAGTCTCATTAAAAATTGGTCATGGATATTTGTAAAGTGTTATAATTTCATCCGTGAAAAGGTGTGGGAACCCTGAAAATGGCAGTCAGAACTGTGAGGAATATTTTCTCAATACTGGCAAAAAAGAGATTTAGCATTCACCAAAACACAGAATGTGATGTAACAAATCTTTGTGCCGTAATCCAGGGCGAGCATCAGTACAGTTGTTAAAAAGAATGATGCACAAAAGCACAGATTTTTACATCCTGACATAGTATGGACTACGAATAGCTATGTCTGAACATAAGGGACAGGCAGGGTATTCATCCACCCATTGACTGAGATTTTGGGGAAAAAGATCCTCACATCATACAGTAGGTTCCACCTGTAATGAATCCACACCCCACTCCAGCCAAGTTTCTTCTTCTTCACACCTTCCCAGTTCTTCCCCTGACCCTGTTTTGCCTGAGAGACGGCCTTGGCACAGCTTGCTACTTCCTCCTGCTGATGGATTTGCTCCACAGCCATCTTTCTTTTCTTCTTTTCTCTCATCTTTCTTTTCTCTGAGGGAGTTGTCCTGCAGCACGAACCCTCCCACGCCTCCAGGAACCATATTTGGTTGCACATTAACAAGGAAGTTTTGATGAAAGCACTGACAGAAATTATTTACTAGATGATTAAAATTTTTTTTTTTTGGTCTCCTCTGTATTTTTAAAATATTACTGTTTTTACATCATTTGTCCTCATGTTTTCAGTGTGCACCATGCAATGCAATCTTGCTTTGCTGATACCAGAAATATTTGCTGAATACGGCTCCCTCCTGTGGTATACATCGGCAAACCAAATGTATGCATTATCAGGTCAAAGTAATACATTGTCTCTCATTTCTGTCTCTCACTGGTGTTCTTTTTCAGTGTATGTTTACAGACATTTAAACATTTACCCAAATAAAATTACATTTACATTTGCTAGTTCAGGCGCTGATTTAGAAGCACTTGATCAAACTTTGTTAGGGTGTAAAAATCAGGAGGAGTTCACGTTTCTTTGGTACATTTATTTTTCCAATAACCCATGCAAACACAAGACATTTTTCTTTTCACTTTTTTCATTTTTCATTTTGTACTGGGGCCCTGAGGACAGTCCTGAAGGCATCCAGGGAAACAGCCTGACACGGGGCTGGAAGGCAGCCTGATGTTGGCTGTAAGAGGCAGAGTAATACACATCTATGCTTTAGCTCTCATATAGCTCAGGATCTTTTTGGCAATGTAAAACCCAGTTTTAGACCAAGTAGAAAATACATTATTACATATTTAAACAATGCGTAAACAGCTGTAATTATCAAAAATATGCACCAGAAGAGAATATGTACAAAATGATGCTTTATTTTTGTAGCCCAAAAGATGTAGTCTAAGATGTAGATGTCTAATAAACTTTCACTTTTAAACCATATGTAGCCTCATTTTAGCCTAGACGTCTATGACCATGTAGACATCTTTTAAAGGCACACTATGCAGGCCTCCCCCCCACGCTACATGCTGTTTTGCCTGTGTGTGTACAGTCAAATTGTGGCTGCCTCCACGCACCGTCCCACCTCCTCTTCATGTGCTTTTTGTGAGCGATGTACAACAGCTATTCCATTGCTTTTGCTGCTCTGAAAGCAGCCAAACAAACGAAACGTTCTTTCAGGCGTCCATATTGTTCCTACCTCAACCACTTTAACGCTCTGAGGAGGGAAGAAGGAAATTCCAAGTGGGAAGTTTCCCAGTTGTCTTGAACGTACCACACCTGCCAACACAGACGAAGGTTACCGCCCCGAAATGTCCTGAGCACAACAAACACAGGCAGAGGATGCAGAAGGGGAGAGAGAATCGGTAGTCATGAGTATTTGTATATATTGCCAGTCTAGTGAAGTGGTAATAAAGTGTGGTCATTTAAAAATGTTTTAAGCAGTAATATCCTGCATAGTAGGCTGATCAACATAAATTTACCCAGTGGGCAGCTTACTTTGGGCCTAGAGGACAACTGGATGTAGACATCCGGTGGTGGGGTTTTGAAGACAGTTAGGTACGATCCCACAGAGGCTGGCTGCAGTGGAGCCTGGAAGGAATCCCAGTGTTTGTTCAAAGAGGCAGCTGGAAGCAGAGCTGGAGGACAGTCTGGATGGCAGCTTGGTGTTGACCCAGAGACACAGCTTAAAGTAGAGCTGGAGGATAGTCTGATGGCAGCCTGGTGTGGGTGCAGGGAGGCGTCTTGAAATGGAGAAAGGGAGGCAGGCAGCATGATGTGAGGCCTGGAGCTTGAATTGGGGTCTGGAGGATAAAAGCATGGTGTGGTCCGAGAGAGTCAAGGGGGTCGAGTTGGGGTCTGGAGGACAGTTGTGTGGAAGAGGAGCCTGGAAGACCTGACTGATGTGGTTCTGTGTGTCATTGCTGTAATTATTTATGTTATGTTATGTGGTTAGGTTATGTTTTACAGTATGTTGTTTGTTTTATGTTATGTAAGGTGAGGTATGGGTTAAGTTAGGTTGGGTTTTATGTGTTTTAGGTCAGGTGAGGTTAGGTTATTTTTTTTTATTTTAGACGTATTTTATCATTGTCTTCTTAAGAGTTTCATCTCTTCACTGTCTGAATCCCTTCACTCTCCTTCCTCTGGGTACTCTCTCTCTTTCTGCTCTCTGTTCTATTAACCAGACGAAGGTTACTGCCCAGAAATGTCCTGGACACAACAAACACAGGCAGAGGAGGCAGAAGTGGGGAGAGAATCGGTAGTCTTGAGTATTTGTATATACTGCCAGTCTAGTGATCTAGTGGCTTGGGTCTCGGCTTGGACCGCTATGGTTTTAGCCTGGACGTTGCATTTGGCCTCCTGGGTTTGTGTCCTGGGCTTGCACATGAGGAAATGTTTTTTGTTCTAACAGTTTCCTAGTTCACCAGCTGTGCTTCTTAGAACTTCTTCTTTTCATATTCCTCTTAAGTTCTCTTCCTCACCACCTGCTCCTACACTTTGCATTTCTCCCTCATTTTTCTTTATCTTCTATAGGAGACAAGCATCAATCATTTCCCTCCTGTTTTACCTTTCAGTTATATTGCAGCAGGTATATCTGTTGCTATTATGTAACCCAATCCGGTGTTGAGACTTCAGGCATAAAGGCTGGATGTAAATGAAAACTATCTAACAAAAAACACATCAAGTGTCTGAGCTTGTGAAAAACAGATGGACATACCTGGAGTATGGTGTTTACATGTCCAAACAACACCTCCAGTAATGCAACTAATGTTGCATCCACATGTCTTAATCATAACAATAATATTCAAAATATAGCTTTAAGTGAGGCCACATAATTAGATGACGGTGTTTATGTGACCCATGCCTTCATCACATCAACATCACTAATTGTTCAAGTTCAGGTTTCAACTTTATTTGTCCCCTAAGGGCAAATAAAGTTGTCAGAGCAATCAAGCTCCTCTTTTTGCCATATACAGGAAGGTTTGAGTGTCATCTGTGCTGTTCAAAAGAACATATACATATTTTTATTTATTTTTTTCACTCTCCATGACCTGTTTTTATCCTACTGCTTACCAGTTGTTCAATGTTTTTCATTAACAACATTTGAGTATCTTTTAAACAAACTGAATAGAGTGAGTCAGACTATATGATGTATTCAAAAAAGGATTGCACAATGTACATATTTTCCTACAATGTTAACATACATTATTCTCAGCAGGTTCCCATTTAAACTTGGGATGCGTAAAACCAGTAATTACCGGCTGCATTCCTGACTCCACTGTTGTGCTGAAACTGATTTGAAATGTCTCTGCTCTCTCCTTTGTCTAGGTGTTGTGGAATCAGGTTTACCAAGATCTCAGAGTGAATCAGCTACAGGATTTACTGGCGGCTCCAGGCGGCACGGGCGGAGTCGGGATGAGCAGAGGCGGCACACCATATCCAATGGCGTGGACTACGGAATGGTTGGTACACATGTGCACACACACACACACACCACGCACACACTAACGAAAAGAGAGTCTATGCACAGTGTGTTTCGTGCCTGTGCTTTAGCCTCATTCCTGCCTTTGTGAGAAACATGGCTATATGTCAATCACAACGTTTACATAGACGGAGAATTCTGTTCTTAACCCGGTTGTTCAACTAACCGGGGTCGACATGTAAACATCATAACTGTGTTAGAACAACCGGGTCCAGCTCATACTCTGATTATGAGAGAAACCTAGTTAAGATGCCTGGCTTACTCCCATACTAAACAGGTTACTGTGGCATGGAAACATCTTACTCCTTTCACTTTTCGTTTACGCTGTCTTCGCAAATTCACTCCCACAACATTATGGGCATTTTGATGTCAACAAAAACCTGCTGACAAGCAGAACTTACTATTACTATGACTCTAACTATTGTGATCATCATTTCCTTCCCCTGTGTTGGAAGTAACCTACTGCTGAGTCAAAGAGTGTAGCTGGCAGTCGCACCTTTTTACACTTTTTTGCTGGCAGACCGTCCCATCTGTGGATGGGACACTGCAGGTGGACAGGAATATTCTGTTAATTTGTTTAGTTATGGCAACAGGGAGATTTAATCACAAGGAATCAAAGGTCCATGTAAACAACTAAACCCGAATAAGACCTTAAACATAGTCAGTGTTAATTAATTAATTCTGATAACTCCCACAAGTTTGTGTTTACTGCCTTTATATGAGACCCGAGGTTATGTCATTAAACTTTAGCGTGATTTTTCAATTAGTACCTTTTTTTTTTTTTTAGTTGTTGCTTCTTGAGTTGGGTGAGAGAGCAGAGGATCACTATTGCAGACCTTCAGACAGACAGAGTTTTTTTTAAGACTAAGACTCTGACGATCTTTAGTCTGGTTGGATATTTCAGGGCTTGTGCCTTTTCCTATCAATAAACATTTTATTTATGTAGAAAAGTAAATAATGGAAACGTGAAAATACCAGAACGATGGTCTGCCTAGTGCAGGCTGCCCTCTGTTTCACTTTCTATTGGCCCCCACATTCCCCTCCCACCCCTCCGCTCCCTGCCCCCTCCCTCTCTCTGCCCCTCCTACTCTCCAGTCCTGTGCTCATGCCTCCCTTCTCGCCCTCTCCCTCACTCTCTGTCTCTCCCCCTGCCTCACCATTTCCCATTCTCTCTGGCTTTGCCTTTTCTCTGTCTTTCTGTCCCTATTTCTGTTGCCGTCTCTGTCTTTCTTCCTTGACCTCTTTCTTTCTCTCCTCTTTCTGTTTCTTGGAGAGGCTGCCTGACTGACTCCCCTCCTTCACCCTCCCTCCCTCCCTCCCTCCCTCCCTGCCCCTCTCCTCCCCCCCTCCCCCTCTGTCCCTCCCACCCCCTGGCCGACTTGGCCTGCTGCTGCCCTGATGGTAGTGAGCCGGGTTGGGCCCAGGGGCCTGGTGGAAGCAGGGGACTCGCTCGGCCGGCCCGGCCCGGCCTGGACAGCTGTCTGGGCCGCCTACACTACTGTCTTCATCCCCCTCAGCAGCAGCCTCTACAGCAGCAAGGCCCTGCAGTTTTTCCTCTGGGTGAGTAGGATAGCAAAACAGAAGAGAGCGATAGAAGGGGGAGGAGGGAGGGAGGGAGAGGGGGAGAGAGAGAGAGAGAGAGAGCGAGAGAGGGAAGAGGTGGGAGAGGATGGCATGGACATGAGATTACTGGCAGTTAGTTAAATTTGCTCTCTGAGACGGTTTGTGTTGGAGTGTGTTTGAGCAGATGTGCATCAGGTTGTTTCAGTATATAACTTTGAGATTGAAGAGAAAAAGGTGAGATAAACACATGTCATCAAGTTCATGTTGGATAGGACACTATCCACTCTGTATCTGTGCTGGTTTTAGGGACGTAGCTCCTTGTTTATTGGCTCTAACTTGTTGGTAACTGCTTGTGTTATTGGAGGACTTCAAGGTGCGGAGCGTGCCGTTTGGTGTTGCTTTGTAGATTAAGGTTGAAAGGCCATTATATTGGTCTTTGTGTTTTTAGCTAAGCGGTGTCATGTTATTGTTCTGTTTTGTGTGTGTGTATTCATGGTGTGGGTTCATTCAGCCAGCTGGGACAAGGACACCGCACACGCACACATTTCCATAACTTTACTTTCCATAAATTTATCATTTACTGTTCCGTTCCCTCCCTTGTTCTCCCTTGTGTGGATTTTCCCCCTCTGCTCCCCTTTAAAATAGCCGATTTGCCTTTGCTGCGGCCCACCACACAATCCTCCAGCCTGACACTGGGTCATGCTTCATTCTAGGCACGGACCCCCCCTCCACCCCCTCCCTCGCTTCCTGTGTGTGCTCTCTCTCTCTCTTTCTCTCTCATCCCCTCTTCATTCTGTGTGTGAAAGGGCCGTAAATCTGTTAAATATGCATTAACAGGTTTGAGTTTGGTTCCTGCGACCCCTTGTCCGGGATCGGTATACTTCGGTAACACACTGCCCCGTGTCATGTAATGCTGTTGGGACATGTATCGCTGTGTATGACTGTGTTTTGGCGAGCTGTGGAATGTATTTAGAGGCAGGGGGAACGGGAGGATGGAGGGATGGGTGGAGAGAAAGATGACACACCAGGTGGCTGAATGCCAGCGGTGGGGCCTGGGCTGTGGCAGGGTGCCGCACGGACAGCCTGGTCAGCACAACTCAATGCAGGCTGGCTGGGATGCACACACACACACACACACACACACACACACACACACACACACACACACACACACACACACTTTCTGTCACACATCTCTCTCTCTGGTTTCTCTCTCTCTCTCTCTCTCTCTCTCTCTCTCTCTCTCTCTCTCTCTCTCTCTCTCTCTCTCTCTCTTTCACACACACACAGAAACACACACACACTTTCTGTCATACATTTCTCTCTCTCTTCTCTCTCTCTCTCTCTCTCTTTCACACACACACACACACACATAAACACACACACACTAGGGTGGCCATGACTGAAGTGGGTCCGCTTGTTTACCCCATTCTTAGGTTGCTGCGCGGTTGCCATGACACTGGACTGATTGCTCCTCTAAACATTGTCTCTGTTCAGGATGGGGTGAGAGTCAGGCACAATTGGTATGGCGCCATTGTCTCCACCAGCACAAAAGAGGTTGCCGCAGATGCCCATGTGAAAAGATTGGAGTTTGTCTACCATGCAAAGTACTGGCAGAACCAGAATACATGGTTTCATTTGATCTTGGCAGAGATCAGCAGGCTTTGTTAGTGATGGCATGGAAAATACATAAATCAAGTTTGTTTTTATGATGTCTGGTATGTAAAGTGATCATACAGGAATGGACTTCAGGCCGGTCCGTTGTAGTTGTTAATCAAGTTTTTCTTTCTTTTCTTCTTTCCTCTTTCCTCTTCCTCTTTCTCCCTTTTCCTATCCCCCTTTTCACTCTCCTCCCACATATTCTCCTGACTCAATTCCCTCCTTCTCAACTCACCCAGTTGAAGCAAATGAAGGAGCTGGAGCAGGAGAAGGACTCCCTGCTGGCGGGCCTGGAGGTGGTGGAGCGGGCCAGGGACTGGTACCAGGGCCAAATCCACAATGTCACAGAGAGACAGCGGCAGGTCGGCCAGAGCACCCACTGCACGGTCAGTACACTGTAGACTGGACCCGGGTGAAACTAGTGGAAGTGGGATTTATCATGGGATTTATTGAAACCACTAATTCTTGAAAGTGGATATTCACTGGAGATTTTCATTGACTTTTTCTTCTGCACTGGTTTTGAACAGACAAATACTTCCTTAATTGCTAATAACTGAAATCTGAACATTCTCAGTGATCTATGAATTGACTGAATATGAATATTTATCAATTTAAAAACACTTCCCAACGAAACAGCATTTAAATGTACCCCTTTTTCACCAAACCTTCATCACCCCTCACCTCCTTCTCATAATACTTTTCAGGTCTTGAACAACTTTCTTGAATTTCATATGTCTTTGTATCTTTCTCGCCTGCCAGGATTTCTTCACAGAAGCCAACCAGAGTCGCATGAATGTTCTAATTCCCAAACTGCAGGAAGTCAACCGCTGCCTTAATGACCTCATTTCCTGCACTGGGATGGTGAGTGTTACAGACTGTAGGCTCCACATAGGGTAGTTTTACCCGTGATGGGTCTAATAACACGTAATGGTCGAGGTGATCAAACTTTGTCAAGCGTTCCTCGCTGTCCAATGATAAGAAGAGGAATTTACAGGAAAATTTGGATTCCAGGAATTTAAGAAACAGTTTCCTTTAAGAGTGAAATCCATAACGAGCAGTTTTAAAATAAAAAAACAAAACACTTTAACACTGTTAGAATACAGCTGTTGGTGATGTACTTTGCATTTCTGGGCCCATTTCTGTTTTTCTTATTACTGGATAACTGTCCAACCTAGACAACATGACGTCATTTCCAACGCAGCTACAATGGAGTGTGATAGGAGAAAAAAGTTTAGCCATTTAAAACATCAACTGTAATCGTCAGGTTTTGGTGTCAGTCCCTCAGAACCCACAGCTGAACGCAACAAGTCCAGGCATGTTCTCTGGGGGCGGTTGAAAGGCATTCTGGGAAATGCAGGAAATAACTAGCTGAAGTAGAAGTAGACGAGGCACGTTGAGGGAAAGTGGGTCCAGCAAAAGAGTAAATGACAACACTTCATCACAAAGTAACTCCTTGAATGTACTGAACATCACAGATTGATGATATCTAACAGTGTAAGAGTATCTGAAGGTGGACTTTTCCTTGAACAGTGGTTCCTCTTCTCTCTCAGCAGTCGTTCCCTTCCTCTGGTGCTCAGACGACAGCTGTCTCCTCCAGCTCCCAGCCTCCAGCTCCGCCACAAGCCATCCAGAGACTGAAGGACCAGAACCGTCTCCTCACACAGGTAAATCACATGCAATACAGTCTATACAGTATATATATATAAGTCACTAATAGCTTACACTTCATTACTGACATTTTTTTTTGAAGTTGCATCAAAGTACTTTTGCTTCCAGTGAACTCCACCTTTGGCAGTGTGCATTTAACCCACTCCATCTCTCCTCTCGTCTTCTTTTTCATCAAGGAGGTGACAGAGAAGAGCGAGCGGATCACGCAGCTGGAGCAAGAGAAGTCGGCCTTGATAAAACAGCTGTTTGAGGCTCGGGCCCGCAGCACGCAAGACGCCAGCACCATGGACTCCACCTTCATCTAGTTCTGCTAGACACGACACCATAATATCACCATGTTTCAGCTGTGAAATGGCCGCTATTCAACCGCGTTACAACCATCACCAACAAAATGTGATACAAACATTACATCGCGATTTGATGTCGATTTATATAGTACCTGCGCTGGTCTCCAGTCTCATCTGGAGCAAACTTTTAATAAGACTGAAGCGATCCTGTCTGACAAGCTCAGCGCGGCAGGACCCTTGTTTACCCGACTGACCACTTTAGCACCTTTAGCCGCTCCATCGTAAGACCCCAGACTGCAATATGTAACCACTCCACCCCAAAACAAAACATGCACCGCCTAGAAGTGAACACTCCAAGTCCGGGTCCAGCTGCCCTGGGATCCAAGATCCTGTTAGTTGTTGCCTCCCCCCTTTCCTACCGATGCCGCCTACACTCCCACCAAGCTGAAAGCCTGGAACTACCACTAACACTACCGAGAAGCTGCTGAGAAGCTGCTGAGATCTCCTCGCTTCATTACTTGAAGGATAACGGCATCTGCTGGATCTCAAGAATGAAACCAGACTTTAACACTCCCAGAAGAGTATTTTCACTCCCGACCCTGCACTGTGTAGGCAACAGGAAAACATGGACTTTGACCTAGACCTTTGTCTCCCAAAAACTATTGTACAAAGACGGTGGGTGGAGTGATTTCCATTGGAATTATATGGCACATTCGTATTGTTGAATAAGAAAGTAAATCACCAACTGCACCTGCTTGCTGTGACCTATCAATCATGTTTTTATTAGTCTTTATTTCAGGTGCTTTGACCCCAATCGCCTACATTCAGCCCATGTCTTTCAATATTTCCCCACTTGCGTGTTTTAGAAGTAATGTAACTGATTGATATTAATAATATCTGTTTTCCTGACAGTGGGACACTTGGCGGTTTGTAGAGTGTTTTATTTCAAACACTGTGAGACAGAGGATCTAGCTATAGGATGTCACCTGTACAAGTGAGTAGAACAGTGTTTTTATTAGTATAGCAGCATGTTTGATGTCATAACCTTTGCCTGAACTTTGAGACAATTGTTTCAAACACTGAAAAAAAAAACTGATGGGAGAGCAGCCTAGAAGCCGATGAGATGTAGTGGAGGAGATGGATGAGAGAAGTTTGCACGTGGAAGAGACTTGAGGAGGATGGTGCACATGGTGAATGTGTTGGAGCCCAGTTGATCCCCAGCTCAGGGTCACGGCACCACTGGACCGGACCGGACTGGGAAGGCTCAGACTGAAGTGCTGCAGAGTGGGATCTTCGGTTGACAGACCTCTGATGTCATGTCACGTCACAAAAAAACAAAAAACAAAACACTAGACTGGCTATCTAGTGCCACATCCCGTCTTTACAGTGGATGCTTTTTTTTTTTTTTTTTTTTTTTTACTCATGAAGCCTTCGTCATAGCATGGTTCATATTTTTCAGTTCTAAATAATCGCTATTCTGAAGAGATTTCTGTTTGAAACCTGAAGATTAAACGTTACCACAGAAGTTGGTGCCCTTTGGTCCTCACAAGTGTCTCTCTAAAGCAGCAACAGGCTGGAAGTGGATGGTTTCTGTACCGTATTGTAAAAAACACTTAGACATCCACAAGTTTACAAGAGGAATATTTAGTTAGTGAGTGGCAGTAGAAAAGAAATATGTAGTTTTGTAATGGAACTGTATGGTACTGCTGGGATGTCTGCACATAACGTAGCTACAGTATATACTGTTGATGTCTGTTTCCCGCTTGTTTGATTGTATGTCTCTTGCTGCTCAAACTACATTATTTGTGAGTGCAACCCTTTCCCCTCTGCTTTCTATCAAGAGTATTCCAGCTTCCAGTGAACTGTAAAATAAAAAAAATATGACCAAATGGTGCTAAAGTGGTCGTATGAGACTCCATCTGTATTGCTCCGTTGCTGTGTGTTTTTATCTTGTGACCTTTACCATGTATTGCATCGTATCAGGGTAAGTAGGCTGTTTAAATTGTTTAAAGCCAAATCAATGCGTAAAGTATTAATCAAATTGACATTACATATTTTTTCTGCATTTCTCAATTTGTACATTCCATGATTTACTCAATTTTTCCTCATCCTTCCATGTGGTACCGACAGCTTCCTATTAAAAAGTGGATAAACTATTTAATCCTTCATCCTTGTTTTGTCAAAAACATGAATGATTTGAGAAAAAATAAAAACAATAACAATAAAAAGATTTAAACACACACACACACAATAAAAAAGGCATGTTTTATAGGTGAATAATTGTGGTGCAGATGTATGATACGTCAGGTTTAAGCAAAAGAAGACTTATAGTCGAACAAGACAAGATGACCGACTGGCACATTCACAGTTGTTTTCTTTTCCTGCTTATTAATAGTACAACTTCACTGATAAAACACATTCTGGGCATGGCAGCACCGAGCAAGGTGACTGGTTGTGTGCAAGTGTTTGCCATTTGTTTTTTGTCCCTATGTGTTTCTGTTAAAGGGCCGTAGAAAAAACACCAACGAATCCACACAGCAGATCAGTGAATTTCCAGAATGCTGCTTCATGCTCAGTTCAGCTGTGACTCCCTGTCACAAGTTAAGGAAATGTCCCCTGATAGACCGAATGGTATGATGTAATGCAGCCAGCAGATTTACTCGTCCCCCTCAGATGTGATTAGGTCTGGTATATTTTAACAAGGACTATAATCTTACTTGGCCTGCAGCGCTCATAGAAACCCGCCTGGAGAATTGGTGCAGTGAATCACGAATGTGTGCAGCTGAAAACTCGAGAGGCAGAGATGTCATACTTAAGAATATGAACTTTCATTCTACAAATTAGCCTAAATCATCAGTTGTATAGTATCTGTATATTATTTACTGTGTGGCATGCTGGTAACAAGTTTTTCATCATATTATTTAGCGTGAGATTTGCAATTCTATATCTTCAGCTTCAGCAGTCTTCTCTTCAAGGCTCAATTCCCCCTAATCAGTAAAGTCTGCAGAGGATGCAAATGATGTTGAGGCAGACTGCATTTTGCATCCAGCTGCTCATCCAAACACAGTAAATCTACACAGGAACAGCAGTATCAATATAAAGGTTTACTGCCTAGTCTACAACATGGTAGAGTTACATGAATTATCAATATAAACAAACTAGCTGAACAAGATTTAACCCCCCCCCCCCCAGCGGCATTGATAGACAGTGTTCAGAGGGTCAGTAATGTGCTTGTACTGGAACCGGTTTCAGTGTTTTTTATTGAGCCATGGGACGCTGAGGATGGGAGCAAGGTTCAGCACAGCTTTTCAACAACCTTCACTTCATTTCCTTTGTACCCATCACTATTGGAGCTGTAAGCATGAGTAAAGAGTAAAGCACATCTCAACCTTGTATCTGTTGTAATTGCCACACTATACTTATAGTGCAGTGCAGTGCTGATCTGTACAGTATCTGATTCAACAAAACAAAATTACTAAAAAACACAATTTTATCACATTTCTTGTCACTGTGCCTTTCCAGCTCTTTACTGGCAGGAAAAGCAGTATGCCATTAAGGAAGACATCATTATAGATCAATAAAAATGTTAACATTTCAAGAAGCTTGAATCGTCCCTGAACAAAAGGCCTATTAAGCTGCATGACAAAAGCAGCGGTGTGTTGTGTCAGTTGTGGTGTGTGTTGGTGCCCCTGATGCAGAATCTGGCAGACGTCTGAGAACCTTCCCTTCTATGAGCGAGACACGACTTCTGTGAATCTGACACCAGTATAAACAGCTTCAGAGACAGTCACACAAAGGTAAACAAACCCTGGTCGAGTTTCAACAGATGGCTGCCAAGCTGTTCAAATAGAGTGAAACAGACACGAAACAGCCCACTATAATACCACAATTAGTATTTAAACTTTGCCGCTTATAGTATACCAGTGAATAAATGAGGAGCGATGAAAACATCCCTTGGGAATGCAATCTGTGTTGTGATAGCTTGTGTCACTACGGTAAAAACCCAATAGGCCTTTACTGTTATAAGTATATATAATATTAAATACAGTATGTAGAATAGAGTCTTAACTCACAATCTGTAGAACGGTCTGATCTGCACAGTGGCCTTTTCTCTGAGTCTCTTAATTGTGTAATAAAACATGGCTGTGGCCCTTGAAAAAACAGCACAGTGTACACACACACACACACTTCCTATCCACCTGAGCATAAAGACAGCCAGGAAATACTATAAAGTGCATAACTGTGAATCACGGCATTAAGTGACCCATAGTGTTTGAGCAATAGAGATTGTAGTCTTTGCTCTGCACACGTTAACGTACGCACCACCGGCAGGCATGACACGTCGAAATGTGTCAGCCTCATGTAACAGATTACACACTGTTACACTGAATTTCAGAAGTGATTTTCTGGACTGTTGCATCAGTTGTTTACTACCGATTTTCCGTCAGGCACCAATGGTTTATTGCATCATTGCCAATCGGTGTGAATGGATAACGGCTTGCCACAACATGTCCTCCAGACAAACCCATTAGACTCCTCACTCTCCCCACTCTGTCTTCACAGTTAAACGCCTTTTCCAACTCCACTTTTACACCTCCGTTTGCCAAACCACTCACAGTTTTGCAATTATATTATTATTTTTGTTTAAATCTGCGATGAATGTACTGTGTTATAAGTGGGGCCAAGCAAGGCATCGTGGCATCCAGGGGGAGATCTTCCAGGTTCCACACCCTTGTCTCGACATTGTGATTGGATGGAGCGGGATCCCTGAAGTGTTGGGTCATCTTGAAGGGCTGTTTTCCATCCCTCATTTTGAGGTGAGGGCTCAGTATTTGCTCACACTGGGACAGAAGTACACAGGAGTCACAAGGATTACGCGGGGAGCAGGGACACCAGTCACTGAAACAGAAGGCGCTGCATTATCCTATTGAACAGGTACGAGTCATTTTGCATAAAAGGGTAACTTCTGACTTCTCCATTCAAATGGAAACAGTTGTTCGATAAATATTCAGATATCTACTCTGCACAATGAGTTGTATTTCATTGTGGGCGGGGGAAACAGAATGGCAATGTTCCAGTACCACTGACTTTATTAGATATTGCAGATCTCTACTACAAGACTCTGGTTGCACATATACATATCACCCTTGGATACAGAGATAGTGGGATGTGCAGCTTGTTTACATGGTGGAAATATATTACAGGCACATTTGCAAACCATTCTCAGAGCCCTATTGTAGTGTGACGCTCAGCATACAGGCACATCCTTGTGTGGCTCACACTATGTACGTGCGCCTGGCAATAAAATGGGATAGGTGTCTACAATGCCAGTCTGACAGAGGTGCATTAGAAAACCAAATACCGATAAAAGGTAAGATATTTCACTTAGAGTAAATAATTTGCCATTCTACATATGCACAGTGTTGGGAGGGTTACTTTTAAAACATATTCTACTACAGATTACTGAATACATGCCCTAAAATGTAATTTGTAACGTATTCCATTAGATTACTAAAGTTAAGTAACGTATTCTAAATACTTTGGATTACTTTTGGAATACTTCAAAATCGTCTTGCTGAGCCCATTTGTCTGGGTCACTCTGAATGTAGTTAACACTTGCTTAGGAATGACCACAGCATCAGTTAACCGCAGCATCAAGTAGAGTAAAACACATTAGACAAACATTAAAGAAAAAAATAGTAATTTAAAACAAATTTCCTGCATTTCTACACCATCTAACCTCTTGGCTTAAGTCAAGAAACAGCAACCCTGTATAATGTTAAATGTAAAATTATGTTATATTACTAGATTTCAGCATTGAGGTGCTTACATTCACGATTTTGCATAGGCATACTAACCTAAAAAACGTATTATTGGGAATCGTGAGAAAGTTTAAGAGCGACAGACACAGAGCGTCCCTGTAACCATAGCAACTCACTCTCACTCCTGCCTGCCTATTTTCTATCTTTCTATCTTCTATCTTTTTCTTATGCTATGAATTAGCCAAAATTTTCCAAGAGAGTGCCTTAGACTTTTTTTCCCCCCCTCTCTTTGGACAGTGTTTTGCAACAGCTGAGAGGATATTTATGATTCATAGAGAATTTTAGTTGACCAAATTTCACAAAATCAGTGATGTCTGACAATTCTGCTTCCTTCAACTAGCATCTTTCCATGTGAGCAGTTTGGTGTTTTATCTACCTACAGTGTGTCTCTAATAGCTGAATATGTCATGTACTCTATCCGGCAGATCCCTGTCGTTCAGCTGGCTGGTGTCCTCCCCTTTCCCGCCTTCATGGAAGTTTCCTACATCAACTCCTCCGTACTCCTCATCTCTCAAAGACCCATCAATAACAGCCAGGGAGACCTGACGGTGTATGAGGGCTGCAAAGACATGCCTGCTATCATCATCTGCTACCTGTGCCTGCAGTTCATCAACATGTTCCTGGGCATCCCGGCCAACATCATGGTGCTGTGGCTCATCCATAAGAACAAGGGCGACTCTTCCACCTCAGATATCTTCATCCTGCACCTGGCGGTACTAGATGTCTTTTTCTGCCTCATCCCTCCGCTGGAGCTGGCCAACATCGTCTACCTGACCACCAGCAGCACCTGGTACGTCCTGCGCTTCTTCTACGGCATCAAGGACTCCTCGCCGCTCTTCCTCTCCTGCATCTGCCTGGACCGCTACATGGCCGTGCTCCACCCCATCACCTTCACCGAGCTCAAGGACCGCCGCCACCGGGCCGTCCTCGCCACCGTGGTGTGGCTGGTCACGCTGGCCTATGCCGCCGCCAAGTGCGTGGGCAACATTGTCAAGTTCGAGCTGGCCTTCACGGTCATGATCCTCGCCGCATTCACCTTCATGTTGTTCTGCAACATCGCGATCCTCTGGGCGCTCAGGCAGTCCGGCCCGGGCAGAGACGAGATGCACCCGGTCAAGAAGAGAGCCTTCAAGATGGTCCTCATCATCTTGGCCATCATAGTCTTCAACTACTTCCCACCTGTAGCACTGTTCCCCTTCCAGCACTACTTCTCTGATGATGTGTTTCGTTGCTATATTCACTATCTTGCGTTTGGCTTGATGGACTTCAGCAGCAGCATTCAGCCTGTGCTTTACCTGTCCAAGGAGAAGCTACCGCAGAGTTTCGGCCTCTGCCGCTAGGCTGACCAAGAGTGGCACGACTCAGATGGAGCAGGGCGAAATGTTGGCTTCTTTGTTTGCTGTCTGAAGTGTGATCATATATTATTCATGTGTTGTAAAATGTATCAATTTGCATTGCTGATGTGAAATAAAGAACGAGTTATGTTCTTGCTAGATCAGAAGTTGACAGATGTTGATTATTAGAAAGATACAATATGCACATGCACTTACAGTATTTGCATACTGTGTGGTATCAGCTCTTCTGGGAGCCATGACTGTGTAACATTTAAAACAATATGTACTCTGTGTGTGTATTCAGTGAAAATATAAACTACTAAGAATTTTTGTTGAGTATTTCCTTCCGTTTTCAGGTATAAATGGCAAATATGATGAGTAAATAAGACGTTTAAAAAAACAACTTCTGCTGATCTTTTTAATTTAGACATGAAGCACACAAAAGTAAAACTCCACGATATATTCCTAGTAGCAAATAGTCAGTTTAAAATACATTGCTAGGTAGGTATATTAATCAGTTGCCACGACAAACAGTAGCCCTATCGTCATAAACATACTCCTACTTGTGTCAGTTATACATAATTCATAGTAGAAGACGTTTCCTGGTAGTACAACGCACAGTCTAAGACAAAGGCTCTAGAAGCTCAACATTCTTTAAGATCAGTATGGCTTGCAAAACAATTATTGATTTATTATTGAAAGCAGTTCAATCTGTATCCAACATCGCTGTACCACACTCTAGCATTACTATACAAATACATTCTTGTCAGTTCAATAGATCTGCTGACTGTATAGTTAAAGCTATGTACAGCATAATATTAATGATTTGCATCTAGAATCAATGACGTAGCTCACATTTTTTAACCAGTGGCTACAAAGTGTATAAATGTGAACAGAAGCACCTTCATTTCACTAATAATGTTAATCTTAATTGAGCTCCTTGATCTCTTTTCTCTTGCCCTCCTTCACAGGGAGGTCAGAGGTCAGGGAACAGCACCTCTGGAGCTAGCAGGGACTGAGTGTCTTGCTCAAGGACACTTCAGCAGGGCGGATGCTTGTTGACACAGGGGCTCGAACCTGCGTCCTCCAGTTTCAGGACATTCTCTCTAAACACTAGCCAACCTGCCAAACGGTCTCACTAACAATTCATTCAAGCATTTTTTTTTCCCATACAGCACTTCCAAAACATAAAACAGACACTTTGGTAATATATGCAACTCCAATTTGACAATAACATCACAGCTTTTGCTTGTAACATTATTTTGAGAATTGTACAAAGTAAGGGAATGAAGTTTGAATGCAGACTACAAGGAGAATAATAACCATTTACCAATCAAAGAGAATCATTCGTCATACAGTATTGCTGAATATTATATACCTACTAAATCACAGCAAAGATTAGACAACAGTGTATTGCACTGTACCACAAATATCATATACAGCACTATTAATTCTCAGCTTTTAGATTAGTCATCTAGAATTTGGTTCTCGTGTTTATCAGTGGCAGAAGGCGGCTCAGAATCAAGCGGCTCGGCTGCGTTGGCCTGCACTTGAGCCTCGCTGGCGTTTCCCTCACTATGAGCCTTCTGCTCCTTGGCAGCATGCATCTTTAGGTGCTTTTTAAGAGAGGACTGGTCAGTGTAGGTCTTGCCACACTGGCTGCAAAGGAAGACCTTCTCTTTGGTGTGGACAAGCTCGTGTCTCTTCAGGTGGCCTGACCTGCTGAAGCTCTTGCTGCAGTAGGAGCAGATGTATTCCTTCTCCCCTGTGTGAGTCCTCAGGTGAAGCTTTAGGCTGCTGGCCACTGTGAATTTCTTCCCACACTCATTACAGCTGTATGGCCTTTCTCCTGTGTGCATCCGCATGTGTATGGTGAGGTGTCCGGCCTGGCTGAAGGTCTTCTTACACAGCTCGCAGCTGTAGGGCCTCTCCCCAGTGTGAATCCTATAATGTGTTTTGAGGTCGCCCAGACCGTTGAACCTTTTCCCGCACTGAGCGCAGCAGTATGGCTTCTCACCAGTGTGGATCCTCTCATGTATGCGCAGGTTGCCTGCGTTGCTGAAAGTTTTGCCACACTCTTTGCAACTATAAGGCCTCTCTCCTGTGTGAGTTCGTAAGTGGACTTTGAGCTGGTTGTGCTCATTGAAGCGCTTCCCGCAGTAAGGGCAGGAGTAGGGCCTCTCTCCAGTGTGGACACGTTTGTGTATCCTGAGCTGACTGGGATGGGCGTAAGTCTTGCTGCAGATATTGCAGCTGTAGGGCCTTTCCCCTGTGTGGGTCCGCTTGTGAGACTTCAGGAGGTCGGCCCGTCCGAAGCGCTTGCCACAGTAGCTGCAGCTGTGGGCCTTCTCGCCGCTGTGGGTCTTGATGTGGATATTGAGTGAGGTTGCTCGGCTAAATGTCTTGGGACACATGGGACAGCGCAAAAAGTTGTCACGGGTCTCCAAAAAATCTGCTGGATCAGCAGCTGAATTATTTTCCCCACGCTTTACTTCTTCTGGCATGAAAACCTCTCCGCTCATTCCGGCAGGATCCATCTCTGACTCGGGGTAATAGCTCAGCAAATGCTCCTCAGAGGAGAACCCCACCTTAGAGAAGCCGTCCTCATCACCATACTGCAGCCTCCCATTCGGCTCCTCGTCCTCCGGTTTGACGAACTGCCTGTCCTCGTCCTCACTGGCCTCCATGTAGCTGTCAGAAACAATGGTGACTCTAACTTCGCTGTCGCTGCCTCTGGAGTCCTGCTCCGGGCCGGGAGACGGCTGCAGAGCTGTATACGCATCATGACTGTCATAACTGACCTCTGTGCTCTCAGACTTTATTGGCCTGACTGTTAGGTTGAGAAGGGACGAAGGCTTGGAGAGGTCAATAGCACAGCCGTCATCCAGGCCGGGTTCTGTCTTAATGGATAACAAGGTTTGGTTGGACACACTAGCCTCTGATGTGTTCATACATGGTTCTTCTACCATGTGACTGGCTTGCAGCAAAAAGGAAGCGGATCCTCTGCTCTCCCTCATCTTGTCTTTATGCTTCCTCCTGGAGCTCTTCTTGTCACTGCTGCGGATGGACATTTTGAACGAGCTCTGGGTCGAGGTGACGGGAGGAGGAGTCCATTCTGAAGGCGATTTCTTTTGAGCAGCATCTTGTTCACTTTTGTCTGTGAAAATGCAATGACAAAATTATAAACAAAATAGTTCAGACTGTGATTTATTGATATATATATCCTACACTATAATAACTCAGCTAAAATACTTAATTATCTGTGAAAGACTTAATTGAAGAAACAATAGATTGATCTTGTGACAGCAATAAAACAGTTTGGACAGACTCAGTGACCTAGATGGCCATTAGGCTTGTGAAGATTTAACCTGGGGATGCTTGAAGGGGCATTAAGTAATTATAATTATTAATAATCTATGACTTTTATTGACCTATCAGCAACCAAGACATTTCAATAACACGATCAGGTCTTAGAAACATCTAGTGAAGAGGTGATGTGCTACAATGCAAGATAGTGCTGCTTTGTCATTTGTTGACATTTTGATTTTGACTGAGAATAAGGAGGCTGAAAGTGAGTTTTTGAAAACTAGAATATCTCAGCATTAGTATTGATCAACAATCCTATCAAACCCCCACCGCAGATAAATTGTGGTCACTTTGCTCTGTGGGACAGTAAAAATCTTACTTAATGCACCTTTAAGACATTAGCCTAACTAAGGGGTTGCAAACGTTTTCATGTCAAAGATGCCAAGAGCTTTGCACTTAAAACCAGAGACCCACCAGCTTTTGTCCCAGGGAAAACCCATCTGAGTAAACTTTTGTTGTCTAAGCTAACCCTAGATCCTACAGTATTAAAAGGTCGAAAACCACCACTGGGGTTGGGAGCTAGAAGGTGTTTCAAAACCAAAAATAACCTGGGTGTAAAAATATTAAATTGAATGACTAACACACACACACACACACACACACACACACACACACACACACTGCAGGAAGAGCTTCATAACATAACTGTTTTCTGACAGCGCATGAACAAAAGGTCAGTGACAGTATGAAGCTACGCTGCCCAGCCAGGGTTAATAAACACAGTATTCCTGCATAACAATCCGTCTGTCGGCCACCATACCTCTAACATCAGACTCCGTGCTCTTCTGTGCATACAGTATCCGTCTAAGGTCTTCGTTTTCAGACTCAATCCTCTGTATTTTGCCCTGATACTCAGACAAGGTCCGGTCCACAGAATCCAGTATGTCGTTCACGGTCGCTTTGAAAATCTCATTCAGTGATGACTCCAAGAAGATTTTCAGATCCTTCGACTTGGCCATGTTTGACCAACCGGTAGTCGCTGGAAATAACTTACGGGGCAGTTTATACACAAATAAAACTATCTCGTAAAGTGGGTGTGTGCGGTACTGCTGCCGTGTGCGGAACAAACAAAGCGGAGCCAGTCGCAGTAAAGTGACGACGGGAAGCTGGTTTTGTTTTGCTGCCTCGAGACCGGGGCAGCATCTCTACCGCCCCTACCGGTTTGGAGTAGATAGCTGCACCAGACGGGTAACAGTCGAGGTAATCCATGTTAACGGACACACCACACATAAATAATAACAGTGATAATGATGCTGGTGAAAATAAGGAAGACAACAAGGAAAACAGCACTGTAGTAGGCTACTACCACTACTACTAATACTACTAATGCTAGCCTACTACTATTGCTACTTCTACTGCTACTACTGGTACAACTACAATTAGATTACTTCTGCTACTACTACTATTACTACAGCTTCTAGTACTACTACAACTACTACTACTAATGCTACTAGCTACTACTACTCCTACTTCTACTGCTACTACTGGTACAACTACTGCTACTATTACTGCTACTAGCATAGTACTACTGCTATTACTACTAACGTTACTACTACTGCTACTACCGCTACCTGACCGCTGCTAACGTTACTACTACTACTGCTAATATTACTACTGCAGTGCTATTGCTACCACTGCTGCTACTACTACTACTACTACTGTTACTACTACTACTACTACTACTACTACTACTACTACTACTACTACTAGCCTACTACTACTGCTGCTAGCTACTTCTACTACTACTACTTCTACTGCTGCTACTACTACTACCTTTACTACTAGTACTACTATTACTAATAACAGTAACAAGCACACATGCAACAACAGCAATAATGCTAATAATAATAATGCTAATAATAATAATTTCTATCACTTTTTTAAAACATAATTTAAAAGTGCTTTAACAATCAAGTACAGGGAAATATCTTACTCATGAAATAATCCAAAACAATTAAATCATAAGATAAAAAATAAGAAGAGGGTAACAACAGCACAATCGAAAGATAACAGGATAAAAGACATTGCATAAAAGCAAGTTTACAAACATAAGAATGTAACCTATTACTTTTAAACAAGCCTTGAAATAACATCAGTTTCATGTTTGTGTGCAACACAGATTTGTATTAACCAGGCCTTCCTGCATGATGTCAGAGACCTAGCCAGTAGGCTAACAGAAAGAGAAACACCCCATGGGCCCTTGGCCTGGCCCTAGTAGAAATTTAATTAGGATGCCTTCTGGTTCTACCACATCATTCCTGGTGTCAGTTGCAGGAATGAAGTTGGGCCACTCCCCTGGCCTGACCTGTATGTGTGTGTGTGCCTGCATGCCTTCAGGCCAGGGGGCGTGGCCTGGGGCCTCTCAGGTGTCTCTGAGCTCGGGAGTCGTCTGCCAATCACAATGTGCCTTTTCTTCCTCTTTGTTGCCACTTGCAGCTTTCTCCTTCTATCCCTCCTCTTAAGTTTCCTCTGGCTTCTCCAGGCATATCCGTTTAGAGGGGGAGCAGAACAGAAGGAGGAGGCGGAAGTCTGAGCGTGATCTATCCAAAATGGACAGGGGGCACAAAGGAGGAGGGCCGGGTCCCGACTAGCGCTTGTGACTTGTGACTTGCATGCAACTTGTGTGACACCACAGGCTAAAAGGCTTACTGACTCAAAGAGCGTGGCTGTGAGACGTGTTTATTGTGAGTGCAGCAGCCACAGAGACAATCAGCTGAGGGATAACAGTGTGTCTGTGTGTGTGTGTGTGTGTGTGTGTGTGTTTGTGCATGTGTGTGTGTGTGTGTGCGCGTGTGAACGTCTCTGTGAGGGCTACGCTCATTGACAGCGCTACAACCCTTGCATAGCAGACTGTTGTGCTTTTCCCTCCCACAAGGCTTGACTTAAAGCCTCACAAGCCGACTGATCATATGATGTTGCCTTTAAGAGCCTAGAGGGGGTAAGTCTTGCTTCAAAGTCTAAAGATTTACTCCTTATGAATATTACACTGTTGTTTGAGGTTTGATAGTAGTAATGTTTAGTTCTCTACCCATGGTAATGATACTAGGCAGTGTTTATCTTCTCTTTTCAGGCAAATTTCATAACTTATAAAAACAAATACACTCATAAGTTAGTCATGCGTATTTCATCTTTCATCATCCCTCGTATTGTCAGGCTGTCTCTTTATTTCGTATTCTCTCGTTGTTTTGTGTTTGTTTGTGTCATCCTGCTGCCTGGCCTGACACTGAGGGATCTGTGTAATATTTTGTCACCCGTCTCTCCAGGCCTGTGATGTGCTGTGTGATGTTCCCATGCCCCACATGTGACTTCTAGAGCCATTCTCCACTGAGAGGGTAGTCTGCGGCATATTTTCACAAGGCGTTTAAATTGTAGGTATTATAATTGTCTCACACCCATGTATCAGCTGACTTCATTTATTCTCATTCTCTCTTTGATGACGTTGAAAAAGTGCTGTTAAAAGTTGTATAAATATCTGCAGTCATATCTGAACATCTTTTCTAAAGTTTTTATCATCAACAACACTGCCAAAGATCACATCAAACACAGAAGATCGTCGGTGTTATTATGTCAAACAGTGAATTCCTCACTTTCAAAGAGCATTGAGAGATTCCTATCAATACCGTTGAAACTGAAAATATAAACTTGGAATGGACAAAATTACACCCAGTTCCTTACTGAAACAGAAAGTTCAGTTTATTATTAAACTGACAGTTTATCATTCAGAAACATTCAATTGAGGCTACACTATTTTTAAAGTTAATGCATCGATTTAGTTCTGTGTTCTCAATCTCAATCACTCCACTTTGTAAGCGCGGCTCGGCAGCAGGATTAGTTTGCAGTAGGATTAGTTTGCAGGCGATGCCCTTTGTTGATCTATGAGTCTCTTCATTGGCCTTACATGTAGCTCTTGTTGCACCCTGACAGGAACTGAGAAGTGAGCACCCACACAGGAAATGTGGTCAAGACCTGTCCCGGATGTTGGTTACATGACGTGAACAGAATAATGAAGATAGAGACAGCGATAGAAGAGAGAGAAAAAGAGAGAGAGAAAGAGATGGATAGACTAGGGCGAGATCTTAAAGTAGGCAGAAAACGGAAGAGAATAAGAGAGAAATGTGGAAAGTGTGAAATCATTTAAACTGTGTTTAACAATACACAGTGTAGAGCTTTGAGAGCCAAGTCAAGGAATCAAATATGGATGACAGTTTGGTTGATGTTGCCTTTGTATTGCTGAGAGACGCTTTTGATGTTTTGGTTGACGACTTAAATAAATGCCATTTTTGTCCAATGCATTACCCATAATAACTTGCAGTACAGTATGATGTTATGATAAACACAGACAGTTAAACTGGTCACCGAAAACACCCCCAAACCCCACCCTCTGCCTCTCTGTTCTCTTAATCTTTACCGTACACCTCCTCCCTGTCTCTTTCTCTCTCTCACTCTCTCTCTCTCTCACACACACACACACACACACACTGTCGCTCTCTCACTCTCTCTCTCTCTCTCTCTCTCTCTCTCTCACTCTCTCATGCTCACTTGCTCGGCTGATTTTCTGTTTCTGTGGTCAGGAAGTACAAATGTGCTTTTGAAACATTTTGGTATAAGTCATTGCACTGCACATCCGCAATGCCACGCCAAAAGATTTGACAAGTGAGTTGGAGCTAAAAAAAAAAAGACAGGTATTCCTCCCAAAGAATCTTAGTCGGATTATGTTGATATACAAGCGGTGAGTGTGCGTAGGATATTTCTTATGCCAGGACAGTTAAGACTGTATTTATCTCAGTTTTAGCTTGGATAGGTATGTGTTACTTGACTGTTTGATGTTCTCCTCAGTGGTTTTTGAATTTACTCTTTGTCACAGATCATAAATACATAGCTATTGTGTTGATAGTCCAAATCTGAATCAAAATTTTTACTCTTCTACCAAATATAGTAGAGTTATTAGATATTATATAGTTAGAGTTTTTTGTGTATCATGGTATCATGCTAATCGGATGCCCCTCCATTAGGTTCCTCAAATATGTTTCTTTTTATATGAGGCATTGATGTAACTTTGGAAGCTGTTCACGAAGAACCAGTCCAGTAAAACAATATTGTTTGTTTAGTTTTACTTGGCATTAGCCTAATCCTTTACAAACACATGTGTCAGACCCTGGAAGTGGAGGGAAGAATTTTTCTGGTTGCTTTAGGGTGGAGGCATGGTGAAATAATTTTATTGCTATATAAATAGCACTGTTACTCTTTCTTTTTTTAATTCTTTTTTTTAAAATGAATGTTTTCTCTCCTCACAGACCTTTGTTTATAGGTTGGGCCGCACCGGAGGTCGTGACACACTTCAGGGCTGCCCCATGACAGCAGTTGTGTGACCTCATTACAAGATGGTTAGCGTTCGTACAGTAGAGGACACTTCATAGTTACACAACATTTACAGCTACAGCGCCTTCCACCGAACCCCCTAGCATCCTGACCACAGGACGGACTGAAGGAGAAGCTAATGGCGGAGGAAAGCTTGTGCTTCTCTCTACCAGATATTAGAGATCATCAGCAACCTCAGCGAGACTCATGGTCCTCTGCAGACCACCAGCATCTCAATGGACAGCAGGAGGACATTGCGTGGGAGGAGACAGAGGCGCAGAGGAACGAGACACACAGGACAGAACAGCTCAGTCCTCCCCCAAAAGGACTACTGACTGCGGAGGAGGCAGAAAACCTGTGGGAGCAAATAGTATGGCCGGTGACCTGCACTGCTGCTCCCCTTTCCTGTGCCACAGTGCAGTGGGACGTGCCTGATCCCTCCTCAGAGACGCCTTCGCCCATGACTGACAGCAGCTTGGCCAATGAGCTGGACTCTGGTGGAGTGACTAGTCTAGACGCCAGTCACATAGACGCTGAGCTTTTCTTACAGGAGGACACGGAGAAACAAGATGGGCTTGATTCACAGATGCCTCCGATCCCGAATGTAGAGTGGAGGGGAAACGTCTCTGAGGTACGTATGTGAAGAGACACAGAACGAAGGTATGATGTTCTCAACGCTGTCTAGCCAGGATGTGACTGTGTGTGAGATCCTGTATTACTAACCCTTTCTCCGGTGAGTATAGCCTTAAATTTGGCCTCGCCGCCTCTATGTTTATCTCTATAGCTGCATGTGTTTAGGTTTTTGTAGTAGATTGCAGAGGTGGGAGGGACATAGCAGACATAATAATGGTCATATGAGACTTAAGAGTGCGGCTGTGAACTGATGAACCCACTGGCAATCACAAGTTTGCTCACACAACATATGTTCCTGACTGGTGGCCTGTGTTGCAATCTCCAGCCATGTGACTCTGCAGATGTGGAAGAACAGACAGCACAGGAAAAGGATGATCCAGCACAAGCGGCGTTAGAAGGCAGTAACGGTGAGTGTTACACATAGAAACCATAGACAAATACTTCAGAATTAGGTGTGCAAAGGACAAGTGTTTGTCCATCAGCCGCCCACTGCAGCTTAGTTTATTTCTGCACATTCATCCACATTCTGTAGGCGGTTTAACTCTAGTGGACTGTCGCAAGATGTATACTTATGGTTGCTTAGCTCCAACATCTTATTGACTCACATTTCCTTAATTTGAGCGAGTTAAAGTTCAAGACTATAAGGTTCACTTGTTTCCAAACTATCTTGCAGAAATCCCACTGGGGGAAGATTCAGAGGAAGAGAAGGGACAGGCAGTGACGGAAGATGCAGTTGAAGCCGTGGAGTCACTCTGTTGTCCTGAGGAGATTCAAGAAGATGGGGCGGACGGGGAGAGCGCTGTAGACTTAAGATTGGAAGAGGAACAGGAGGAGCCAGGCGTTCTGCTGACTGGACAGACAGACTCGGAGAACGAGCCTAGCTCTCTGTCAATGAATGGTGTTGAGATGGAAGAGGAGGATGAGGAAGGAGGCGAGGCAGATGAGGAGCCGACTGGGACAGATGTGTCCTGTAATGAAGAGTGCGAAGAGGCAAAAACCATTGAAATCAGTTGTCCAAGTGATATGTGAGTATTATGGATGTCACTCAAAAAATGGGAACAATTGACTTACAGCTAGAAGGAAGTAAGCACTGCTGTAACTATAAATTATTGCATCATGTTAATTATGCCATGTTATTCATGTGTATTTTGTCATATGAACTACATTGCGTATTTCATCTGTACTTTTTAGGGAGCTTGTTGGCGAGCCACTTCAAATCGACCCCACTGGACCAACAGTAAAGCCAGATCAGCTGATTAATTTACAGCAGTCAGAGCAGATGCAGGAAAGGTGTCACTCAGAATTACTAGAACAGCTCCCCACAGAGCCAACAAGTCAGACTGAAGAGCCAACAATATGTGAAGATGCCGATGAGACGGCGCAGCCTGAACAGTCAGAGGTCCCTAAACAGCCAGAAGACAACGAAGAGCCTCTGATACAGGAAGAAGAGAATGCAGAGGGGACAGAAAACTCTGAAAACAAACAAGAGCAGACAAAACAACCGTCAATGCAGCTGCAACAGTCTGAGTCAAAGCAGCTAGACGAGACTGAAAAATCAGAGCAGACCCAACATTCACTCCAGGAAGAGATGGAACACTTTGAGGATCCCGACCGGTCAGGACAGCCACAACATCTGGACCAATCACCACACATTGAGCTGACAGAACGGTCAACACAGCCAGAAAAGGCAGAGCGGCCAGCGCAGTGTACGCAGTCGGAGCAAATAGTATGTGTTGAGGCAGAACAAACTGGAGTGGCAGAGCAGCCGCAGCAGATGGAGCCAGCAGAGCAGAATGAGCATTCATTGCAAATGACCAGCCTGTCTCCAACACCATCACCGTGCTCTTGTCAGCCTGTGGAACCCGGTCAGACAGATCAGTCAGAGATAACAGAGCAGCTGTCTCCTGGGACCGACGTCCTACAGCCGACAGCAGAGGCTGGGGTAACTCAGGTGGAGAAGCAGGCCGACAGCTCACATCAGACCGAACAGGTAGAGCGTGCAGAGGATGGATCTTTACAGACTGTGGTGGCCAATGGAGAACAGCCCGCTGAGACAACGGAGATTCATATGAACGGAGGTGGGGTGGACAGAGAGATGGCCTGTCGCTTGGCTGAAAGGCTCCATAAGTTGGATGGGATCCAACCCATAGATGTGGTCAAACACATAGACAAAGAGTAAGGACATATTTTACATGAGCCACATCTTTTTTTATCTTCCTTCATCTTTATATTTGGACGGTGATGGTGGGCACCAGACCCCAAAACTGCTCCAGTGCAGCTGCTCAGTAGAAGACAATCACTGTCTTCTACTGTTGGCAGCTCCCAGGTGCGATTGTGTGTAACTGTGTGAATGTGAGGCATGGCACTGCTGAAAAACAGCATGTGTACAGTTAAAAAATGTACAGTATGTACAAATGTATACTATACCATTCAGTGTGCAGTTCCTTAAACTCTTAGATGTAATTACTGAGAAAGATAGTCATGATAATATTGATAACGAATGGATTTTTTTTATCTATATAGTAATGACTTCAGTCGTGCAGTGGGAGAGGAATACCTCAAGTTCTTTGACTTCACTGGACAGACTCTGGATCAGGCTGTGAGGTGAGGATTGTGGAGGCGGAGTGACCGATTGATTGTGTGCATCGTCATCTCTTGTGTGATGAAACTTCTGTTCATCTTTTTGTTTCCTTCTGTTTTTGCCCGAATTCAGGTCTTTCCTGAAAGTGGTGGTACTGATAGGAGAGACGCAGGAGAGAGAGCGGGTGCTGCAGCAATTCTCCTGCCGCTTCCATCAGTGCAACCCCGACTCCTTCTCCTCCGCAGGTGAGCCTTGGTCGCTCAGCCGCATTCGTAGTGTTAACTTGATACTGACTCCTGTTCAGAGATGTAGCGGTGAGCAGTCAAAGGTGACAGCTGCATGTGTGTCATTTTCCCACTTTGTGTATATATCCTCAGGGGCAGTGCTGACTCTTACATGCGCTTTGATGCTTCTCAACACGGATTTGCATGGACAGGTGGGCGTTGAAACATTTATCACTTACAAAGGGCAAAAAGTTTGGCATTTAAGCTGTGTTGTGGAAATTTGAAGTAGTGCTGTGAGCTCCGTGTAACATTATGTCAATCAAATATACTGTGTGGGTTCACAGAATGTGGGAAAAGCCATGTCGACCTCCAACTTTGTGTCCAACCTGGATGGGATGAATGAAGGAGAGAACTTCAGCAAGGATCTCTTGAAAGTAATGTTTTTATTGATTATCATTCCAGAAAAAAACCTTTGGTAGTTTGAGCAAAGTCGAACCTATGTTGGTGTAAATCATTTAACCTTTCCCTCTCTGTCTGCCTTTCAGAGTTTCTACACCTCCATTAAGACTGAGCCGCTGGAGTGGGCTGTGTAAGTTGACCGATCTAACTGCCAGTAAACTCACTTTCCCTATTGGGGTAGTCCCTTGAAATGACACTTTATTTGTCATCTGTTCTGCCTCAAGAATACTTCCTTGATCATATCTCTCACATACGCCGTCCTCTTTATTTGCCTTTGCATGCTTGAAGTGACGAGAAGGAGCTGATGATGCCGGAGGAAAATGGTAAAGAGGATGCATCTCTGCGCTCCAAGAGCAACCCCTTCCAGGACGTTCCCCACGACAGGAAGGCTGTCGTTGTCAAGCAGGGGTTCCTCCAGCGCAAGGTCCATGCTGACATTGACGGCAAACGCAGTGAGTGAGACACATACTGTGTGATGTTTGTTTTCTTCATAGATCATGAGAGTGTATTATATTAAATAAATGAGATGGATGGATGACCTGTCCGGTTTTGTTTTTTACTTGCTTTTGAAGCTATTGGTGGATTGGGTTTTCCTGATGTCTGATGTTTACCTTTATTACATTTCCTATCATGCAAGATATTCATTTTAGCAGTAGGCAGTTAGTAATGGCTAGAGGAGAGAATTATATCTTCATTATATCCTATAGCCTCAACAACATTGTGATTTTACCCAAAGATTCATCTTAAAAGGGAAAAGTCATTAACTTAATTTTCTTGTGGAAGATATTTCATAAACATTTGGCCATTTACAGAGAATCCCTGCTGTCATGTCCAATATTGACTCCCCAGTTGACCACAGTTTGGCAAAATAAGAATACAAGACAGGTGGGGCAGGTAATCAGGTATCGAGATATTCCACCATTTAATGGTTTGAATATATTGTTTTGTGTAAAGGAAAGGGATGACAGGGTTTCAGAGAGGGTTGACACAAGCATACGTTTACTGTAGTTGATAGAGATTTTGGACCGAGACTGTTAGCTGTTATATTGAATATGAGCACACATTCTCCTGTAAAGTGTTTGTTAGGTAACATGGTTGATAATATTCACTCTCATAAGAACTATACACTTTTTTATATTATTATTGCACTAGTTATCCTGTCCCTATCAGTTAATTAGATAATAGTGATGAAATGGAAATTGCATAAACTTTTCAACTTCAATAAATGATTGAGATTCTTTATGGATATATTGTCAATAGAGGAGGCAGCTTCACCTCCCATTGAATACAACAATGAGTGGATCCGGCATTTTAATCATATATTGCTTGAATAGTAATGATTTTTGGTTGTATCAGGACTAAGTAGCCTTTATCTTGGAGGACTTTCATGTCACTGCTGTTATTCTCTAACCTTCATATACCTGCTTAATGTACCTGTGCGGCAGCTCCTTGGGGGAAGAGGAGCTGGAAGACTTTCTATGGAGTACTGCGGGGAATGGTGCTCTACTTACAGAAGGTCAGTAACTTTTTTTTTTAGTATTCTCAACATTATTCAACATCATTTTTCTTAATCTTTCTCCCTTTTATATAAATACCTATTTGTATGCCTTCCAAATAGATACATTTCAACACTTCTCCCTCTTCTGTGTGTGTGTGTGTGTGTCAGGATGACTATAGGAAGGAGTGTCAGAGCACAGAGGAGGTGGTGAGCGTGCACCACTCCCTGGCTGAGGAGGCGGCCGACTACACCAAAAAACCACATGTCTTCCGTTTGCAGACTGCCGACTGGAGAGTCTTCCTCTTTCAGGCATCGTAAGTCTCACCTCAGCTGGAATGTGTGTGTGCTGTGGAGTCCCAACAAGTAAAAAAAAAAGATATATACAAGATATATACAAGTTGTTCAGAGCTCTGTTTGCTCTCCCCTCAGGTCCAAACTAGAGATGTGTTCATGGATCGACCGTATCAACCTGGTTTCGGCTCTTCACTCCTCGCCTCCCTTCCCGGCTGCTGTCGGCTCCCAGAGGAGGTTCTTCAGACCCATTCTCCCCGCCTCGCAGTCTGCACACACACTGGTACACACTCCTATACTTCTTTCTCGGTTGCACTGATTGCAATTACAATTTTTCTTTATTTAGTCATATTTAGAATTTGTCTAGCTCATTACAAACCTGATGATTTGATAGTGTAAGCCAGTTTAGACTATGAGTGAATGTATTTTTCATATTTTGGATGTTTTGGCCCAGTGCTTCAATACATTACCATCAGTTGAAAATTTCACTAGCTGGAACCACATCCATTCCCAGGGGATTTTATCAAACCAAGTCATACAGTACACCACAAACTTTCTGTTGGACTTATTTCATTTATATATAGCTACTATTTTATTGCTACATTTTCTGTTCCAAAGATGAAATATTATTGGCATTCTGGTCACTTGTTGGTACATGGCATGAACCTCTGTTCATGCCATGTAGCAGTGTTATAAGTTTGAATGTAGCTCATGCCTTTTTGACATCCCCCCTCTCTCCTGTTTCCCCTTTTGCGTACAAAACCTGAAAACAAATCTTAAAGTAAAGTGCTGATACTTAATAGCAGCTAAGACACATTTGTCAGGATACTTGTCTGTACTGTAAACAAAAATATTTATCATCAATACATCCATTGAGTCCTATGTGTCCGTATATGCTTCTCTCTGTCCAGGAGCGTCAGCTGCAGTCCCATGCAGGCATGCTGGAGTCCTTCCAGGCGGACCTGGCCTACCTGCATGAGAGTCTGCCAGAGGGCCGACGGGCCAAGGCCAAGGAGCTGGAGGAGCACCGGGTCAGAGCAGAGTACCTGCAGCACGAGGTAGCGAGGTGTCATGGCTTAGAGTGTATGTGTGTGTGTGTGTGTGTGTGTGTAGGCGAGAGAGAGGTGTTGAAGGGGCGATCTAACTAGTCTAAGTTGTTCATAAGTTGTGTTTCTCCTGTCCAAACCCCACAGACATGTCGCTATGAGGTCTACATCCGGGTGCTGGAGGCCTGGAAGAGTTTAAACAAGACAGATGACACCGTGTTGGGCGCCGCTGAACTGAATCTGTTTGACAAAGCCATGCATACAGACTCTGTGGACGAGATGGAAGAGGAGGGAGGGGGGCTGCAGAAGTCCCACTCCAGCCCTTCTCTGGAGCTGGAGATGGCTCCTCCAACTGTGATCAAAGTCAAACGCAACATCTCAGAAAGACGGACTTATCGCAGGACCATCATCCCTCGATGGAATAAAGAAATCTGAAAGGTGATTTAGTGATAATATGACCAGTTTGCGGGAAATAGAGGTCGGCACGTTTCTGCTGTGCACTGTGGGAACTGCAGTCTTCAGTCGTTTTAGTTTTTACAGCTTTGATGAATACGAACTGAAATAATTAGGGTATTCATTGAGGGGAGGGAGAAACACCAACTTCACATTTTAAATCTGCCTCGGCAAGTTTGCTGTTGTTATTTCTTTTAGAGACAGCTTTTCTGCATTTTCGTCATTTGCACTTTTACAAAAAAGAACCTCAAGGAATCCCGAACCTTAACTCTCTCAGGATAAGTCAGAAACTGATTCATATTCTGTGTTGAGTGACTCAAAATATCTGGACCTAAATTGTCTTGCTTTGTTTTGATAACTTGGCTCTGCAGTAGTACTAGGAATAGTTTTGCTTTTATTTGCTTGTGTTGGCCTTTGGGCAAAAATACGCCTTGTCAAATTTCAACCACAAGAGGGTGCTGTAGTACAGGACAACTCTGAGTGAACGTATGGTACAAGATGCACTATCAGACATTTGCTGTTAAACTGGTGTATTTTAAATAATCTTAATTGCACTTTTGTTCTTTTATGAATAGTGTATAAAATGATTTGATTTATGTGAGCATCTGTGATGTTGATGTCACTGTTACAGCTATATTTTACATATGAAGGGTTCATTTTCAAAATGCTATATATCTGTTTTGGAAAAAATATATTGTCTAGGTTCATTATTCAATATAGGAAGACTGGGGATGGTTGTAACACTTTTTGTTTCAGCATCTATAACTCAGCGGTTGTTTATACTAGATCTCTCAAACCTTGATGCAAGCTACCCCTATTTGTCAAATAATAGTCCTTTAGACTTTTTGAAGTGACAAATATGTCAAATATAAAGAGTTAAACTGTTACAGCCTACGCCGTTCCTGGGGTGAGATGTGTCACAGTAACCGGCAGTGGATGTAAAGAAAATTTGCCCAAGCTGTGAAATTTGTACAAGAATTTTAATGGAAGAATGTTTAAATAAACTGCAATTTTCAAGAAAATAAATGAAAGTGCTAGTTGTTTTTTTTCTTGAACTTTAAACTTAAAATGGACCTTGTGTAATATTTGTTATATTTCTGCTCTAAATCAGTTTTATAAACATAGGCCTAAATATCACATTTTCTAACTTAAACCTAAACTTACATTTTCAGCACAAATCTAAAATCTCTTCTGTTAACATCTCAACATAGTAAAACACTGTTTGTGTGTGTGTGTGTGTGTGTGTGTGTGTGTGTGTGTGAGAATAATAGTTGACTGTGTTGAACACACTCTGAGGAAAGTGTTACTACTATCATCATCCCTAGCAGCCATTACATAGCTAACTGTTTTAGCATGTTTAAGTTTGAAGGAATTTAAACCCACAGGAATTTACTGTAAGTGTTAATCAAAATCTAAACGTTATCAGATATTTTAGTTTCTCCTCCCAAAATCATTTTCTTTGCTGTGAAATCCTCAGTGTTGCACACAGAGCCATGAAACGCCTCCTGTGAGCTCAAGAAGAAAGTGAGTGTACAATACTGATCACAACACCGTCGTCCAACATCCCATCTCCCCTAGAAGATCCAGTCTGTAACAGTGTTTCATCATTTTGTTAACCACACGCTACTCTCCTTTAAAAAGTATCAGTTTGTTGGTGCTTTTTCCAAATACTGCATGTCTGAATTTTAGAATGAATCTCTTCATATATTATAGATAAACTGCCACTTCAATTACAAAACCGAATAATGTTGAATCTTCATTACGTATGTTACGGCGGCTGTAAAATGATAAGCCTCAGTGCTTTAGGTGGACCAGACCAGGAGGACTGTGTGTGTGTGTGTGTGTGTGTGTGTGTGTGTGTGTGTGTGTGTGCGTGTGTGTGTGTGTGATCTCTCCCAGTGGCACGGGCCCCATTTTGTTCTCTTTCAGCCTGACATGTTGAGCAGCGGTCGGCATGGGGTGGTTGACAATAAGAGCAGGATGTGTGGAATTAAGCGACCCCCCCCCCCAAACACACACACGCATGCGCGCACACACACACACACACACCCTCAGAAACACACACATTCCTCCTTAATGTCCCTGTCCGGCATTACACGCAGGAATCTGATGTGACAATAGGAAACGCAATGAAGGGCACAGACAATACAGACGGGGTCACACCATCCCGTCTGGGTGGCTGTGTGTCTGCGTGGGATCAAGGCAGTGGACAAGAGGAGATTTCTTAAGACCTGCAGTTCCCTCTCTGGCTTATAGATTCTCTAAGACTTGGGTCCACATCGGGAAAAACTCCCGGGCTGATGGGATGTGATGATGCTTATTTTCTTGTACTTTGAATGGAAGCAGTCTCCATTCATTCGGCGGAAAAACAGCAGCTCATTAAGATAAAGTCAGATCCTGTAGATGGGGCTGACTGATGGGCCACATGAGTGACAGGCGCCTCGGGGCGTTACAGCACCTTGGGTGGGGCAGCCTGACATGTCGGAGGGTGACGCCATCTCGGCTAACCTAAATGTTCTCGGGTCTGTGACTAAACGGTACAGTAAGAGACATCGGCGCCTCTTGTTTTTCAGATGGAGATTAAATGTTTTAATAATACATCGTCTCTTACTGGGCCGCTTTGTTTTCTTCTCATCTACGTGTTAAAGGCACAAATGGCCGTTGATGCTGGTCTGGTGCTGGCGTCACAGGAGAGCTCTTGACCAAAGCTCTTCTCACATGGCCTGTGGACCATGACATCAGTGGTGGTGGCCTTGTTTTGGAGTGCCATCCCTCTCCTCCACTCCAACACAATGACCGGCTGTAGCAGCAGGGGCTGCATTAGCTACCAGGTTCAGAGGGCATCCTTCCCAAGGAATTGGCCTGTTTTTGTTCCAGCCGCGCCACTCCATTCTGGGGGCTGGAGAGCTTTGTGCAACTCAGTCAGGCCTGGTTGGGTAATTAAAAAGGCAAGAGCTCGAGTTGTGATCATTAGGGGCTTGTCCAGCGTGCTTTTTTTTTTTTTTTTTTTTTTTTTTTTTAGCTTTGCCTTCACCCTGGCAGCCGGCCTCCAAACAAGACCCCGACACATAAGGTCACCGCTGCCCAGCTCTCTTCTTTTTTCTCCTTTCTCCTCCCTTCACACTGTGATACTCGCACACAAGCATTACGTTGTTTTGAACACTGCTCAACACTCACAGCGGTTCTAATAAAGATCTGTACACATAAGCCACAAACACATGCAAACAACTGCTAATAAACATAAACTCTACTGTAGACACGCGTGCACATTTGCCCCTGCGGTTTCTTTTTCCTGTCTGTCTGCCTCTGCCCTCAATGTCCCTCCTGACACACATTCTCCATCTGCTGCTGACGCCTCGCACGCTCTACTTGTTACTTTTTATCTCTTATCTGCACTAACACTTGATTTCTCCCTCTCTCTCCATTCAATAACCTTTTTTTTTTCCTCCTCTCCCTCTGGTTTACTCCCCCTCCTCTTTTTTTTTTCTCTTTCTCTGTCCTCTGTCAGTGGCTTTGCTCTTGACTGCTGGTGTTGTGATGTGGCTTTCTCTGTCCAGAGCCCTTGAAATCTCTCGGCAATCCTTTCAGGAGTTTTCTTTTCCACTCGCACTCTGTTCCCCTCTTTGTGTCCACTCTCTCTTACTCTCTCCCTCTCTTTCTCTGTGTCCACTTGTGCCAGAGAGAGAGAGTCTCCAGCATACTTTCTTACCCTTCAACTGCAAAACTAACACTGTAACAGCAAGGAACCAAAGACAGTCAACATATTTGGATTGCTTTTCAATCTAGGGACGAGATATTCTTGCTCTGATCTAACTCAGTACGAAACAAACAAGAAGAAAAACAATGAAATTGAGATGTGCATATCCTTCCCTCCCTTTAGATTGCACTCATTAGTGTTGCTTTTCTCATGGCCAGACTTCAAACCCAGACATGTTCATTTTACTTGCCAAGCAGACCCAGTCCAAACATGAATAACTCTTTAGATTTCATAGCCGTCCCTTAATACCCTTTACAAATGTCAGCTTTTGTACCAAAGGAGCCTCTCGTCGGAAGAGTTAAGGCAAGTGCCTTGCTTAAGGGCATTTCAACGCATGACCTATCTTTGCCCTCTCCCCTAGCTTCCACATACTCCCAGCTCCGACAACACTCCCCAGGCAGGGACGCTGTGGCTTTTAAGATGCAGGACTTATAGACAAACATAATGATACTGGACCAGACCTTAAAGGCAGTGCGCCATGGGTTAATGCAATGCAATGGTCTTTTAGGCCAAGCAGAGCAAGAATGTTTGTGAAGTAATCTCTTTCATCTTATCTTTTTAATCTTAAACCGCGCTTTGAACTGCCATTGGAATCAGAGTTTTAACTCCAATGTTTGAATCCAAATGTCCAGTTGTTAATCTAACTGTATGTATTCTTTCTCTAATCGGTAATCTTCAGTCTACAGTATGTAACTCAGGGATAAAAACAGTATTATAGAAACAGTTTATTTGATGGTGAATGACCTGTTTGTCAGCTGTGTGTTTGACTCCTTCTGTCACCGGCCTCTAGAGGTCAACCCTCTCCCTCAGGGCAGTACCTGATACCAGGCAGATTTTATCCATGTTGGTGTATATAGTGGTGTGTGTGTGTGTGTGTGTGTGTCCGGAAGTTGTGTGCTTTGAAAGGTGCGTTTTTCTTGATGTCTCCCAGTCAATAGTGGCTTCCTGCCTCCAGGGCCTGTGTGTTGTTTAATAGGCCGGCCGACACAGGCACCTGTGTTCCCCCCTGTTTCTACACAGAAACACTCTCTGTTTGACCACTTTGCTCTGTTTGACTGGCACATTTGTTTCAGGTCCATTATGGTTAAAGGTGGGGAGATTAGATTGCTTCTTGAAATTTGAGGAAGGTGTTGTCATTTTGGAGTCCACTCAAGTGTTCCCAGGCGTTTGCGACTGTAGCGTCTCACATAAGAACATTTAATCAGACTCAAAGCTCATGAGGCCAAAGGAGAACGAGAAACTCGTAACGACATGGACTCCATTGTACAGGATCGCTGTGAAAATGTTGTGGCAGAAAAAGGATCTCGCTCCGAAATGCTTGTTCACATTTAGTGGGGGATCCGAAAGAAAGGGGACGGCTTTATGTAAAAAGACCAAACAGGGTTCAAAATAATCACCCATGCTTCTTCCAAAACAATTAATGAACAAGGTGCTGTGTTCACTCACACAATCTGGGTTGAGTGCTTTTCTCCCGGGCCACAAAAGCCTGAACTTGCTTAAGTGCCAGGGCAGACATGGGAGCCTCGGTGCAACCTCGCAGCGCTGCCATTCACAATTTAAAACAACAGCATTCTGAGGCTCATTTGGACAGACAAATTCTGTCAGCCCGCACAATACTTATTTGCCGGGCTGAATTGGTTGGCCGATGTCTCGGGCCCAGAGATAAGTGGAGAACTTTCCAGATGACTGGCGTAGGACAACCCCGACCCGTCATTCCACTGATTGCCACACACTCCTCTGCTGCCTTTTTGGCAGCAATTTCTCCAGGGGCCCCCATTCTGTCTTTGAGTTTGTCCCCATAATGGTAATGGGACACATGCCCCTCGTCCAAAGGCACACACACACACACACACACACACACACACACACACACACACATACACACACACACACACACAGACAGACAGACAGACAGACAGACAGACAGACCGACTTCCTTTCTCTTTCACTCTTTTCTCATCCACACACACACACACTAACAAACACACAACAATACACACACATCTTTTACTTACACATGTTACACACAGGTCGAAAACATACCAGACACACCTGTATATATGTCCATGCGCGTGCGCACACACACACACACACACACACACACACACTCACAGGCGCAGTGTTAGTATGTGTATGTGTTAAATGTAGTAACTCCAAGTCCTCTTTGCGCCTCTCCCCATCCTGCTGGCTTTGTCTCCCCTCAGCTGTTCCAGCCGGGTGCCTGTATTGTGCTGTCGGGCTCATTACTAGGAGCGCTGTGGCCCAAAACCTCCTCGCTAATAGGCCCACAGTTGCCCAGAGCGAGGCGAGAGAGAGAGGGAGAGGGAGAGGGAGAGGGAGAGGGAGAGAGGGAGAGAGAGAGAGAGAGAGAGAGAGAGAGAGAGAGAGAGAGAGAGAAGGAATTATTCCTGTTGTGGCTGTTTGTAGCAGTATAATGTTGTTGTTTTTTATTCTTTTGGCAGTGGGACTGTTAGTTGCTGCCATTACTCTGCCTCTGGCTGGCCATCAGCTGGCTGAGGAATGTGAATTTGATGCGTAGAAAGGACTGCCACATCTTGCCTCTGTTAAAAAAGCACAACACAGGGCGTGTCAACTTAAAAGCTCCTCTGTGGATGCGTTTATATGAATGTATATGGATGTGTGTTTCTGCATGCCTGAGCAGGGAAGTGGAAAAAAATGAGTGTCCAGTCAGTTGATGGGCTGTCTGGAGCGGGCCAATCCACTTGAACTACAATGGAGCAAAGTGCAGCTATTGTTTAAAGTTTACGGGGCTAAACTACACAATGCATACAGTAGTGTGGCTGCGAGAGAGGGCACTGGATACAAAGGTGTTTGTGAAAAAGAGGGGTGGGAAGAGGTGAGACAGTGAAATGTGAGGGGGTGAAGGCTTGGAGGGACGGAGAGAAAGAAAGAGAGTGCTACTGTAAACAGAGAGATGTCACGACTAATCTTCATCAGCTCTGATTGCATCCTATCACTGATATAGAGGACTTTAAGTGATTTTCTCAGAAGTCAGACAATAGCCTTCGTGTCATTTGATTCAGGAATTATGTGATTAGGTTTGAAGTTTTCTTTAGTAATGAATTAGGCCATGAACCACACAGAACTTTGCTAACTGAAAATTACTACGGCGGTTACAGTGGTCTAATGAGACGAAAACCAATCTCCACATGGAGAATGAAACTCACCAAAAATTCAAGTGCACACACAGTGATGTTGGACTCAAAAGTTTTTCTCTTTTCATGTCTACATTGGTAAATGTGGGTACATTTCAAAAAATGTAACAAAAAAAAAAAAAAAAAGTACATAAACATACATAAAATAAAAAATCTTATACAAAAAAGAAACATGTTGGATTTTTAACAATTTCGAAATGGACTGGCCAGTGAAAAAAAGCTTTTTTTTTATCATCACAAACAAAAGTTGCCTTGGTACCTTTCTTGAATATTCAATAGGCTATAGGCTATTTGCCTATATAACTATATAGCTATATCTAAGCCTACAATGTGAAGCTATATTTATTTAGTCATATAAAACTACACTCACCGAGCACTTTATTAGGAACACCTGTACACCTGCTTACTCATGCAATTATCCAGTCAGCCAATCATATGGCAGCAGTGCAATGCATAAGATCATGCAGATACAGGTCAGCAGCTTCAGGTAATGTTCACATCAAACATCAGAATGGGGAGAAAATGTGATCTCAGTGACTTTGACCGTGGCGTGGCTGTTGGTGTCATACGGGCAGGTTTGAGTATTTCTGAAACTGCTGATCTCCTGGGATTTTCAAGCACAACAGTCTCTAGAGTTTACACAGAATGGTGCGAAAAACAAAAAACATCCAGTGAGCGGTGGTTCTGCGGACGGAAACGCCTTGTTGATGACAGAGGTCAGAGGAGAATGGCCAGACTGGTTCTAGCTGACAGAAAGGCAACAGTAACTCAGATAACCTCTTTACAACTGTGGTGAGCAGAAAAGCATCTCAGAATGCAACACGTCCAACCTGGAGGCGGATGTCACTTTGTTAGCTGATACCTATCCAGTATTAGAGCACGTTATTAGGAACATCGTGTTCCTAATAAAGTGCCCGGTGAGTGTATATATGATATAATAAATACAACAATAAAGGTAGATGCTATATAATAATGTAAATATATAATAGCCTAATACACACACTATATTACTGCGACCATTAGGCCTACTGCTATATTAATTCATAGCCATAAGTAGGCCTACAGTGATCATGCAGTGAGTAGCCCAGCTGATGTGTAAAGCCTCAGTGCTACAGCCGGTTTCATGCTGCAGGTTTCCGAGGCGCTGAGTCGGTCACGAGCGCCCGGCCTATCCATCACGGCTCCCCTGCTCGGTGGGACCAGGTGGGCCGTGGCACCGCCGAACCGTGGCCTCGTTAACGCGGTATAATAATGAGGCCGCAAAGAGGGGCGAAATAATTGCAAATAAAACTACATGATGCAGAAAATAAAAAAAGAAATTAAACAGATGCGCGTGTTTTCAGGATCATTGCTTTCGTCCTCTTAAATTGCTGAGTTGCACAAAATATGCAACATTACATGTTTACGCAGCTGACTCCAAGAATATAGTCTAATAATAATAATAATAATAATGATGATAATAATAACAATAATAATAACATAGGCCTACATTCACTTTAGTCTGGCCAACCGGGCCATTTGAAAGATGTAGGCCTATCTGTCACGCATGTGGGAAATTTGTTGAGACAGAAACTGCAGAAATGAATATAAATTTCAGACAATTAGGGAGAATTTGAGAGAAGAAGGGATACTCAAAATTTCAGATTAGCAAGCCACTTCAACTGACTTGCGTGAGATGTTTCATATTATCAATCGTGCTTTTCTGCTCATATTAACATGTCAAAATATATGTTGCCTATTACACATCTATTGATATAGGAATTAATTACAATTTACACTATTCGTTTATTATTAGGCTAGTTTATGGCTCAGTTTATGAAACCCTTTCAATTCGGAGACATCCTTAAAAAAAGACAACAATGAAAACAATAAATTTGTCATGCTTTAATTAAAATAATTCTTTAGAAATTCATTATTTACATCTGCAATAATATTAATAACAGTATAAGAAAAAATAGTCACAGTTCTTACCAAACATCAGAACATCAGCATGACAACAAACTCTAAATTTATTTGAAGCAGAACAAATGTCTTTCAAGCCTTGTTGTTGTTTTCAGGAGCCAAATCACCTTCCCCCTCCCTCAGTCATTCTGAGAATAAAATTGCATCACTTCCCCATGAGTAATTCATCATTTACAATATATACATATTGCTAGATAGATACATTAATTGTCTTTGAGGGGTGTATGTGGCCATTTTGTTGTAATTGTGATTTGATGTGTCACACTTAACTACAGTTGTCAGTCAGTGGATTTTCTATGCTCACTACAGTAAAAGCTTTTAAACTGTCATCTGAATTTATACAGTGAAAACAAGACACAAAAATTAATTTGCAAGCAGACATAGATTAAGAAGGGGTTTTTGTGATGGAGGGACAGAATTAATAATAATAATATTTAAAATAAAAAAGAGCATTGTAAACAAAAGCAGGCATAGTTCAATATAAAGAAGTTGCATATCACCAGTCAGTTCACATTGGACCAGTAGTGTCAGGTTGCAGATGTGCCAGAAAGAAAAGTCTTTGGCAGAACAGCATAACAGCTACACTGACAATATGCACTGTGTGAGACCTCAGGCGTTGTCTCTGGAAACAGCCCCTGGGATGAGTTCACTGTTAGCAATGTGTAAACGTGCATGAGTCAGAGTTTCCCTGGGCAATGGCATCGGTAATGACAAATAAATAACATGTTAGTTAAGGAGGTGTGGGGGTCCATGAGGAGATGCAAACGTGTTGCTGGTTCATCGCCAGAGTCTCAAGTATAGGCTACATCCAATTTCGACTGTCACGCCTTGGTCCATAGTCGGAAGCGACAACTGGTGCATTGTTCTGGAGTCCCTGCTTCGTCTCTTGGCCCGGGTCGGAGCAGCGTGTCCCCGCAGCCGGGACTAGAGGTGGTCGTAGGCAGCAGCGGAGGGGGGAGCCGTGCGGGAGGCGGAGCCGTAGTAATAGGGCGAACCTGCAGGGGGAGACACAGAGGAGAGCCTTCGTCACTGGGGGGTTCGAAGGTGTTGATGGTGGATGAGACCCGCTTCATCCATCTTACACCATGTGACAGCAGATGGCGGAGCTGGAAATCTGAACAGCTTAGATTGTTTGTCCTGTGAATGGACTGATACTCTTAAACCCCCTAACATGACTTCTACATGTGGAAGAAATAATAATAATAGTAATACAGGACTTTACTATTCTGACCACATTAAGGGATGTAGTGGAGGGTAAACCTAAACTCAGTTCACTCACCTTTTTATTTGGGAAATGGAGCTTAGCTGCCTTTTAGGCTAATATACATAATTCTAATGTAGATAAGAACAAAGAGTTATACCACTTTGTCTAAATATAAGAGTTTTTCAAAAAGCCTAGCCTTTTTGTTTAAATACTGATGGCTGTTTGAATTATGGAGATCAACAACTGGAGCTCATAGTTTACACATTTTTAATTTTAGTTAAAAAAAAAAAAAAATCAACTCCCTGAAGCTGACACACTTCTGACTAACTTGTGCCCTTGTCCATCTGATCTATTCTTATTCTTTCATTTAAATTCTTGTCACAACAACAATACTTTTTGTAGAAAGGTCGGTAGAAAAGACTATTCTAAATTCTCAAGTTCATGCAGATACTCCCAAAAATCTTCATTTTGGTATGTCAGTCTAAGCCATTTGTCTTTTATTGTGCAGGTCACACTACAATAATAAAAGCTCAATGAATAGAGAGGCATGGTGTCGACTTCATAAGGTGTAAGCAGTGAACAAACACCTACCACACGCCTCTGCTGCCACTGTGTCAGCCTGCCTTACTCACCCAGTATGCTGGAGTTGGTGAACCTCCAGGCTTCACTGTAGGAGGTGTAGGGGGAATGAGTGTAGGACTGACCGGAGTAGTCTGCACCTGCACCACAAACAAAACATTTCATCACACATCAAGCCAACACCGAGTCGCACATCTAGATGAAACACAGCGATACAACAAAGACAGCGTTTGTTTTAAAGACATAGCCGTTGTCCAGGAAGTCTTCAGAGTTTGGTTGTTTGTTGCTCCGTCTTAGCTCATAATTCACCAACAGTTAGTGCAGCCTGTAAACCATTAATCTGCAGTGCAGGTGGATGGCTGAGGGTGAAATCCCCCGGCCCAGCGGTGCGTGCCTGTGGCCGGCCTCTTCATCCTCTCTTCGGCCCCTCGGATCTTTCAGTTTCTCTCTCCTCTCCTCTCCTCTCCTCTCCTCCCCTCTCCTCTCCTCTCTTCAGCCCCTTGGATTTTTCAGTTTCTCTCTCCTCTCCTCTCCTCTCCTCTCCTCCATCCCGCACTTCCTGCTTTAGCCTTTCTGGCACTCTTCTTTCTTCTTTTTCCTTTTTTTTTTTTAAACATTCCAATATCTAATTGGTAATTATGTTGGCTGGAATGAATCCCTGGGCTCCCCCTGTCCTAACCCCCCTTTCACTGAGTAATTGTGTATCAACGCTTCCTCACAGCGAGCCCACCAGAAAAATAATAAATCAGACCCTCTCATTTCGCGCTTCGAAGGGCAGACTTCAAATAAAAAAGGCGCATCACACCACACACACACATACACACACACGCACACACACACACACACACACACACACACACACACACACACACACACTCCGACAGTATGCAGGCATGCTGACATAGACACCCAAGCAGGAGGCACACACTGAGACCCACACAGGTGTGCACAGTGTGCATGCACATACACACACATACACACACTCACCACAAAGACCTCCTCTCCTCCCTTCATACCCAGGCCTTAACCCCCCCCCCCCCCCCCCCCCCCCCATCCCTCTACCCCTCGTGCCCCCCCTCATCTCTCCCGTGGGCCTCCCGGTTCCCATGGCAATGTGTGGTCAGAGGTGTCTGCGTGGGGGTGTGGGCAGCAGGGCGGAACCCCCAGCCTGTTCCCTGTACCCCCTGGGCCCATGTGCACATGCACACATGCGCGCACACACACACACACACACACACACACACACAGTTCACCACCCTAGCAAGGCTACTCATTAACTCAGCCTGTCTCCCTGTTAATCTACAAACCTCCATCCCAGCCCTCTCTCCCTCTCTCCTTCTCTCTCTCTTTCTCTCTCTCCCTCTCTCCCTCTCTCGCTCTCTCCCTCTCTCTCTCTCTCTCTCTCTCTCCCTCTCTCTCCCTCTGTCACTCCCTTCATCTCTCCCTCTTCTGGTCTTACTCATTCCTTTTTGGGCTCTGTTGTTGCCTGATTTTATCCATCATTCTCCATTCAACACGATGTACTGTGGGGTCATATTTGGGTGAAAATAAACTGAAAAGTGTCTTTTTACCTGCTACCATGCCAGTGATGGCAGAGGAGGAGTAGTTGGTCTGGCCAGTGGAGGGGATGTGAGGCGGGTAGCCTGGCAGAGTGGAGCTCACCATGTCACGCCCTAAAACACACACACACATACACATTTTCAATGCCAGCAGAATGGAAGGTTAACTTTCTATTCTACATTGTCAGAGCTATAAAATTTTCTGATTTCAGGTTTAATTGTGCAGGAGGGAAAAGACATTGGCAAGAGGCAAGAGAATGACTCATGCTGAAAGATGGAACTAAGATGAAACTCTGAAACTCAATTCTCCTTAAATCAAACACAAATCTGAGTGATTCTGTGCATCTGAAGCAAATACAGTAGTTTGAATGTGCTATAAATGTGAATGGTGGAGTGATTTGCAATATATGTCAGAAACCCTTGAATCCCACATGTGGGCATGTTAGTGAATGAGTGAGATGGATGCCTCCATTACCTGAGATGAGAGACTGACTGCTGAACTGGCCATACACTGGTGCATGATGGGAGAATGAGTTGAAGGCATTGGGGAAATGGTTGGAGCTGTTGCAGCTACTACTGACAGAAACGGGTCTCTGCAGCGCCTGCAGCTCCACAAAGGCAAAGTTGGACGCGGCCATGTTTGGGGAGGGGCTTGTGCTGGTCACTTCTGGGGACATTTCCTGTTTTAGACAGAGCGGTAGGGGCTCTAGCCAATAGGAAGGAGCGGGCAGGTGAGGAAATGAAAAGAAATGGGATTTAACTGATGAAACACATGACAAAAAAAAGACTCAAAGCTGATTGAATGTCAACAAAATGAAGAGTGAATGGGCAGTAGACCGGCTTCAGGACGCGGTTCACAGTTATGCAACAGTCCAGAAGATGCTGATGGAAAAGAGTCAGCATGTTGCTGAGCTGCTGTCCACTTCAACTTTGGGCTCTGGTGGGGGGTCAGAGGGCACCAATTTAACATTAAGAGACTTACCAGCCACCATGGTGTAGCCCTGGTGCGCCGTCAGATTCCGTCCAATGGCTGAGCTGGATGTTGAGAGGCTGGTCTTGGCCTCCTCTAGGCTGCCATTGATGAGCGACAGCGGGTACAAAGTCTGTGGGACGATGCACAGGGATTAGCTATTTGCGGATTTGTCTGTAAAGAGGGCGTGTGTGAGAGAAGGAGCAAATGTGTGTGTGTGTGTGTGTGTCTCAATCTATTTACCATCTTCTGTGATAAAATCTATGTTTGATCTATGCAGTGGTGATTCTGACATATTTCCCCACATAACTAATACACCGGATGTTCATGTTGTTAATGAAGAGAAGAAAGAAATGTGTGTTTTGGAGGTTGGTTGTACTTTTGACTACAGTTTAGAGTACCAGCCTCTTGCGGCCTCGGTCTCACAGCTTGGGTACAGTTGTCAGCTATTAGTGTTCATATTCGGTACAGGGGGTCCAGCAGGGCAAAGCAGTTGGCGAGGTTTTGTTCTCTGTCAGCAATTACTGGCAGTCAGCGTTTATGGAGAAGTCGCTGTTTTTTGTACCCTTAACACCGTTTGTTTTCTTGTTGTGTGATGTTGCTAGGTTTTCCACGCTGAGGTCCAGGCGTTGTTCCGTGTCCTTATTATAATTATTACATCTCTGGAAAGCTACTGTTTCCACGTGGAACTAAATAAAAGATTTGAATGTGTGTGTGTGTGTGTGTGTGTGTGTGTGCGTAACACAGTTCAACAAACAAAGGGAGAATGTTAGTTTTCTTATTATGTGTTTCTGAAATTACAAGAGAACAAGAAAACAAGACCAAGTAATGAAGATCCGGAGATAATTATGTCCTCATTAGAGCAGTTTTTAAGTATTTATGCCGTATGGAGACTTCTTGAGTGGAAAAACTGTGCATTAAACGATAGATACTTCTTTTTCCTCACACAAACCAATGTAGGGAGCCTGTACCACCTTGCAGGGATTATGTTTTTCCCTTGTCACTGGGCTGCGTGAGCTCCTACCTGCTCAGTCTTGCTGCTGGAGGCTGAGCTGAAGGAGTCGGGGGGGTAGTGGTGACGGTCAAAACCACAGTCCAAGTGCTGGGCGCCTGCGGGGAAGTGATCCACTCTCATCTGCTTCCTCGGGACGCCCCCGCTGCCCTGGGAGTCCACGCTGTGCCGACAACTCTCCTGGTCACCTAAGAGACGGAGAGGAGGAGGGAGGCCTTTTAATGTTTTTTTACTTATCGCTTGTTTTTGTTTGTTTACATACAGTTGGTTTTACGTAGTTGGTTTTAGAATAGTTTTTTATTCACTATGTATCTGTACACTGGTTTTATTTATACTCATATTTCATGTAAAGTGTCTTTGAGTATCTTGAAAAGCACTATACAAATAAAATGTATTATTATCATTTTAATTAAGCGGTTGCCTCTGTTGATCAAGGGGAACAGTGTAATATCCACTGTTCCTCTTTAACATAGATATATATCAGAGGGGCTTGGCTCCCTGTGCCACAATAAAAAAACAAAGTTGTGTGTATCTGCCGTGGCTCATTCAGTTGATCTAATTCTTACTGTCATCGTGGCTCCTCTTGCCCTCGGCGCTGGGCTGGGGGATCCCCAGCAAGCCACTGATGGAGTAGGTGGAGCCCAGAGAGTCCGACTGGGGCGACTCAGGAGGGGTGACTGCCGAACTGGGGACTGAGAGAGAGAGAGAGAGAGAGAGAGAGAAGTGGAGAGTGGAAATGTTACCATTACATCCCAGTATTATTGTTACCATGTTACCATAAAGCCACATGCTTAATCTTATGAGACATTGAGCGTAGTCTGTAACCTTAATCCTTCATCATCAGATGATAATGCTGGGTGATATGGGGGGTGGGTGTGTGTGTGTGTGTGTGTGTGTGTGTATGAATGGTAGAGACTTACTGAGAGTGTGTCCTGGACTCAGGCCTTTTCCATCCAGAGGCAGATTGAATGGCTGCTGGACCTTGGTTCGAATTATTCTGAAACCAGGAGAACAAGGCTGTGTGAATAATAATTAAGCACCTAGTTTGATTATTTTAAATGTAATTATTGCTGCTGACAATGATAACAAAGCCAGATATCATTAGGTGAGCTGCTGTGGGATGAGTGAAAGCCCAAGTGTTGCTGCAATATCAGCATAGATGAGCAGAGCCTATCAGTGTTGAGAGAAGGTGTGGAGAGGGGGGTTCTGGGATACTAGAAGTTAGTGTTGAGCCCTCTGGGGGTGTTGTGGGCCAAATTCAATTAAACACTTTTGATGGGAATGTGCAGCTTTGATAACCACGCTGACATACCCTCCTTCATTCTTCCCCCTTTCCTCTAACATCCAAAAAGCCAGTTATCTACATAGGCGCTCACCCTAAACAGCACAAGGAATCATTACATCAGATCTATGTGTTGGTAAATTGGATAACTGATAAGCAAAAAGTCTTATATAACTTACATAAAGAATGGTTTGTTCATTGTGAAAATTAAACTCAATATTTGAGACTGCTGAACCACAGTGGCATATGTATACTTATACTCATGATTCTTCACCATCTTGGAGATTTAGTTATATAAATATAATATGCTTGTTATTAATGATGCTGAAATTCAACCTATCACCAACTACATCCCTTTATTCTGTATTAAAAAAACCCCACACAAACTCCAAAGCGACAGCCACTTTTTGTTACCTGTTGATGGAGCTGACACTGGGGACGGTGTCGCTGTCACAGACTCCCTCTGCCAGCAGCCGGTCCCTGATTTCCCAGGCGAACATGGTGGGGTTCTGCCTCTTGTACTCTGCTATCTTCTCCACCACCTTCGGGGTGGCCACCTTGGGCTTGGAGCCCCCGATCACACCAGGCTTGATGCTGCCCGTCTCGTAGTAGCTGGGGACAGAAGAGAGGAGGGAAGGTGTGACGTGATCGCCGAACGAGGGAGGAGTCGCCTGATTTTTTTTATTGTGATAAGAGAAAGTATGATTGTGTGTTGTTGATTTGAGGGAACTAGCCAAGTGGGTTTGGTGTCTCAGACTAAGATCAAGTATCCTAATATCCAATGAGGGTTTCTACTCTGGCCATCAGACAAAGGCCTACACTGCGTCATCAAAGAGTTCCTGATAAGTAAACAGGCCTTCAGAGTTCAAATAAAGTACTGGAAGTTCATTAATAGTAAGAGGAAGTTGTGAAAGGAGCTTGTGGGTGCGCTTACCGTCCCAGGATCTTGCTGACACAGCCGTGGCTGACGCGGAGCTGCCGGGAGATGTCACAGGGCCGGACCCCCTGGTGGGCCATGTCCACGATGCGCTGCCGGATCACCTCCGGGAGTGGACGGCCATTAACAAACATTCCACCTAGTTGGTTAAGACCCCCATGACCTGGGGGAGGAGGGGGGATGAACACACATAAATGTCATGGAACCGGAGCCCCATGCCATACCAGCCTCACCGCACCACCAATATACAGTACACACACACACACACACACAGGCTACACACACATACACACACATACACACATGCACACATTGGCAGTGGGTAAGCATGCACACACAGATTATACACAGATACACACACACAACGCATTCGTAGGTGTGTGGACACACACTCACAAACACATCATTTTTGTCCATGTAAAACATATATCTTAGTTGCTAACTGACATATGACAAAATAATTTAACACTATAATTGATAATAAAAGGGGAACTAGCAAATAACTTTGGAAAATGATACAGAGTGTTACATATAGTAGCCTAAACATTTTTCCTCCTTGCAAACAAAAAGAAAAAACATTACTGGATCAATGTGAGTGTATTGAGGCTATCTGTTTTATTTTCCCTAAAGGTATGTAGGCTGCCTGAATATCTGCAACATTTATCTCTAATACTGTAATTGCCTGAAGGTTATGTTGTGTATTTTTCCTGACCTCTATAATATTTAAGAAAAACCTCAAGACACAGCAGAAGGATAATTGCAACACGTTGAGAAATAGGCCTTGACTGCAATGACCAGGCTGGCAGGTTGTATAGGAAACAGAAACGACTGACTGTCACATGCATATTTCAGTGTAGATACTGTATATATATTTTTAAAGAGAGATAAAGGGGAACTGACCAATTAAGTTGGATCTAGCTAGAGTTTTGACAGCGTCTGGTCTAGACAGCTCAGCGCAAGTCTTCCACATTTAGTACATCACTCCTTCCTGGTTTCCTATGGGACACAGAAGGCAGTCATTCCTCGCATAGAGTTAAAACTTTCATACTTTTTTTTTATTTGGGCCTGAACTTTTCAATGCATTCGAATATTATAGAAATGATTCGGATTTCACAAATATTCGGCATTTGAGTGGTCGGTAGAAAGGGCCTGCTATCGGTTTAACATGCGACTATATGGCTTTACTTAAACACCAAAAAATTAGTGATTTGATAAATTATGTTTTTGTTGGCTTATAAAGGACAGAGGCTAATTATTGTGGTATCCCCACAGACTTATTCTCGCTCTAAAAGAAAGTTTGCACAGTTATAAATGTGACACAGTGGGCTGCAGTGAAACTGAAGGTGTGACTAACATGATCTTCTTTTCAGAAAGTAGGCCTATAGTGAACATGTCATTTGGCAAATGGGTCTGTTTCGCTCTCTCAACAGAGGCTGTTTTTTTTTTTTAATTATAGGCCTATACACTGTAGTAGGCCTACTTCTAGTTTTTTGCACATTGGAAGCGGGGAAGTATTTAGACATTAACCTACATCAAGTCCTGTCAGATCTCTCACAGTCGGTTCCTGCAATAGGCCTTTAATTACTAACACAATCAAAAACCGACTTTTCCCGGTAAACATTTTGGACATAGCCTCCAACTGGGAGGGGGGTCACTGCATTTTGTCAGGAGGCTCCGCTGTCTTTTCTCCGGGCTGCACCAGTGACTCTGCAAGAATACTACTGCTTTTAATTTAACCCATTGAGTCTCTTTTCTCAGCCCTTTTCCCAGCTTTCATTTCCACATCAAACGGCGGCCGGACGGGGCCGGGGAGGGGAGCCGCTATTAACGCTGCCAGCGGAGTGTGTAAAAAAATCTCCCCGCCAAGCTTCATCAACCTGCAGGATATTAAAGCGGAGCAACCCCAGGGGGATGAACACGCACACGCACACACACGCGCGCGCACACAGAAAAGCAACGCTTTAATGCACTACGCGACAAACACACACACACACACACACACACACACACACACACACACACACAGCATAGATATATAGATAGATATATAGATAGATAGATATAGGCTATTTATATCAGAGAAGGCCCAAAATTTCTATTCATCTGTGAGATTCTATTTTCTATATTAAAAAAAGATTTCATAGTAAAATAGTCCATTTTACTTTGGCAGCATGACCAATTCAACAGACCAAAGCACTTACTACATTAAAGAACATCGTGTCTCAACAGAGTCAAGTTCAAAAAGAAGATCAATCTCCTTTGTTTTTTGTCTATAGAATAGGCATTGAGAAAATTATAGGTAATCCATATGAAATTAGGCTATCAGTCTGTCAATAATTCGCATCTTTTGGCATTATTTAAGAAACTATTACTTAAGTAACCATTATTTAACTATTCTAAATGTGTCTAGAAGTGAATTTGAACTCGAATAATATGCAGCCTAGGCCAAAGGCCACCACGTAGGCTAGTTTCTTGTAAAGTGAGAGGCTATCTATCTAAAAGCCAGTTTTAACTAAGGCGTCCAGTGAGCAGCCAACATACAAAAAAACAAAAAACAAAAAAAACAAAAACAAATGACGGAGCAGAGGCGAAGTGAGGAAGTCATAATTCATGACCATCTGAAACATAAACAAGCCAAACCACTCAGCCCCCTGCCGCTCCATCATTGACCCGATTGAAGCGGCAGTGACCAAGGATCGCTCCAAATTTATATCTGACAGCCTGAAGTGCCGTCCAATTAACTTCCCCGATATCCTGCACAAGAGGGGAAAAAACAACTCCTCCTTCAGAAATTACAACGAGCAGACGAGACGCGCCTCACATGCATTGCACTTATTTGTTTCACAGTTGTGTTTTAGCGTTTAGTATGAAGGCAGATCACAAGCCTGGCTCGTCTAAGTTTGAGTAGGGGCGAGAAACGTGCAGAGATCTCAAAAAACACCTGTAGGCCTAGTCTATAATATAGTCTACTAACTTATTTTCTCATCCTGTTGTTGAGCAAAGGCAAATGCTGAATATTTTAAGGTCAGTGACAGATGAATTGTTTAGTCAACACACGTTTCTCTCTCTCTCCAGTCTATAAAGGACAAGCAACAGTCCCGTTTATTTACCTCTTCCCGTACTGTTGGACATTTCCCTGAGGTTTTGGTCCTGGGTCTGCCGGCCAAATGTACGCGGGTCCTCCACGCTGTCCCCAGTTAAAGTGTTTTTACTCCACGTCCTGCCTCGTCTGGCATGAGTGTGTTCCTGAGTGCACCGCCGGTTAAACGCTGCAAGAGTTTAACATTATGATTACAATGTTGATATGAGAGCGGTGGGCTGTCATACTGCATGTGGAGCGTCTGAGCTGTGCGGCATGGAGAGAGAGAGAGAAAGAGAGAGAGAGAGAGAGAGAGAGAGAGAGAGAGAGAGAGAGAGAGAGAGAGAGAGAGAGAGAGAGAGAGTCTGCATCCTCCGCGTCTCCATGCCGCTCCACTGAGAGATGCAGTGATGAATCTGAGATATATGATGAGGATGATAACCTCGTGATGGCATTGATTTGTCTCCGAGTGTCGTTTTGCCCTTATAGCCGCTGCCATATGACAGGCAGCAGTCACCGGGAGGCCGCGGCGGGACAGACTGATGAAGATGTTCTGGGACATTAACAGTAAAACTGGGTCCTGCATGCATCTCTGTGAAACTGCATGGGCAACTACATGCAAATACTGCCCCTATGTGATTTGCTGGAGTAAAAATAGCGTACTACAATTTAATAATTAACGTTATTCAGCCTATTGGACATGTCCAGGCCTACTTTTTGCCTGTAGGGCAGAGTGTGAATGATCTTGCTCTCCAATGAAACTCCCCTCCATCCACGCAAATTTTAAACCCGTCCAGAGGTAGCTAATTAGGACTGACTGGTCTCATTAATCATCTTCCAGTTTTCAACCGGTCTAATTTATTTTGGCTATTGAACAGCGAAATGGAGGAGAATGTTGTCCTATGATGTGAAGTAGTTTTGGTGTAAATGATGAAGAGTGCCTGAAGTTGGAGCTTACTGTTCACTGTTAATTATTACTGATTGATTCACCTGTAGTGCAGTTAAGATAAGATGGACCTTTAATTGTACAAGCTAAATGTAGGCTAGATATCAAATATCCTTCATGAGAACAACCAACGTCAGTTCAAGGCACTACGGAGAGGAATAGAGGATCTATTTTTAAAGAAACCTTCATTGTCAGAATAAAGATATCAAGTCACTGCCAGCAATATATTTAATTTGTTGAATAGATTACACATTAGAAAAACTGTGATGGACTTTAGACATATGACAAATAATTAGGATGTTAACTCTTAAATAAAACACGCCAAGTGACAGTAAATGTGGTAATTGCCAGTTGGTATTGCCCATATGTATGTGCCTTGTTGACAGGCTCCAGCTGCTCTGCCCTGCACACCTCTTTACTCTCTGGGATGAAATGTTTCTCTGCTGTCAGCTTCATGAGGCCCACACTACCAACAAGAGCTTTTCAGTCCAGAATAAAGAAAATAAGAGAAATAAAGAGAAATAATATAGAAAAACATATAGGCTACTTTTCTATATAGTGCCAGCATCAGAGTAATTACTGAAGTCTGACTGACAGGCCCCAAGGTGGAAAACACGCACGTTAAGGTTATTATCGCTACTTTAGCTACTTTTCTTTCTGGAACTGTTTTGTTAAACTGCAAACTGTCTTTTCTAAAACATGTCAGGTTTCGCTGTTGAACTTGTCGATGTGACTAAATTCACTGCTAGATGGCACTTTAGACGTAACCAAATAATTAGTGGACTTTACTTTAAAAAGTGTTTAATCCTGTCCTGTCGCAGCATTAGATGACTGCAGACAAGATGCTTTAACAAGATAAGGTGCAGTTTTGGTGGGTTGACCCCAGCTCACCTTTCACAGACTTAAGTCTGGTTCAGATACAGCTAATGAGAATTAAACTGTTCAGATTCTGTGTTGCCAAATAATTCAGAGAGTGAGGAAAAATAAATAATAAAGCACCCTGTGCACTGCCAACTTTATTAACTTTAAATTTACTTTTGTAAATTAACATGAATTCACTTAACTGGCACTCACGAGTACATTTGAAAAGGTGGGAAGTTATTTAAAGTTGTAACCTCAGATATGATTTGAACTCTTTTTTATATCATGACGGTCAGTTTGCAATTGCAAATTGTGTTTAAGTTCTCAGTTCTGCTAACGCCTAAATGTTGAAAGTTTTAAGAGACTTCTAAATCATTGATAATATAACCTACATAAATGAAAACAGCCATAGTACGCAAAAAAAATGTAAAATGCTTTATCTTTAGGTGTGAGATAGAATGACCCTGGTTGCAACCCCCAAAATGTGTAGCATAGGCCTATAATCTAAAATATTATAGATTTCCAACTAATTTGGAACAAATCACTAGGCCTAATGTTGGAAATTCCTTTGTCGTCTGATTTTAGGAGACTTACTTCAAACATAACTACAACATTTTAGTCTGTAGGCTATTTTTATATGATAATGTTTAGTGTGTGTGTCTCACCTCCGAAGAAGGGAGAGGTTTTACTGTAGTAGTATTATAACTATTATTAATTGTACCTGTTATTAATGCTTATTAATTGTACCTTCTTTACGGGTTAACATGAAAATATCTTTGATTACCAGGATTTTTTATTTTATTTATTAATGCAGGATTTAGACCTTTACAGTTCTTGGTCAGCAGTGAGCCTCAGGATAGCTGCAGACACACAGCACCGTTCCTGTCTACAGACTGAGATTCTTTAATGAGGATTTCACTCGTTAACTTTGTATAAACAAGCAACTTTCACATTTACAGTCTTACATTTTCTTTTTGTAGGTGGCTTTTGTAATTTCAAGTTCCTGCTCAGGTTGCTTTAACTATTATTATATTATTATTAACTATAGCTATTCTGTTTCGTCTTAGTTCTGTTTTATTCTAAATGTGCATGTAGGCTATTAAATCCTGTTCTATAATATTGATAATGTATTGATACAGTTATAGGCTACTGGACACTCGCACAGTGTCTATGCAAAAGGGATGAGAAAAGGTTTAGACATGATGATAACCTTTTGGTGAGACTCGTCTGTCTGTAAATCAGTTCTGGATTATCTTTATATCTTTGTAGGCTATATCGGTTTGTCTCTAATCAATGTTATTTCACAGAATGTAATCACAGAAAGGCAGAGATAGAAGATTGGTAAAGATGTTTAGAAACATTTAACAGAAAGACTGTGGCCTACAAACTTCTCCATGAAACCGCGGGCCCAAGCACCTCGCGTTCATTTTCTTTCTTGTGTTGCACTGCATGGAAAGCTATAGTAAGCTATGGAAATTAAAATAGTCCATCCTTATTATTTATCTGTACCCTCCGATTCACTCATGCAAATTCAACATAACTTAATAATCAATGTTAGTTCAGACTATATGACGTGCAGCATTTTATAGTCAAGAAGGAGATTCTGGATGATTACTCTTGTTCTTCAAAAAACTTTCCCTTCATCTGGAAATGAAATCTGCGCCTTACCATCCTGGTTATTACAATTAACTAGTCTTATTCAATCCCACCTTTCAGTAGATTACCAAAGCAAAACAACAAGTTGTATTAAGTCTATACTGTCTCGTGGCCCTTGCAGAGTGGCTGTCGATCATTTGGGACCACCCTCTGCTCTCACATTTTGCAGTTCGCTATGATGAAAGGATTGCGGATCAGTAATGCTCGAGATATTTGCCAGTTTCGCTAAATGCTATCCCATGAGTAGATTCAATTTCAGATTTCGGAACAGTCGCTCGTATTTGCCAGCAGCCAGGCTTCACGCTTCCCCGTTCAAATCGGGGCGGCTATTTTACAAACATGAGCGGAATGAATCGGGCCTACCTTTTAATGATGAAGAAAATGTCCCAGGCTGATATATTCTGATATTATCCAAAGGGAATGAGCACTACTGGGGATAATGTCGTCTGTGTCCAGGCTGTGTGTGATGAGGCTGGGCTGGTGTTGTTTCGGCACAGGCAGGAGGAGATGTATAGTACCCGCTGCCAATACCGAGCCAGGTTTTATCCAACTGAGGCTGCGGAGCGGGCCGTGCGCTGCAGCCATTGGCCGAGCAGCCGGAGGAGGACGCAGGGAAATGAAGGGCGAGGTGTGGCTTCCTGCAAAAGAGGGTGTCACCCATCTTCCCCCCAAAAAACCACATGGATGACTGATCCTGTGTTTTGATGGCATTGCACCCATCGACTGTATGGAAACACTTGTCAAGGAGATGGCTTGTTTCCATTCACCTCCAGCGACAGCTCCACTTTGATTAGATTGCGTACAAGTTGTGACACCGTTTCCGACGGGCCGACGGTCGGTTCATTTGGAGCGCGCCGTTTTCACACGCAATTTAGTGCTTGATTTGTTGCGATCCGTCACAGTTTCTCCCTGACAGGTGTTGCCTACCTTATTGAGGGACAGACCCACAATTTGAACTGGAAGGTGAATTAGCCTACTGACCCGCATTTCACAACTTTTATTGAAATCACTTTGTAAACTGGCGAGAAATATTTTTGCGCAAGTAGAACGAGAAGGAAAAAAAAGTAGACAACCAAAGGTTCAAAATAGGCCAAATGTTTCAGGCTTGGCCAGCCTAGTTTGTTAAACTGATACATTTTTGTTTTAGTGGCTCGTTAATAGCCAATAGGCCTATAGCTTATAAAATAGGCTATTGTGACATATTTGCAGTAGGCTAGCCTACTTAATAGCCTAGCTAAAAAAAAAAGCTTATAATAACTATGCTTTGATATCTGACATTCAGGTGATAGTGATCCATGGTGAATATTCTCCACTTCAATATTTCTTATCTCCAAATGATTGTTGTTGCTGCAGTGAAGCTCAGACAGAGTTACGTGAATTTCCCAGCTAAGCTCCTTACAGCAGTGTGTCCTGTCCCGCCACTGAAGCTGGAGGTATAATCTTATAGGCTAATGGCCTATAGGTAGGCTATTCCTCCACCAGTAGCCCTCACTACTTTTCACTAATTCCTCACTTACGAGTAAAGCCACTTTGACCAGAGTCATTGTTGGACCCCATTGTCCTGCACAGTCCAAGCGGTCCTGCCTATTTTCCAATATCCCATAATTTCCCAGCCGTTAGATTGTTCCACAGCCTGGGCCTGTGTCCCCATCCGTCGTCTAAGCATATACAGCTGAATACTTTCTACCCCCCCCCCCCCCCCCCCCCCCCCCCTATTTGCACATCATCATCTCTCATTTGCAATAATAAGATTGTCTCTCTCTCCTCTCACATCATAAAGTGCATGAAAACCTTTTGAATCATGAATGTATTGAACTGTCTTAAATTACAGCGTTTGGTGAGTCAAGACAGACTCTGTTTCCCATCCATCCTTCTCCACAGAGCTGCTGGTGAACCAGAGAGGCCGCTTGGTGTTCTGATATTGATATTCCGATTTGGCATCTAATGGCCTATAATAATAATAATAATAGGCTGATCATAATGACCTTTTCGACGGGTCACTTCCGCAGTGTGGGGATATTTAATGTCTATGCTCAAATTTATAGCTCTCCTCTCGATATTCAACGTGGAAATGTATTTAATTTCGAGTGCAGGCAGGCACAATATGGCTTTCTGAGTTAACCTTTCTTCCTCTGTTTGGCTCTGTGAAATAAACAAAAAAAAAATCTTCTGACGCCCACAGCATGTAGGTAAAGATGTTGGGGGTAGGCCTGGACCTAAATAAAAAGGTATGACATAGTCAACCACTGTTATTGTCACATTCTCAGCCTAAAAAGGTGGATGAGTTAAAGTGATTTGGATGTCGGCCTAGATGAAGTTAATGTGTAGAGAGGATGTGTGTACTACGCTTGACTAATTTTTGATGCATGAATGAAAAAGTCCTTGAGACTTCTGGGAATTGCGTAATTCCTAAATTGCCAGAGAGTTAATTTTACTTTCAGCACCTCATCCAGGCGGGCAGACTGCTCCGTGAAATACGGGCGTGAGGTCGCACCAGGGTGTCAGGATCCCCCTGAGTTTTAACATTGTTAATGTTGTTCTCACGAGCCTGTAAAGCAAACATAGCACCTCTAATGACAGTCATTCATGGCACCGTGTCGCCTTTTTTCGGCCTCATCGTCGCCTGTCTGGTAGAAAGTAGGTTTATCCAGCCATATGGACTTCTTCTGAGGGAAATGGGTCTGTTTGGCAGAGGGGCAAAAAAGACAACTTTCAAACAATTCACGTTGCTTAGTATGGCGATAGATCTGCGAGGATAAATGAATCATTTTATGCTGCTTTATTCAGTTTCACGACCAATTTACATAGGCTAGAGAAAAGGGAGCTCAAATGCGCCCTGAAAACACATCACATCAATGGTCAATGCAGCTCCAATCCTTATCTCGTTAGTTTGCAATTGAAGTCCTTCGTTCTTCATCTTCCACCGTCATCTAAATAGGCCTGCCATTACATCAGTGGGGCTGCGGGACAATAGGGCGAGTGTTTTGAAATAAATAAAACTGTCAAGAGACTAAAGGGAATCATAACATTAGATGGAAACAGAGGATTCCTCTGTAAAGTGGGCAGAGCGGCGGAGAAAATGACAGCTGCCTGGGGGAAGATGGGGGAGAGACGGGGAGAAGAGAGGGGAGAAGAGAAGAGAGGGGTTACCGAGAGTTTAACAAGGGATTAAAACTCCCAGATTGGTATCTATCACAATGATACTGTGAAATAAAATAGTGCTTAATTACATGGGTCCATTTGCCATGGGGCAGAATTCATACACGCCCTAAATCCGCGCTCTCATAAGACCTATCTAGCCCAAAATTCACAGCAATATAGGCCTACTCTAATTTTACTCAGTTACAGGCAGCTTCACGTGTTCACCAGGCTTTAGTGCTGAACTAAAACGCAGGGGTTCCCTAACTTTTTTCCCAAAATACAGTAGGCTACATGCGCCTAGACCCCATTTTATGAGATTTTGTCCCTGTGACCCCAGTCTGACAAAATGCTGTTAGATTTAATTTAATTTAGAGTTGCATAACTGTTTCTATTGTAGGTGTGCACTTACAACATTGTCTTATCATTCTAACTTATAGTGAATGAAACAGTAAAAATAAAATATTCCTCATTTTGCTGGGGACCCCATCAAACCCTCTCAAGGACCCCTGGTGGTCCCGGTCCTCACTTTGGGAAAACTGGACCAAGGCCGACCGATGATTCCAGTCGAGGAAGAAGAAGAAACTGTTGATCATATTCTAAATGAGATTCCCAGATTTCAGAAGACATCCCTAAAAAGAAAAAAAAATCAAATAGGACACATGCAACAGCAGCTGTGATTTTGTTCCACTTATATACTAGTATTCTAATAGGGTACAAATTGTAATCATTTTCACACATAAAAATAAACATTTGGGTGTATTGTGAAGCCTCATAAAATTTCAGTTACAGTTTCCAAAATATCCATAAAGCTGTTGCATCGATTTTTGCACGGGAGATCATTTGGCTGAACGCCATAGTTTCAAACTCACTCGCTCAAAATAAAATCTGGTATGATGTGAAGAAATTAAGATTACTGACAAAACAGAACTGCAGTTTTACAGTTTGAACTCGCTCATATTTATCACAGAAAGTGCTGTTTTCAGAAATTTTACAAAAACAAGTGACGTTTTGAATATGTTTTTACAGCTAGACCTGCTGAGATGTTTCTCCAACCTTTAATTCACTGAAGAACTTAATGAACGAGTTGAGAGGACACAAATATTTTCACACAAACATCCTTAAAACCCTTCACTGGTCAGAATAAACGCAACGGAAAGTAGAATAAAAGAGAGATGGAAAATACCTTGAGAAAATAGAAGATCTCTCATGTATCTCGCATGTAGGCTGACGCACATCATTGTCGATTTTGAAAACGCTCAAATGGGGGCTATAATCCAAAAATATTCAACAACAAAATCTCGTTAGGCACGAGACATTATAGGTCATCTGATTCTTTCCACATCATCCTCCATGAAATTGCATTACACAATGGAGTCTGCATTTCTCTACACAGCGTATGGCCATGATGCTTGTAAATAACTCATGTAGGTAGG